>NW_006777583.1:1372049-1475903 GCF_000442215.2 Lipotes vexillifer | reverse complement strand
AGCAGGAATATTGTTATTAAATGAGTTCATTAAACCTAACCACACTAATTAACAGTCAAGTGTTGAGGTACACTTATACAGCAGTGGACCATCTTCCACATTCATAACACCTCTGCTGATTCTAGTAAAAGAATTTAAACAATCTCAGGGAAGAAAAAGGCCAGGAAGGTTACAGAAACTACAGGTACCTCTGTGGAAATCAGCTCCTCCAAAATAAATGTCCAGGCTTGTCTGAAACTGGCTCCTCATCACATCATCTATCAGTCATTTTCAACTAAGTGTACAACTGGTTCTATCTCCTCCCTCCCTTATGCTTGTAATGACATAACTGGAAATATTGTGCATTTTAGTTTTACATTAATTACCAGTCTTAGCTAGCCGCAACCCAGAATTTTCAGAGGGATCCTACATGCAAAATCTTTAGCCTCTAGCACAAGGATGATCTTTCAGCCACAAGAAAAAAAGTGTAGAAGAATGTCAACAGATTTTAATGTATAACTAACGGCTCCTTGATCCCATGTAGTGGATGCAGTGATGCATCACCAGACCACCACCACCCCCCTTTATGGACTGAAGCTGCCAGAAGTGTTACCTTCTTAAGGCTCATGACTGAGTCCCTTCCTGGGAATTTCCCTCTGAGTAAGGGAGCCAACTTGTCCAAAGTTATGCCCCTTCCCCAGAGGCAGCCAATACCTAATAACTGGTTGACAAAGGCCTGGCCCCCTTTCCTCAAATCTTGGATATGCTAAGGGCCATCTTACTTCCAGGGCTTCCACTAAGATTAGCTGAGACACCTCTTGTAAATGCATCACAGTTCCACATCTCCATCTGCCTAATCCTGCTTCTTTCAACTGTCACACAGGTGCTCCCAAACAAAGCTTCTGCACCCAAATCTCTACCTGAGTCTGTTTCCTGGGGAACCCAACCTAAGACATCCCCATTTGAAGAACCCAAACTCAAGAAAGGATTTAAGGGGAATCCTATTTACATAGTTTGGCTTTCTGTAAGGAATTAAATTAACTCCAGCCAAACACAGTTGAACTTTCTAGATTTAAGGGTTCGAGTTTTCATAGTCCATGAAACATTAAATGAAATTTAGACCTCCCATTAGAATAACTGTCTTTGAAGCCCCTAGGTTCACATATCTTAAAATAATAAGAATTCGAGCAGGCTGAATTGCTTCCCAGTCTCTAGCTACTAACCTAGAACTATTAGGCAGGTATGTTGGGTCAGAACTTACTATCTCTACTCACACTATACCTAAGTATCCCACTATTCATCAGCTCTCTTTAACTTACTGGAGAAAAAAACTTTACGTATACTTTTTTGGGAGGGGGGGTGCTATGGACTGAATTGTCCCCGCCCCCAAATCCATACATTGAAGCCCTAACCCCCAATGTAATGGTACCTGGAAATGGGGTCTTTAGGAGGTAATTATGGTTAAATGAGGTGATAAGGGTAAGGCCCTAATCCTATAGGACTGTGACCTTCTAAGAAGAGGAAGAGAGAGAGACTTTTTTCTCTGCCATGAGTGGTCATCTGTAACCCAAGAAGAGAGCTCTTGCCAGAAACCAAGTTGGCTGGCACCTGGATCTTGAACTTCCTAGCCTCCAGAACTGTAAGAAAGTAAATTTTTGTTGTTTAAACTACTCAGTCTATGGTATTTTGTTATGGTGAAGATCATTATTAGTTAGCCCAAGCTGACTAAATTTGTGGGAGGGGGTAATGTAAGTAAACTATAGTATGGTACTATTCCTCACAAATGCATCTTTTGTTTTCTTCTTAGCTCTGCTTCTCTCTCTTTTTTTTTTTTTTAAGTATTTATTTATTTATGTATTTTTGGCTGCTTTGGGCCTTCATTGCTGAGTGCAGGCTTTCTTTAGTTGTGGTGAGCAGGGGCTACTCTTCCTTGTGGTGTGCGGCCTTCTCATTGCAGTGGCTTCTCTTGTTGTGGAGCACGGGCTCTAGGCACGTGGGCTTCAGTAGTTGTGGTTCACAGGCTCTAGAGAGCAGGCTCAGTAGTTGTGGCTCATGGGCTTAGTTGCTCCACAGCATGTGGATTCTTCCCGGACCAGGGATCAAACCCGTGTCCCCTGCATTGGCAGGTGGATTCTTAACCACTGCGTCACCAGGGAAGTCCCTGCTTCTCTCCTTTAACTCAATTTCTTTTCTTCAGCTCCTTTTTTTTTTTTTTTCTCATTCAGTGTCAGTGCCCTTAACTCGAGGGTATACAGAATATACATATAAATCAATGGCAAACATTTTAAATTTCTGATACTGGCTGGACCAGCAAATGTTGTCTGTTCAGGATTCAAAGGCTGCTGAGTGGTAGCCTAAAACCTATTCAGAGAAATTCAGAGGGAGCTCCACATAGTAAGGAGCCCTTAGAATCTGGAGATAAGGCAGCTGAGTGCTAAATTAGCAAACATATAAACGAATGAACAAAGCAATCAACACTGTGAATGAGGTTAGCCACCTATAGAAGTAATACATCCTGTGAGAGAATCCTGTGGTTATGGAAAAACTAAAACTCAATCAAGGCCACATCTTTGTATACTCAGACATGCAATGCAATTATAACGGGTACTGTGTCTTTCAAGAATTTTGTTAACATGAATTAGCTCAGCTGAGCCAGGTCATCTCTAAAGGAATGATAAATGTAGTTTCAGACCATGAAGTTTCCGTTAAGGGACGGAACCGAGTAAAGCTTTTTCTGTGTTGACAATTGGTCTCCCTTGGTTATTTTAGGGGACAATATTGAGGTGAGCTGTGGTTGGATCAAAGAGGAGCCTTGAATGCTAAATTTAGATGGGACTTTATTCTGTATGCAACCAGGGCCCAGCCTGGCTAGGGTAGCGACAGGAGTGTAATTCTATGTTGAGAAGATGACTCTGGCAGCCTACGAAAACCAGGCGGAAAACTGGAGTAACAGGAAGGGCAGTAAGCTACCCTAGTTGTGGATGAGGATTTGAAATGGCTGCGGGAAATTAGAAAGTATGTATGTGAGAGGCACTGCACAGAGAGTATCAACATGTCTTGGTGACTTTGTTTGCAGAAGGCCATGGAAAAGAAAGTTTTGGGGGTCTGACTGTGGAGAAAGAGAGAAGCAGCTGCTACATAGGTCACAGATGACTTGCTCATTGTAGCGTGTGGCTGGGATCGAAGAGTCAGCAGTTGGAACTGCAAAGTGGTTGTGAGTGAGGGGCGTGGCCTCTGGAGAGAAGCTGGGCTGCAGGTATAAGCATCAGAGTTCACAGTGCAGGGTTGATACTTCAAATTATGGAAATGAATATGAACACTGAGAGGAGCACGTAGAGAGAGAAAAGACAGAGAGGGACCAAGCCTGTGGAATGCAAAAGGGTGAATGATAGGAAGAGCAGAGGTCTGAGGAGAAGAGCCAGCAGTGACAGAGGAGGAGGGAACGTGAGTGGTCTCATAGGAGGCAGCGAGGCCTCAGGAGGGTAAAGGCTGTGATCATCTGCTGAGGGAGTGAGGAAGGAAGGGGAGGAGCCTGAGATGGTGAAACGATGGGGGAAGCAATCCACGGGATTAAGATGGAGCTGAGGGCTTCCCTGGTGGCGCAGTGGTTGAGAGTCCGCCTGCCGATGCAGGGGACACGGGTTCGTGTCCCGGTCCGGGAAGATCCCACATGCCGCGGAGCGGCTGGGCCCGTGAGCCGTGGCCGCTGAGCCTGCGCGTCCGGAGCCTGTGCTCCGCGACGGGAGAGGCCACAACAGTGAGAGGCCAGCGGACCCCAAAAAAAAAAAAAAAAAAAAAAGATGGAGCTGAGAGGGGCCGGAGAGAAGACTCGCTGAGCGGTGCTGAGGGGCTAACCAGTTAGATGCATAGGGGTGTTTGCTAGGGCTGCCGTAACAAACTGACTAGCTTAACCACCAGAAATTTATTATTGTCTCACTGTTCTGGAGGCTGCAAGTCCAAGATCAAGATGTTGGCAGGACCATGCTTCTTCTGAAGGCAGTAGGGAATGATCTGTTCCAGGCCTCTCTCCTGGCTTCTAATAGTTAATTGGCTTGGGGCAACATAACTCTTATCTTCACATGCAAGTATCCCTGTGTGCGTGTCTGTATCCAAATTTCCCCTTTTTATAAGGATACCACCATATTGGTTTAGGTGCTTACCTGACTCCAGTATGACTTCATCTTAAATAATTATATCTGCAATGACCCTATTTCCAAATAAGGTCCCATTCTGAGGTACTGGAGGTTAGTACTTCAACAGATAAACTTGGGGGCATACAATTCAACTCACAGCAGTGGATGAAGGGCTTTCTGAGGCACTAGGAAAAAGGAGGCGGAGGTGCTGTTCAAGGACCCCTGGGCACTGACTGAATTCTTCCCATCCCCCTCCTGCAATGGGCCATGAAGATGAGGGCCTTAAAGGTGTCCACTTTGAGGCAACAGCTTAGTAGTTGAGAGTGTGGGCTCTGGAGCTGGAGTGTCTGAGTTTCAAGCTCAGTTCGGTCACTTATTTATCTCGTGACCAAGGTACTAAAACGGACTTTTCCTCAATTTCCTATTTATAAAATGGGAATAACAATAAGATCTATCCCATGGAATTACGAGAACTAAACACATTAATAAAGAGCACACCTAATGAAGTTGGTACTATTATTTTTCTCATTTTATAGATGAAGAAACCAACATTCATACAGGTTAACTGACTTGCACAAGATGGTGCATCTAGTAAAAGAGTTTATAGAAATCAAAAATTCACATAATGATTATGTTTTATTGCTTTCAGTGTTAGCTGATGCATTTGCCCATTAATGGGATATCAGCATTTAAATAAAAGTTTAAATTTAAAGAAAAGAAAAATAAAACCTTTTCCTTAATCTATCAAATTTTCTTCTGGGGGAGGGTGACAGAGGGTAATTAGCTATAATATCAGTTACAAAGAGAAGGCTCAAGAATACAAAAGAGTGGGATTTCCCTGGTGGTCCAGTGGTTAAGAATCCGCCTTCCAATGCAGGGGATGCGGGTTCGATACCCGGCCAGGGAACTAATATCCCACATGCCACAGGGCAACTAAGCCTGTGCACTCTAGAGCCCACGTGCTGCAACTACTGAGCCCGGGGGCTCTGGAGCCTGCGCGCCACAACTAGAGAGAAACCCGCACACCGCAATGAAAATCCTGCGTGCCGCAACTAAGACCTGATGCAGCCAAATAAATAAATAAATAAAAAGAATACAGAAGAGTTAGAAGCGGAAATAAAATTTCCAACTTCTCATTTTCAAATACAGAATACTTACCAATACAGAATTTGAACAAGCAAGAGAATAATGAGATAAGAAAACTAAAATTGAATAAACTTGAAGTTAAGTCAGCTTCTATTTCTTCTTGTCTTTTCTTCCATTTTCTCCAGTCTATGCTATTCTTGAGAATCTTTAGATATTACTGAAAGAAGTGCATATGGGGTAAGAGATTTCCAGCATTTCCATCAGCTTAATGCTTTAAAAATATTTTTCAAGTGTTCCTTAAAAGTTTATCTTTATTGCTGTCTACAACGACAAACATCCAGTATTATGTTTACCCTTAGGAATAAAGCAGCTAAAACAATTTTATTTTGGTCCCAGTGCTATTATCTTACAGAGGAAATAAAGACAAGCAAAGGCAAACACAAGAGAGAGGTAAGGAAGACAGCTTCTTGCAAACTGGGCTTTCCCATCCGTGTGTCCCCTGGCTGCCCTCCGCACAAGCCTCACACACAGTCACGTGCTGAATAAACACTGGCTGATTTGACTGACTGTGGCACAGAAGGGGAGGGGAAAAAACCCATTTTCCTTTATTACTCCTTTATCCTTTTTGTGTTCTGTGTAGTCCAAGGAAAAAGACAGTGAGGTATGAGGTATTCACTCAGAATGACAAATAATTACCTTGGGATTATGGAGGAACAACATATCTAAAATCCTAAATTGATGGGGTCATTGAATATTTGCATTTCACGAAAATCTGGGTGACAGATGATACATACACAGTCATACATAGACATACATACAAAACACTTGGAGATAAAGCAGAAATACTGCAGCACTCATAATGCTGTCTGGTTTTGCTCAAAATTCTCTGAGCATACTTCTGAAATCAATTCTCCAGTCTCCCTCACCCCTTTGGTCCTCCTCTGATTCTTCAGATGCTTTCAGTACAAAGAGCTCCTTATCTACTCCCGAGCTATTCCAGAGCTCTAAGGCATTTTATTATTGATTAGATTGCTCTTGGGTACAGAATGAGTAGATAAATGTATTCTGTGAATTCTGGTGTGGGGTGAGGGGCAGGAAGACCCCCAACTATTGCTGCTTTGCGCCACATGTCTGTTCCTTCAGTGCCTCACGGGATTCTCTTTGAAAACCATCCCATAGGTTGATGAAGTGTCCTAAAATTGACACCCATCAAGATGGGTGATCTTGCTAGCATCACCCATCTGTAAGACCTAGTGATAGAGCAAGCGGAACTCAGAGGATCTGGGAAGGAAAATAGTTTTCATATGTGGAGGGCCTAAAAGGAGACCCACTCCTGGTCCTAGGGCTCTGACAACTCATTTTGTGACTTTAAGGAAATGATTTGTGCCTCTCACCCTTAGCTTTCTTATTGGCAGGAAAAAAAAAAGGCATTTTCTCTAAAAATTCTTAAGGTCCTTTCTATATCTAGCATTTTGTGACTCTATATCAGAACACATAGGTCCTCAAGGGCTCCATCTGCCATATAGTGAAGCAGAAGAGCCGAAGTAAGTTAAGAACACCAGATATGGAGCAGATAAATCAGTTTTAAAATCCCAGTGGCCCCATCTTATCAGCAGTGTAACTTTGGGAAAGTAAGTTGTGTTCTTCTCTGACTATCATCTGTGAAATGGGGATGCACTATACCCATTACTGTAAGGATTAAATGTGGTAATTCCTGGCATATTACCTCTTCTTATCCTAGGACTGCATTATGTCATAAAGGTGTAGAGCAGAGCCACTCTACTATACTGGGCCCAAGTTATGTACAAAATGACATTCACTATAAGGTAGATCTATCTTAGAACATTCCACAAGGGATCCTGTAAACAAATTAGTTTCAAGTATCTACTGAACACTTTTCTCAATACTATTGAGCACTGTGGGGAAGCTAAAAAAATGAGGATATGGCCCCATCTTTTAAAAAATTTTTATAGAAGAGTGCTGCTTAAAGGAGCTCCAGAGACGGCCGAGAGCCGCGGCAAACAGCGTGGACCCCAGAGACGGGCATGAGACGCTAAGGCTGCTGCTTCCGCCACCAAGAAGCCTGTGTGCGAGCACAGGTCACTATCCGCACCCCCCCTTCCGGGGAGCCTGTGCAGCCCGCCACTGCCAGGGCCCCGGGATCCAGGGACAACTCCCCTGGGAGAACGCACAGCACGCCTCAGGCTGGTGCAACATCACGCTGGCCTCTGCCGCCGCAGGCTCGCCCCACACTCCGTACCCCTCCCTCCCCCTGGCCTGAGTGAGCCAGAGCCCCCGAATCAGCGACTCCTTTAACCCCGTCCTGTCTGAGCGAAGAACAGATGCCCTCCGGCGACCTACACGCAGAGGCAGGGCCAAATCCAAAGCTGAGCCCCAGGAGCTGTGAGAACAAAGAAGAGAAAGGGAAATTTCTCCCAGCAGCCTCAGAAGCAGCGGATTAAAGATCCACAATCAACTTGATACACCCTGCCTCTGTGGAATACCCGAATAGACAACGAGTCATCCCAAATTGAGGAGATGGACTTTGAGAGCAAGATTTATTATTTTTTCCCCTTTTCCTCTTTTTGTGAGTGTGTATGTGTATGCTTCTGTGTGAGATTTTGTCTGTATAGCTTTGTTTTCACCAATTGTCCTAGAGTTCTATCCATCCATTTTTTTTTTACTTTTAAAAAAAATTTTTCTTAATATTTTTTATTTTAATAACTTTATTTTATTTTACCTTACTTTATTTTATTTTCCCTTACTTTATTTTATTTTCTTTTATCCACTTTCTTTCTTTCTTTCTTTCTTTCTACTTTTTCTCCCTTTTATTCTGAGCCGTGTGGATGAAAGGCTCTCAGTACTGCAGCCAGGAGTCAGTGCTGTGCCTCTGAGGTGGGAGAGCCAACTTCAGGACACTGGTCAACAAGAGACCTCCCAGCTCCAAGTAATATCAAACAGCGAAAATCTCCCAGAGGTCTGCATCTCAACACCAACACCCAGCTTCACTCAACGACCAGCAAGCTACACTGCTGGACACCCTTTGCCAAACAACTAGCAAGACAGGAACACAACGCCACCCATTAGCAGAGAGGCTGCCTAAAATCATAATAAGTCCAGAGACACCCCAAAACATACCACCAGACATGGACCTGACCATCAGAAAGACAAGATCCAGCCTCATCCACCAGAACACAGGCACTAGTCCCCTCTAACAGGAAGCCTACACAACCCACTGAACCAACTTTAGCCACTGAGGACAGACAGCAAAAACAACGGGAACTATGAACCTGCAGCCCGCAAAAAGGAGACCCCAAACACAGTAAGATAAGCAAAATGAGAAGACAGAAAAACTCACAGCAGATGAAGGAGGAAGATAACACCCACCAGACCTAACAAATGAAGAGGAAATAGGCAGTCTACCTGTAAAACAATTTAGAATAATGATAGTAAACATGATCCAAAATCTTGGAAATACAATAGAGAAAATGCAACAAACATTTAACAAGGACCGAGAAGAACTAAAGATGAAATAAACAATGATGAACAACACAATAAATGAAATTTAAACTACTATAGAAGGGATCAATAGCAGAATAACTGAGGCAGAAGAACGGATAAGTGACCTGGAAGATAAAATAGTGGAAATAACTACTGCACAGCAGAATAAAGAAAAAGAATGAAAAGAACTGAGGACATTCTCAGAGACCTCTGGGACAACATTAAACGCACCAACATTAGAATGATAGGGGTTCCAGAAGAAGAAGAGAAAAAGAAAGGGACTGAGAAAATATTTGAAGAGATTATAGTTGAAAACTTCCCTAATATGGGAAAGGAAATAGTTAATCAAGTCCAGGAAGTACAGGGAGTCCCATACAGGATAAACCCAAGGAGAAACACGCCAAGACACGTATTAATCAAACTGTCAAAACTTAAATACAAAGAAAACATATTAAAAGCAGCAAGTGAAAAACAACAAATAACACACAAGGGAATCCTCATAAGGTTAACACCTGATCTTTAAGCAGAAACTCTGCAAGCCAGAAGGTACAGGCAAGACATATTTAAAGTGATGAGGGAGAAAAACCTACAACCAAGATTACTCTACCCAGCAAGGATCTCATTCAGATTTGATTGAGAAATTAAAACCTTTACAGACAAGCAAAAGCCGAGAGAGTTCAGCACCACCAAACCAGCTTTACAACAAATGCTAAAGGATCTTCTCTAGGCAAGAAACACAAAAGAAGGAGAAGACCTATAATAACAAACCCAAAACAATTAAGAAAATCAGAATAGGAACATACATATCGATAATTACCTTAAATGTAAATGGCTTAAATGCTCCTACCAAAAGACATAGACTGGCTGAATGGATACAAAAACAAGACCCATATACATGCTGTCTAAAAGAGACCCACTTCAGACCTAGAGACACATACAGACTGAAAGTAAGGGGATGGAAAAAGATATTCCATGCAAATGGAAACCAAAAGAAAGCTGGAGTAGCAATTCTCATATCAGACAAAATAGACTTTAAAATAAAGACTATTAGAAGAGACAAAGAAGGACACTACATAATGATGAAGGGATCAATCCAAGAAGAAGATATAACAATTGTAAATATTTATATACCCAACATAGGAGCACCTCAATACATAAGGCAAAGACTAACAGCCATAAAAGGGGAAATAGACAGTAACACCTTCATAGGAGGGCACTTTAACACCCCACTTTCACCAATGGACAGATCATCCAAAATGAAAATAAATAAGGAAACACAAGCTTTAAATGTTACATTAAACAAAATGGACTTAACTGATATTTATAGGACATTCCATCCAAAAACAACAGAATACACATTTTTCTCAAGTGCTCATGGAACATTCTCCATCATAGATCATATCTTTGGTCACGAATCAAGCCTTGGTAAATTTAAGAAAATTGAAATTGTATCAAGTATCTTTTCCAACCACAACGCTATGAGACTAGATATCAATTACAGGAAAAGATCTGTAAAAAATACAAACACATGGAGGCTAAACAATACACTACTTAATAACGAAGTGATCACTGAAGAAATCAAAGAGGAAATTAAAAAATACCTAGAAACAAATGACAATGGAGATACAACGACCCAAAACCTATGGGATGCAGCAAAAGCAGTTCTAAGAGGGAAGTTTATAGCAATACAAGCCCACCTTAAGAAGCAGGA
Source organism: Lipotes vexillifer (assembly GCF_000442215.2). NCBI lineage: Eukaryota > Metazoa > Chordata > Mammalia > Artiodactyla > Lipotidae > Lipotes > Lipotes vexillifer. Next base: position 1,465,493 of record NW_006777583.1, on the reverse strand, counting down.
AACATCTCGAATAAACAACCTAACCTTGCACCTCAAGCAATTAGAGAAAGAAGAACAAAAAAACCCCAGAGTTAGCAGAAGGAAAGAAATCATAAAAATCAGATCAGAAATAAATGAAAAAGAAATGAAGGAAACGATAGCAAAGATCAATAAAACTAAAAGCTGGTTCTTTGAGAAGATAAACAAAATTGATAAACCATTAGCCAGACTCATCAAGAAAAAAAGGGAGAAGACTCACATCAATAGAATTAGATATGAAAAAGGAGAAGTAACAAGTGACACTGCAGAAGTACAAAAGATCATGAGAGGTTACTACAAGCAACTCTATGCCAATAAAATGGACAACCTGGAAGAAATGGACAAATTCTTAGAAAGGCACAACCTGCCAAGACTGAATCAGGAAGAAATAGAAAATATGAACAGACCAATCACAAACACTGAAATTGAAACTGTGATTAAAAATCTTCCAACAAACAAAAGCCCAGGACCAGATGGCTTCACAGGCGAATTCTATCAAACATTTAGAGAAGAGCTAACACCTATTCTTCTCAAACTCTTCCAAAATATAGCAGAGGGAGGAACACTCCCAAACTCATTCTACGAGGCCACCATCACCTTGATACCAAAACCAGACAAGGATGTCACAAAGAAAGAAAACTACAGGCCAATATCACTGATGAACATAGATGCAAAAATCCTCAACAAAATACTAGCAAACAGAATCCAACAGCACATTAAAAGGATCATACACCATGATCAAGTGGGGTTTATTCCAGGAATGCAAGGATTCTTCAATATACGCAAATCTATCAATGTGATTAACCATATTAACAAATTGAAGGAGAAAAACCATATGATCATCTCAATAGATGCAGAGAAAGCTTTTGACAAAATTCAACACCCATTTATGATAAAAACCCTGCAGAAAGTAGGTGTAGAGGGAACTTTCCTCAATATAATAAAGGCCGTATATGACAAGCCCACAGCCAACATCATCCTCAATGGCGAAAAGCTGAAAGCATTTCCACTAAGGTCAGGAACAAGACAAGGTTGCCCACTCTCACCACTCTTATTCAACATAGTTTTGGAAGTTTTAGCCACAGCAATCAGAGAAGAAAAGGAAATAAAAGGAATCCAAATCGGAAAAGAGGAAGTAAAGCTGTCACTATTTGCAGATGACGTGATACTATACATAGAGAATCCTAAAGATGCTACCAGAAAACTACTAGAGCTAATCAATGAATTTGGTAAAGTTGCAGGATACAAAATTAATGCACAGAAATCTCTGGCATTCCTATACACTAAGGATGAAAAATCTGAAGTGAAATCAAAAAAACACTCCCATTTACCACTGCAACAAAAAGAATAAAATATCCTAGGAATAAACCTACCTAAGGAGACAAAAGACCTGTATGCAGAAAATTATAAGACACTGATGAAAGAAATTAAAGATGATACAAACAGATGGAGAGATATACCATGTTCTTGGATTGGAAGAATCAACATTGTGAAAATGACTCTACTTCCCAAAGCAATCTATAGATTCAATGCAATCCCTATCAAACTACCACTGGCATTTTTCACAGAACTAGAACAAAAAATTTCACAATTTGTATGGAAACACAAAAGACCCCGAATAGCCAAAGCAATCTTGAGAACAAAAAATGGAGCTGGAGGAATCAGGCTGCCTGACTTCAGACTATACTACAAAGCTACAGTAATCAAGACAGTATGGTACTGGCACAAAAACAGAAAGATAGATCAATGGAATAGGATAGAAAGCCCAGAGATAAACCCATGCACATATGGTCACCTTATCTTTGATAAAGGTGGCAGGAATATACAGTGGAGAAAGGACAGCCTCTTCAATAAGTGGTGCTGGGAAAACTGGACAGGTACATGTAAAAGTATGAGATTAGATCACTCCCTAACACCATACACAAAAATAAGCTCAAAATGGATTAAAGACCTAAATGTAAGGCCAGAAACTATCAAACTCTTAGAGGAAAACATAGGCAGAACACTCTATGACATAAATCACAGCAAGATCCTTCTTGACCCATCTCCTAGAGTAATGGAGATAAAAACAAAAATAAACAAATGGGACCTAATGAAACTTCAAAGCTTTTGCACAGCAAAGGAAACCATAAACAAGACCAAAAGACAGCCCTCAGAATGGGAGAAAATATTTGCAAATGAATCAACTGACAAAGGATTAATCTCTAAAATTTACAGGCAGCTCATGCAGCTCAATAACAAAAAAATAAACAACCCAATCCAAAAATGGGCAGAAGACCTAAATAGACATTTCTCCAAAGAAGATATACAGACTGCCAACAAACACATGAAAGAATGCTCAACATCATTAATCATTAGAGAAATGCAAATCAAAACTACAATGAGATATCATCTCACACCAGTCAGAATGGCCATCATCAAAAAATCTAGAAACAATAAATGCTGGAGAGGGTGTGGAGAAAAGGGAACACTCTTGCACTGCTGGTGGGAATGTGAATTGGTTCAGCCACTATGGAGAACAGTATGGAGGTTCCTTAAAAAACTACAAATAGAACTACCATATGACCCAGCAATCCCACTACTAGGTATATACCCTGAGGAAACAGGGAATACTCTTGCACTGCTGGTGGGAATGTGAATTGGTACAGCCACTATGGAGAACAGTGTGGATGTTCCTTAAAAAACTACAAATAGAACTACCATATGACCCAGCAATCCCACTACTGGGCATATAACCTGAGAAAACCATAATTCAAAAAGAGTCATGTACCAAAATGTTCATTGCAGCTCTAATTTTTTTTTTTCCGTACGCAGGCCTCTCACTGTTGTGGCCTCTTCCGCTGCGGAGCACAGGCTCCGGACACGCAGGCCCAGCGGCCACGGCCCACAGGCCCAGCCACTCCGCGGCACACGGGATCCTCTGGACCGGGGCACGAACTCGCGTCCCCCACACTGGCAGGCGGAACCCCAGCCACTGCGCCACAAGGGAAGCCCCACTGCAGCTCTATTTACAATAGCCAGGAGATGGAAACAACCAAAGTGTCCATCATCGGATGAATGGATAAAGAAGATGTGGCACATATATACAATGGAATATTACTCAGCCATAAAAAGAAACAAAATTGAGTATTTGTAATGAGGTGGATGGACCTCGAGTCTGTCATACAGAGTGAAATAAGTCAGAAAGAGAAAGACAAATACTGTATGCTAACACATATATAGAGAATTTAAGAAAAAGAAAATGTCATGAACCTAGGGGTAAGACAGGAATAAAGACACAGACCTACTAGAGAATGGACTTGAGGATATGGTGAGGGGGAATGGTAAGCTATGACAAAGTGAGAGAGTGGCATGGACATATATACACTACCAAACCTAAAATAGATAGCTAGTGGGAAGCAGCCGCATAGCACAGGGAGATCATCTCGGTGCTCTGTGACCACCTAGAGAGGTGGGATAGGGAGGGTGGGAGGGAGGGAGACACAAGAGGGAAGAGATATGGGAACACATGTATATGTATAACTCATTCACTTTGTTATAATGCAGAAACTAACACACCGTTGTATAGCAATTATACTCCAATAAAGATGTAAAAAAAAAAAAAAGAAATTTTTATACTTGGAGAAATCACTATAATATACGTGAATGTTATAATATTAAAGTATTAAACTCATGCAGTGGCTGGGAGGTGACCCTTGGCAGGGTGTGGGGACAGTACCGTCTAAGACCACAGCACTTGAAACCAAAGAACAGATACCAGGAGCATAACCTTCAGTGGCCAAGGATCACTCTGGGTAGACATTCCACAATGCAGGGCCAAGGTCTGAGTGAAGAAAACCATCAACAAACCAGGCTGAAAAACCCAAGGGATCCCATGGAAAAGTGGGAACCAAAATTCAGTTTGTAAAGGTGTAAAGAGCCCAGGTGACTGATCAGGTAGGCAGGCCAAAGCTACAGGGTTGGAAAGCGAGACTAGTGGTGAGGAACTGGCTCAGAGTGAGTTTCAGTCAAGCCTGAGACCTGGTTGTGTCACGTGGCTAACAAGGAATAGGTAGAGGGCTGCATGGAGGTGATGAGATATTTGCAGCCCTGAAATCAGGGTAGGAGTTATACAGGTAAATGTAGCTAGGGTAGATAGGAAAGGGAAACATCTGAATAAAACAGAGAAATGAATGACTATAGCAAGGAACAAACCTTTATTATATGAAAAAGCCACGGGGAGACAGGGATGAATAAAACATGGCAGGTGCTCTCAGAAGGTCTCTCAATGCCCTGGGCTACCTCACAATTGATAGGACTAGGAAGCAAAATCTAATGGTTAGTCACAAATTTTCTGCTAGAGATCATGCTGATGAGAGAGGCAGAAGCAAAATCCTAGGATGGGGTCACAGTTAATCAACTGATTCCATCTCTTTGAGCCTCTGTAACCACATCTGTAAAATAGGGACAATAACAGTATCTATCTCATGGGATTATTGCAAGGAACAAATGAGATAATGATGAATAGTGCTAAGCAAAGGCTAGCACACAGTAGGTGCTTAACTCACGTTAGCCGTTATTATTGATGGTCACTTTATCACATCTGGGCCATCACTGCTGATGCTGTCTTCATGTATACCCTCATCTTTTCTCACCCAGTCTCTGTGACAGCCCCCTGACTGGTCTCTCTATTTCCAGTCTAGCATTTGCCTCCATGTAGCCTCAGCATTCCTTATTAGAGACAAATCCAGATATTTTATTTCTCTGCTCCAAATTACTAAATAGATCTCCACTGTCCTTAGGATAAAGTACAGATTCCTTCAGAATCTCAGGCCCTTTGGCATCTGGCTCCTGCTATTCTCTCCTGACTCCCTCCAATATTATACTTTCTCTATGTTTTTCACGTCTCTCATCTCTGAGCCTTTGTATGTGTTGCCAACCCTGCCTCTATTGCCTTGTCCCTCTTTTCGGCCTGGCTCTGTCTTCGTTTCAACCTTCTCTGACTTTCCTCTTCACCGCATCCCCAGTCAGGCCACAACACCTTGATCTCATTTTTATCACAGGCGCTTAACACTCTACAGTGCAGTTGTTCATTTACTTATCTGTCTCCCCAGCTAAGTGTTTCCATGACAAATATCACATCTTATTTGTCCCTGGATTCTCAGTGCATAATGCACTGTAGGTCCTCAATAGATATTTGTTCAAAGAAACATGAAAGAAAGAAATGACTACCATAGAATCCAGCAATCCCACTCCTGGGCATATATCCGGAGGAAACCATAATTTGAAAAGATACATGCACCCCTATGTTCACTGTAGTACTATTTACAATAGCCAAGACATGGAAGCAACCTAAATGCCCATCCACAGAGGAGTGAATAAAGAAGATGTGGTACATATATACAATGGAATACTACTCAGCCATAAAAAAGAACAAAATAATGCCATTTGCAGCAAGATGGATGAACCTAGAGATTGTCACACTGAATGAAGTAAGTCAGAGAAAGAAAAATATCATATGATATCACTTATAAGGACCTACTGTATAGCACAGGGAACTCTACTCAATACTCTGTAATGACCTATATGGGAAAAGAATCTAAAAAAGAGTGGACATATGTAAATGTATAACTGAATCACTTTGCTATACACCTGAAACTAACACACCATTGTAAACAACTATACTCCAATAAAAACTTTATAAAGAAAAAAAGAAAGAAATGGAAGGAAAGAAAGAGGGAAATAGGCAGAAAGAGAGAGAGAGAAAGAGAGAGAGAGGAGAAGAGAGGAGGGGAGGGAAGGGAAAGAGAAAAGTAAAGAAAAGGGAAGGAAAGAAAAGATGCCTATGTCTTTAAAGGGAATAGGTAATAACTCATTTTCAGTAAATTTGTCAGCAAATGAAAAAGGAGAGAAGAGAGAATGGGAAAGAGAGAAGGAGAAGAAGAAAGAAATAGAGCATTTTTATCAGGAGAAGTTTAACATAACATAATTACTATGGTTGATAATGAAAGAACCACCTCTTTTTTCACATTACTGCTGGAATCGTGGTGTGACAGGGACAAAAACTGTTAAACTCGTGTCTACGAGTTTACAGCTTCTTCTCTTCTCTACCCCATCCCCACTGTGTATTTGCAGATTAGGTTAATAAGGCAGGTGAATAACCAAGAAAGCTAGATGCGGGATTAGAAACAAACAAGGTCTACGAGTAATAGAGGAAAGGGAGTGGTGTAGAACAGGTGTTGGTAAACATTTTCTTTAAAGAGCCAGGTAATAAATATTTTAGGCTTTGAGGGCCACATGTGCTCTCTGTCACAAATAACTTTTTTATTTTTGTACAACACTTTAAAAATATTAAAGCCATTATTATCTTGAGGACTGTACAAAATAGGTTATAGGTCAAATTTGACTGGAAGACCATAGTTTACACATTCCTGCAAGGAGAAGGAAGAAAGAACAAAGAGCCTGGAGGCCTGGAAAGAGTTTTAGTTGAGAATTGAAAGTGAGGGATGAGAAGAGAGATATTGGGTAGCTACGAGGGAAAAGATACTGAGACATTGGAATTATTAAAACTGTAGTTGTAGGTTATGAGCTGGATCTCTTTTGATGTCCTTCAAGAGTTACTGGATTGAATTTCTTTGAAGGAAGAAAGAAGAAAGAGTCAGAATGGGCATCATCAAAAAATCTACAAACAATAAATGCTGGAGAGGGTGTGGAGAAAAGGGAACCCTCTTGCACTGTTGGTGGGAATGTAAATTGATACAGCCACTATGGAGAACAGTATGGAGGTTCCTTAAAAAACTAAAAATAGAACTACCATATGACCCAGCAATCCCACTACTAGGCATATACCCTGAGAAAACCAGAATTCAAAGAGTCATGTACCACAATGTTCAGTGCAGCTCTATTTACAGTAGCCAGGACATGGAAACAACCTAAGTGTCCATCGACAGATGAATGGATAAAGAAGATGTGGCACATATATATAATGCGATATCACTCAGCCATAAAAAGAAACTAAATTGAGTTATTTGTAGTGAGGTGGATGGACCTAGAGCCTGTCATACAGAGTGAAATAAGTCTGAAAGAGAAAGACAAATACCGTATGCTAACACATATATATGGAATCTAAAAAAAAAATAATAATGTTTCTGAAGAACCTAGGGGCAGGACAGGAATAAAGATGCAGACATAGAGAATGGACTTGAGGACACGAGGAGTGGGAAGGGTAAGCTGGGATGAAGTGAGAGAGTGGCATGGACATATACACACTTCCAAATGTAAAATAGACAGCTAGTGGGAAGCAGCTGCATAGCACAGGAAGATCAGCTCGGTGCTTTGTGACCACCTAGAGGGGTGGGATAGGGAGGGTGGGAGGGAGACGCAAGAGGGGGGGGATATGGGAATATACGTATATGTATAGCTGATTCACTTTGTCATAAAGCAGAAACTAACACACCGTTGTAAAGCAATTATACTCCAATAAAGATGCTAAAAAAATAAAAATAAAAATAAAATCATCAAAACAACAAAAAAAAAGAAAGAAGGAAGCAAGACTGGGTCGTGTGGACCCCAGATTTATTTGGGTAACAGTTGTATGTTCCACATCGAGACCATACAACCTTGAGGATAATCAAAGGAAGGATGGGATGGGCGGCCATCTGTATGGTGTTTGGCCGTCAAACCAATGCCTGGTTTCATTACTGGAGCTCAAAACCCATCTATCTCCTTAATGTTCCTACTGATTCCTGGCTCTTTTATTTCACTAATGAAAAAGCTTCTTTTGTTCATCAATTATTATAGCTCTTTTAAGTTAATGGCTCATTTAGTATTATAATTTTCTATACTGGAGGCCTTGAATTGGTTTCTAGGCCAATGACCCAATGGCAATAATAACCACAATAATAATGTTAAAGTGGGCTTTAGATTGCTTTATGTCACTTATCCTCACAATAACCCTATAAAGGAATTGCAGCTGTAGATGAGGAAACTGAGGCTCAAAGCATTTAAGTAACTTATCCAAGGTCAGGGCGAGCCAAGGGTGGAGCTGCATATTTAACTATAACATGACATGATGCATAATCTTAAATCATTCAATCTCCCTGAATGACCACCTTGGAATATGGTCCCTTTTTCATCCCCACTCTCCAGAAAGGCTGGAGCCAACTTCTTTGTCTCTCTGAGTCATAAATTGTGTCTAGGGAACATGATATAATTTGTAGTAACTGGTCCAGTCCTTCCTTCACCCTATTTTTCTCAGCTTTGATTAAACCTCTCTCCCTGAGGGTCTGCAGGTATCTGTGTCCATTATGATCCCACTTTGATTTCTCTACAGCTGAACTGAGAGCTAGAAGAGGTCTTAGAGATATCTAGTCCCACCACCTCCTTTGACAGATGAGCAAGACCACATGTTCAATATGAATACATTCTGACATTCACTTAGAGGTGGTTCATTCCCCAAGGATTTTTTTTAAAGATTTATCTTTTTTAAACACTTGAGCTACTATTAAATTGGCTAGAATTCAAACAAACAGATCCTCCTCACATTCTCTCTTTCCAGATCTGCTCTCTCAGAGTTGGAAGATGCTACCTCCGAGACTGTAAGACACATGGGGCCTCTGTGTTCGTGCCAAACGTCCTGCAGTGTCTGCAATGCCGAGGGAGAGCTTTCTGAGACAGAGGGCCAGCTGCCTCACTCCCGGGCAATCGCTGGGAGAGGGCCAACAAATAGCTGTGGCTTTTGTGACCTTATTCAGGAGTCCTATGGGCTGGAATCTGGCCATTATGTGGGAAGGTGGAAAGGGGCTGGAGGAAGGAAGGAAAATGAAAAGTGCCTGGAAAGTAACAGAACTGAAGTGTGGATTTCACCACTGCTGTAAATAAAATGAGGAACACATATGACATCTCACAACAGGATGTTTCTGTCATTTGCCTACTATCAGCTTCCAAAAGTTTTTAATTATGCTGAGGCTTAGAGCCCTTTTTTGAGAGATGGAGAGTCCTTGGGGTGGGCGGGCAGGCAGCGCCATGCTATTAGCGGGGCAGTGGGTCTGCCTCTCCTTTCTTCTCCTTTCTGGTGCATAACCTCGGAAGGAAGAACATATGGGGAAGAGCTGTGTCTGATAAAGACACATAACTCGTGAAAATATCATGGTTTCAGACACAACTGGCTTCACGTCAGAAAAACTTTCCAAGGTAAACATTTTGTTTAAATCTTTTTTTTTTTTTTTAATTTATTTATTTTTGCTGTGTTGGGTCGTCGTTTCGGTGCGAGGGCTTTCTCCAGTTGTGGCGAGCGGGGGCCACTCTTCATTGTGGTGCGCGGGCCTCTCACTATCGTGGCCTCTCTTGTTGCGGAGCACAGGCTCCAGACACGCAGGCTCAGTAGTTGTGGCTCATGGGCCTAGTTGCTCCGCGGCATGTGGGATCCTCCCAGACCAAGGCTCGAACCCGTGTCCCCGGCATTAGCAGGCAGATTCTCAACCACTGCGCCACCAGGGAAGCCCCCTAAATCTTAAACTTAAGTAAAACCAGACACAAGAATACAGTCTAAGTAACAAAGAAAGGCAGTGATATCCTCAAGTGAAAGGGAATTCATAAATGCTTCCCCAGACTGTCAGACCCTGACACAGAATGACAGCTGTAGGGTCAGTGACCCCTGACGTCTTTTATTTTTCAGATTTGATACACTGCCTTCAGCTGTGATGCATACAGACCCCAGATTCTTAAAACTTTAGCCTTTATGTTGATATTAGGAATAAATGCTTTGTTTTACATATAAAGGATTTCCTCTTCAATGTTTTTTTCCTGGCATTACAAAATCATCACCTTAAAAAATCATTACTGTAAAGTCCTTAGATCTCAATGCTCACAGGAAAGGAGAGAAAAACAAGAAGGGATGATCTTTAAAGAAATCTCCAAAGCATCTACACAAATGAAGGCATAGCATTTGATCCTGACCTTGTCAATCTTGTAGTTGACTTATTACTCTCTAGTAAAGAAGGCTTGCAACATAGATTCAATTTTTAACTAATCCATTTTGTGCTACATATACTGTACATAACAGGTAAAAGTTCACAGTCTGGGGCTCTGATTTACTGTTGCCATCCAACCCCTCCTCAGTGCCTGCCCCATCTCTTGCAGTCACCAGGAACATCCTACAAGGGTCAGCTCGCCTGGTTACTGGGAATAAATAGCACAAATGGCTCACGAACGAATCAATTGTATAATTACTCTCAGGTGAGGGCAGATCCTTACCGGAAGCTCATTTGATATTCCTCTGGGGATAAGTGAGAGAAAAACAGCTAATTGTAAAAGCTAGAGAATAGGATCTATGAGGAAAGCTAAATGAAACAAATTGCTTAACCTGGAAAAGACAAGGCTGAAGAATGTTGTAATAAAGGTCTTCCTGTATATATCAAAATTGGAAAAGATAGTTGGGGCAAGGAAGCAAGAACAAGAATAAAATGAGGCCAATATAGTGATGTTGGGGAGTCAACACTGTAACTGGGAACTGGGAAAGGGTCCTCTCCTTCCTTCCTTCCTTCCTTCTTTCCTTCCACAGTAAGACCTAAGTTTCTAGCCCCAGCAAGACACTGGCTGGGTGCTGCCCCAGCAGAGGCCAGTCAGCCCCTCTTCTGTGATGATTTCTGTGCAGTTTTACCGAAAGACAAAGGGATAAATAGGGATTTAACTTCTGATTCTTCTCTTCCTTTCTGAGGGAAGCAGAGCAGGGTAAAGTGAAATAGGAAAAAAGCAATATTCAAACTCGGAGCAGTCATTGAGCAGGTTTTTTTTTTTTTAAGATTTTTTGATATGGACCATTTTTAAAGTCTTTATTGAATTTGTTACAATATTGCTTCTGTTTTATGTTTTGGTTTATTGGCCATGAGGCATGTGGGATCCCAGCTCCCCGACCAGGAATCGAACCCGCACCCCCTGCATTGGAACGCAAAGTCTTAATCACTGGACCGCCAGGGAAGTCCCCATTGAGCAGGTTTTGAGGTGAGGCTGCCCTTGAGTTACAGCTGCTAAGACCCAGGACAGTCTACAAGACAAAAACTTGGCATGAACTTATCTTTACGGTCACATTTGCCTAATCTGATCCTAGCAATATCTTCAAAATGACAACAAATAAATGATTTTAAAAGTATATGTATTGCCAGATGAGAAATTTCATTTATAGTCCTGTGTGGGACAAAGCAAAGAACACGCTTCTTTGGACGGGGAGGCCTGGGTTGTGTCACAGGTTGGTGAAGTCTATGGCTGCATTTGGAGTTTGACTTTCTCGATTTTAAAAGGTTTACTTTTTTCTTTATAAAAGGGACACAGCTCACGAGGTACAACGTGAAGAATAATACACTGCCAGCATTTTAGTGGGCTTTTTTTAAAGACATGATTTTATGGACACTCGAAGGGTCTCTCCCTGTATACACCCTTCCCCAAGGCCCTAAGAATGAAGTTCCTTCACTGAATTCTTCCCTTGGATTACAGTAGAAGTTCACAGCTAAAATCAAATGCCGGGTTGAGGAAATAACATTAAATATTACCTTGTTATTAATACCGTATTTTGAGCTTGTTTATTAAGTTGAGCCTAGAGCACGGCCTCTTGGCAGCCGGGAGACATCAGAGCGGCTCAGGCTGTGGAATGGCCTCGGGGAGAAGGCGAAGGTGAGCTCCAGGCTGCGGTGGGCCTGGCTCTCGGGGACCTGGCAGCTTGAGACAATTCTTTTGGCAAATATAACTGTCTTTGACCAACATGGTGCCCCCAAACTTGGCAGCCCCATGAACAGAAATGTATGTGAACCCTGGGAGAGAAAGCATTTTGGCTGGGACCATTTGCTTATTATCATGACCCTTATGGGACTCTGCATACCTTTGAAGCCATTTAACAGATGTTCTCACCGCATATGCCACATTAAGAAACGCTTGTGGGGCTTCCCTGGTGGCGCAGTGGTTAAGAATCCACCAGCCAATGCAGGGGACATGGGTTCGATCCCTGGTCCAGGAAGATCCCACATGCCACGGAGCAACTAAGCCCGTGCACCACAACTACTGAGCCTGTGCTCTAGAGCCCGCGAGCCAAAACTACTGAAGCCGCACACCACAACTACTGAAGCCTGTGCGCCTAGCGCCCGTGCTCCGCAACAAGAGAAGCCACCGCAATGAGAAGCCCACGCACCGCAACGGAGAGGAGTCCTTGCTTGCCGCAACTAGAGAAAGCCTGCACGCAGCAACGAAGACCCAATGCAGCCAAAAATAGATAAATTAATTAGTTCATTCATTAATTAAAAAAAAAAGAAATGCTCGTAAGGTAGTACAGAATTTCCACACCCCTCTCGAAAGCTGATTTTGAATGTGTTTTCATAAGTGTTTTCAAATATGTTCCCCTTAAACGGCCTCTTCCATTGTACACGTATACATACACACTCGAGAAAAGAAGTCGAGAGGGAGCGGTTCTGCAATGCACCATCAGCAGCTTTGGTAAAGGCTGCAGATGCAAATTCCTGAAACACGTTTACAAAGACTTACCTTTCTATTCTGAAAGAGGCCGGTTAGTGTTCATTGTACTAACAAGAAGGGCCTTGCAGGTTGAAATGCTCTAAGGACAGCCGCTACCTTCCTTTTCTTGGTTTCTTTGTCCTTGATTTTTCCCTCTGACCCACAGCCTTATCTGCTTTGTTTATTCTTATTCATCTTTCCCTTTCCACAACTGTATATTTTTCTTTCCTACCTGTGACGTAGGCCAGCACATGTCACGATACAGTTTGGCCCCCTTAAGTGGAATTCGGGAAGTAAAATAAGACTTCCTACCTGGTGGAAGGAAGTCTTATTAGTCTGGACCAGTATGTGGTTCATACTGCTAACCACACCGGATGAGATGCTCTACCCATTCACCTCTTCTTCAGACCCCTGAGATGAAGCCAAACGTCTGTGGAGGGTTTGGAGTGGGTGGTGTGGGTAGTGGAGCCATTACAGAAAGGTGATAGGGCTTCATTATAATAACTATAGCTAACACCTACTGAGCCCTTACTACGTTCGAGACACTGTTCTACATGCTTTCACATTTATGTAAAGCTCCATATTTCAATAATACTTTCTCCGCTTTATACTTAACAACAGAAAAGAGAATATGTTCCCTGTCCAAACCCTTTCATTTATAATAGACCTGCATGAAATAATTTAGAGAATCTCTTCTCAAGCAAACATTGAAATGTTTCTACATTTGCAAATAAATAAACACACTCATACACTATACACATCAAACTGTCAAAAGGAAAAGGGTTAAATGTAGAGGAAAAAAATAACACCAAGAAAAACCGTTTTGAATACCCTGACTGAGGTGGAATTTCTTTGCATGTATACTCTCCACAGGGGCCTGCCTTCCCTCTGTACTATAACAAAAGCCCCCAAGGTAAAAATAAGTGCTTCTTCAGGAGGAGATGAAGAAGGAATAACAATGAAACAACTAGCATTTTAAATTCAATTTACAGTTTATCCGGAACATTTACCTATCTTACTGGTCACCATGACAAACCTGTGAGGCAAGTGTCATTTGTATAATCCCCATTTTACAGATTAAGAAAACTGAGGTTTGGAATAGTCAAATCATTTGCCCAAGTCACACACCAAATGTTTCAGTTGCCTACTGCTGTGTAACTAACTACCCCAAAATGTAATGACTCAGAAAAATTAACTTATAATTACTCATGATTCTGCGAGTTGGCCGGGCAGTTCTGCTTCACAGAACTTGGAGCTTGGCTGGGGCTAGAATAACCAGAGGGTCTCACTCTCGTGTTTGGCTTAGGTGCTGGCCATTGGTGGCGGCAATGTGGCTCTCCTCCACATGGCCTCTCATCCCCCAAGACCTCTCTTCTCATGGTCTCTCTAGTAGGACAGCCCAGACTTCTTTACATGGCAGGATCTCCAGAGCGCAAAAATGGAAACTGTCAGGTCTCTTAAAGCCTAGGCCTGGAAGTCACACAGTACAACTTCCACTGCATTCTACTGGTCAAAGCAAGCCACGGCCAAGCAGATCCAAAGCGAAGGAAATAGATTCAATCTGTTGATGTTGAAGCCACATGCGTGTACAGGAATGGGAAGAATTGTGGGCAGCTATATTTGCAGACAATCTACCACACCAGGAGGGGTATAGTTGGAACTCAGGAAGATCAGTGAGAATGCCGCTATTCTGCTAATTCTTTATGTCCAAGTCTAGGGTTAAGTTTCATGACAGACACCCAGGAAAGTAATTCCCTACTTGCTCTCAGGTGATGCTGGCATCACTGCACCTTTGCCTTTACGTGTCATTTATTTGGAAAGCAGAGATTACCTTAGGCCCATATACAACTGTGGGCCTAAGTTAATATAGCGCCAATGTTCTCAATAAGGACTTTAAGAGGAAGGTATGAGGTGACAAATGACTGGCTGCACAAGGGGACTTGCTGATGAATGTTAATGGCAAAGAGCCAGTTGGCAGCAGAAATCATGGGAAGAAGGTTTTTTATGTGACTGACTCACAGCCTTATTGAATTTTCGGGCTTGAAGGCACATTTCACGGTCATCCAATTAAAACCTCTCCTTAGCCAGATACATGGTTACAGCTGAGATTCTTTTAGGCATGAAATTCCTCCATGCCTAACTCACCTGACATACCCCCCCACTTGTCCGGGTCCCCAGCTCCTGTGCGAGCACACGCGTGCGCACGCGCGCGCACACACACACACAGTCCCACCACCATAAAATGTTGTGGAACAGCTATTTTAAATAAGTGAAAATTAAAGTTGACATTTTTTTCAGATTTTCACAAATCTCCTGAAGTAACTGGAGCCCCCAAGGAATGTCACAGTCTAAGTTGTCATCACTCGTGCTTCACAAGCAGTCAGCAGGCAGCAGTGGCTGTGACTCTTCCACAAGGGCAGGTAGGATGATTCCCTTTCTGGTATTGAGCCATTAGGAGAGGTGTTTCCCTCTGTGAAAGCAGGCCTGGTTTATAAGGGACTTCACAGCTGCCTTGCAGTTGTTTTCTGTGTCATCACAGTTAAACTAGATGAAATAACAAGAACAGAGTCACAGAAGAGAAGATCCCTGGAGCGAGGGTGCAGGGACTAATTTAAACATTATTACAGTAATAAATATAAAGAGTATTTTTAAAAGAATTCCCTAAAAATCATTCCCATTCCTCCCTGTTAAAAATTGATTGCTTTAGCCGCATAGCACAGGGAGATCACCTCGGTGCTTTGTGACCACCTAGAGGGGTGGGATAGGTAGGGTGGGAGGGAGACGCAAGAGGGAGGGGATATGGGGATATATGTATACGTATAGCTGATTCACTTTGTTATACAGCAGAAACTAACACACCACTGTAAAGCAATTTTACTCCAATAAAGATGTTAAAAAAAGTTGATTGCTTTGTTTGTTTTTGTTTTTCAGGGGTCTGTAACAACCAACAATTTATATGATAGGCACTTGCAGTAGATTACCCATGTTTAATCCTCACAGCAGCCCTCTGAGGTGGAAAGTACAAGTCCAAAAACCCTTTTCAAAATCTCTTGGGGTTAGATAGGGTGTAAACTTCACACATTTTTGTATTTTAGAAAGGCAATATGTTATATTAAAGAGTATATATAATACCTCCAGAGGGATTTTTGGGGCATCACTGATAATCATACACATATAATCATATACAATCAGCCACACATATGAATAATCACATGAAGTGGAATAAATATGGACTGTAAATAGACTCTGATTAGTTCAGGTCAAGTTTTGCTTCCTACTGAGTTTGCAGCAAACTTATGAAAAAAAGCTGTCAATTTTGGAGCTTTTGGATATCAGAAATGCAAATAAATGTGTATGGACTTGCACAATTGTCCCTATATACTTTAGAAATGAAGAAATGGGACATAGAAAAGTTAAGTAACTTGCCCCAAATCATACAGTGAATAAACTAAAATTCAATGCCTGACTCCAGAACTCAAAATTTTAAAAAGGTTAAATGATATAGTATTTGATACACACAAAATAATATATGTGGCATTTATGAAAATTAACACATAATAATTAAAACAATAAATTAAAAATTAACCTGCTACCCAACTTACCGAGATGAATACTGATCTTAACCCCTGGATACAGCACCCCAGAGCAGGCTAAGGCTAAGTTATTACCATCACATTACAGTGGGGTTTATTTTTTAAATTTTATTTACTATTTTTTAATTGAAGTATAGTTGATTTACAATGCTGTGCCAATCCCTGCTGTACAGCAAAGTGACTCAGTTATACACATATAGACATTCTTTTTTTATATTCTTTTCCATTATGGTTTATCACAGGATATTGAATATAGTTCCCTGTGCTATATACAGTAGGACCTTGTTGTTTATCCATTCTAAATGTAAAAGTTTGCATCTGCTAACCCCAAACTCCCAGACCTTCCCTCTCCCTTCCCCCTCCCACCTTGGCAACCACAAGTCTGTTCTCTACGTCTGTGAGTCTGTTTGTTTCGTAGATAGGTTCATTTGTGCCATATTTTAGATTCCATATGTAAGTGATATCATATGGTATTTGTCTTTCTCTTTCTGACTTACTTCACTTAGTATGATAATTTCTAGTTGCATCCATGTTGGTGCACATGGCATTATTTCATTCTTTTTATGGCTGAGTAGTATTCCATTGTATATATGTACCACATCTTCTTTACCCATTCATCTGTGGACATTTAGGTTGTTTCCATGTTTTGGCTATTGTGGATAGTGCTGCTATGAACATAGGGGTGTATGTATCTTTCCGAATTATAGTTTTGTCCGGGTATATTCCTAGGAGTGGGATTGCTGGATCATATGGTAATGCTATGTTTAGTTTTCTGAGGAACCTCCATACTGTTTTCCATAGTGGCTGTACCAACTTACATTCACAGTGGGTTTTAATGGTTGTGCTACACAGGCTGGGTTTTAAAGGCTTCAAATGTCAGCTTCTAGGGTGGGGGCCCAGGAGATCACACCAGGGGAAATTAAGTTCTTTTATAATAGCAAGGGACCTATGAAGAGGAGGGGACAAAGTCATATTGCTTCCAAGTTGTAAAAATGATGCAATTTGAGGTATAAATGAATGAGGGCTCTTATACAAGGCACCACAGTGTATAAAAACGTAATGGTATGTGACTGGAATAGACCGGTGTGTGCTGCTCATGGGGCTAGAGTAACAAGAGTGCAGGCTGTGCACTGACCTGAGCTGCTGGGCCAAGTGGAAGGGATTAGAAAGGAAGGCTTGAGGGGTTACATACAGAGAGAGTGCCCCAGGCCCTGAACCAGCAGATGTCTGCTGTGGTTGTCCACAGATAAAGATAAAACCCAAAGTGGCCTGGCTTATGTAATAAGATCTCACTTTCAGCACTTCAGTTGACCAGAGGAATCTTCAACTTACCTAGATCAAAGGTTCAGAGGATGAAAGGGTTTTCACCTCAGCAAAGTGAAACTGACTTCGTGGGAGAGTTTTCCTGAGAACATCCCATTGGTGCCAGGCACCGGCCTCTCCCAGACAGATTGTTCAAGAAGATGCAGGCAAGCTGAGAGGTTCAATCAAGACCAGGGCCGAGGGTGTGTGCGTGTGTGTGTGTGTGTGTGTGCGTGTGTGCGCGTGTGTCTGTGTGTGTGTGTGTGTTGTGTGTAGAATATGAGTGAAGACCTTGGAAAAAGATCTTTTGAAAAAATCAGAATTCTGTGTTCAAAGAATTTTATTTAAACTATAAACACTCTGTTATTCTCTGACTGGTGGGGGAGGATGGGTAATCCTGATTTAAGGCAACTTTTGGAGCAGAAGTAACCAGTAATCATGTGCTACCTCAGAAACCTGTGTTGCTACTGAACCAACTGATCTACCTTTAGATCAATGATTTGAAAGTCAAAGGGCAGACAAATGCTTCAAAGGAAACTAGATGACCCAGACACCCATTCCAAAAAAAAAAAAAAAAAAATCCCAGAATTACTACGGAAACATGCATGCACACATGTGGCGCACACACACATACCTGAGTTGTATTCTGTGGATACAGACATTTAAAGAAAGGGAAACTAGACATCCTAGGGCAGGGAACTGAGTTGTAAACTTTTTCTCTGTTCAAGTGATATTCATGGAAAGCTGAGAGAAGGGGAAAGCACTGAAACAATAGAAAGTAGGTTGCCTAAGAGAGTTCCCTGCATGAAAACTGATACAGTTTTTATGTCTAAACTATAAAAAAATGTTTAAGGAAAAAAAAGAACCTCCCAAGTGGCTGTAGCTGAAATTATTTCTAGCTTTTCATTATCGCCATGGTTGGATTTGGGGAATATCTTGTATAAAGGGAACCCTCTTCCCACTGGCAAACCCGACCATCTGTGGAGCCAGGAAAGAGGGTCAAACCCGAGGCACGTGACAAATCCTCTGAGGCACCTTGTCAGTGAGGATCCCTCAACCGAAGAGGCACAGGAACCTTTATTTGGATGTGACCATTTGTTCTTTTGTTCAACTAATACTCGGATGAATACCTCTTCCTGTGAATTTCCTCATCAGCCTGCCCTCTTCCTTGTCTCTCTCGCCAAACACACAGCACATGTGCTGCGTCAGTAGCTCACCCCCAGCTGACGAGAGAACTAACTTCCAGCAACAAGGATACTGGCTTTTCTCCCCACTGAAAGCTGTGGGGACCAGAGGAGCCTGCAGACCGCTTGAGGCTCCCCTGACAGCCCCATGCTGCATGCTGTGCCCACTGTACCCACAGAGCTGCAGAAGAGAGGAGCATTTGGGAGCCCCAGCTTCTTATAAATGCAGCATGTCACATGCGGGCAGAATTCTGGAGGCAGACGCAGCTTGCTGCCGTGTATTTGCCTGCTGCTACTCCAAGTGTGGTCTGTGGACCTGGAGCATCTTAGAAATGCAGACTCTCAGGTCCCACACTGGAACTGCAGAGTCAGAATCTGCAATTTAACCATATCCCCAAATGATTTCTATGCACATCAAAATTTGAGAAGTACTGGTTTATGGAACTTTATCACATTTATTCTATTTAAGAAACCTCATAGTAAGTACTATAAGCCAAGCACTCTTAGGGACACATTCTTTCCAACAGTAACTCATGTACTCCTCAGAACAACCTCATTTATAATAGTATAGTAGGTATTATTATAGCCCCATTTTTTTTTTTTTTTTGCTGTACGCGGGCCTCTCACTGTTGTGGCCTCTCCCGTTGCGGAGCACAGGCTCCGGACGCGCAGGCTCCGCGGCCACGGCTCACGGGCCCAGCCTCTCGGCGGCATGTGGGATCTTCCCGGACCGGGGCACGAACCCACGTCCCCTGCATCGGCAGGCGGACTCTCAACCACTGCGCCACCAGGGAAGCCCTATACCCCCATTTTATAGATGAGGAAACCAAGGTATGAAAGTATTAAGTACTTGCCTAAGGTCACACAGCTAGTGTGTGATGGGGTCAGGATTAGAACCCCAGAACCCATTCTGAATGTCACAATTCTATACTGCCTGCCTCTTGGAGACATACAATAAATAATTACAATTGATATTAAAGGATGGCCACTTTGCACCATTAAAAATATATCCACAGGTGTTGAAAACAATAACAGTTCTGGAAGCTATGGATTACACTAGAATGTCCAGAGGGGTCCTTCTCTTCCAAAAGGATTGTTAGTTCAGGAAGAGCTACAAGAAGGGAAAACTTCTTCCCATCAGATGATCAGGAATTCAAGACAAGTAGAAGTGATCACTTATTTAGCAAATAAACAAAAAAACAAAAACTACTATACTTTAGTGATACATTTAAAAACATTTTTAGAAACAAAGGTCAGTTTGAATGGTAAAGTTTAACCCACACGTTTGGGAACCTTCGCCAGTTAATGCCCACACAGCACATTAGAAACTGAGGGAAATAAATAAGATTTAAATATTGGTACTCTTCTTGCTTGACTTGTGAGTCAGGTCAAAATACCTCAAAATTAGTTGCAGACCACCCACAGAGTTGGGCCTCTGGAACTGTCTGTGTAGCGATGTGGCTTCAGCAGACCCAGCCATTCACCCACTTTCTACTTTCTTTTCTGGGCCTTGAATCCTTCGGAAACACCTCACAGCTCTGATCTCAAATTTGCCCACAGATTTGGGTTTCCTGGCTGCCTATTTCATAGTCCCCTGGGCAGTGTTCAACAGAAACACCAGGAAATAGCACCTCACAGTTGCAATATTTTCCTGAAGCCTCCAGAAAGTGGATTTCACCCTAATCAAAACAACACCCTTAACACATTTGGAAAAGTTATTAACAGTGTAGGATAGCTATCATCTCAGAATGTGTGTGTTTACTCAATCCTGAGTCGGGGGGGGGGGGCACGCACAAAGAACAGAGGAGTTAGATCTTGATAAAGTAAGAAAATACCCAACAGCAATTTCTTCTCTAGCAGCTCCAGAAAAACTCAGAAACCTCTCAAAAGGGGTGCTTTTATGTTTATAGAAATAAGTTGCCTACGCAAATAAAAATACGTGTACTAGTGTGCCAGTTATGCAAAAATGCAACGTTTGGTTTAGTTCTAAGAAGCAAAAAGGGCTTCACTGATTCTTTCCTCAAATATGTACTGAGTGCCTACAATGTGCCAGGTTCCTGTGCTAGGTCTGAGGATTTAATGGTGAACAAAAACAGTCCCTGTTCTCCTGAACTCATGGTTGAGTGAGCCAGAAAGACATTCACCAAGAAATTCCTACAAATGAACACATTGTTACAAATTGAAATAAGTGCTCTGAAGGCCACAAAGTTGGGAGGGAGGGCCCAGGAAGTGCTGAAAAAGTGAGGTTGAAGTTCAGTTGAGGAGCTTGAGAACAGCTGGATATGTTCAGCCACACCGGAACTGGATGGGAACTGACAGCAGAACAGGATGGAGAAGCTGAAATTCAAGGACTAGAGTGGCTGGTGGACAGAGAGCCAGGAGGAGAGAAAAGATGAGGCAGGAGAGGAAGTTGGAGGTGGAACCATGCAGGGCCTGTGGTAGCCAAGTTAAGAATCTGAACTGAAGGGTTTTAAGCTAGGGTGACATGCGCAGACTGGCACTTCAGAAAAGATCTCCTCTGGTTACAGTGTGGAAGGCTGGATGGGAGGAGGGCCAAAGGAGACACAAGAAAGTCAGTTAGGAGTATCTGCAGCACTCCAAGAGAGAGAATTAGGCTGGCAGGAGTAGACATGGAAAGAAGTGGACAGATATGAGAGAGATTTAGGAGGTGAAATAATAGGACTTGGCTACTGTATAGCACAGGGAACTCTACTCAATATTCTGTAATAACCTATATGGGAAAAGAATCTGAAAAGGATGATTACATGTATATGTATAACTGAATCACTTTATTGTACATCTGAAACTAACACAACATGGTAAATCAACTATATTCTAATATAAAATAAGAATTAAATTTTAAAAATATTAGGAATTGGTTGTGAAACCAGTACGGGAGTTGATGGAAAAGGGGGTGTCCAGGATGATGCCAAGATCTCTTCTGGCTTGTGTAAGTGGGTGTACATGGAGACACATTTGCTGAGATAGCAAGACTAGGCGGCAGATTATGAATCCAATATTGGACTGGTATAATTCAGCATGTTTTAGAAATATCTGGTGGGACATGATTTATAGGCAATTGAGTTAATTTGTCCTGCAGGTCTGAGGCTCAGAAGAGAAGTCTGAGCTGGACATTTACTATGGGAGTCAATGGCCTCTTCAAAGATAACTGAAGCTGAAACATAAATAAGAGAGATGAAACATAAATGCCCAGACAGAATGCATGAGCTTAAAAGAGGAAGGGGCAAAAGTTGATGGCTTGCGAAATTCTGACCCTCGAGAGCTAGGTAGAAGAGCTGAGCCTGCAAATGAGACAGAAAGGAGGAGCCAGACAGATGGGAGAAAAGCAAGAAGACTGTGGGGTCGTGGGAGCCAGGAAGAGACGGGGCTGCAAGCAGCGGGCAATGGTCAGCATGGTCGACTGCTGAGAGGTAATTAATACAAGGCAAGGACTGAAAATGCCCATTTTATTCACTGACAAAGTCACCAGTGACTTTAGCAATGTCGTGAAAGTATGGATTGATGACAGTGACAGATGCCAGCATTGAGTGGGTTGAGGACTTTACGGGAAGTAAAAAAATGGAGAATGTACGTAAAGCCAGTCCTACAGAATCAAGCAGGAAACTCTGACTCGGACTAAAAGCCAAAGTCCTTACAGTAACCTACCAGGCCATACCATCTACCCCTCCTTACTGCATCTTCCACTCCTCTTCCCTTTCTCACGCGGGCCACACTGACTTCCTTATTCTTTGGATGCACCAGCTTCCGCCTCGTGACTTTTGCATTTGCTGTTCCTTCAGTCAGGAAACTTATTCCTCCACATAAATAAAGGGCTGCTCCCTAACTCCTCAGGTCTTGGCTCAAAAATTATTTTCTCAGTGAGGTCTCTCCCCTAACTACCCTATTTAATATTAAAATTCACCTCTTCGCTTGTGCTGACTATTCCCTTCCCTGCTTCATCTGGTACTTCTTACCATCTGACAGATCATATATTGCTTTTGTGTTTACTATTTACCTCATCCCCTCCCCCAAGAATGTAAGTTTCTTGAGGGCAGAGAATTTTGTCTATTTTGATCACTGCTATAGTCTCAGTGATTAGACCAGTGTCTATTACTTAGTAAGTACTCAAAAAATGCGTTGGAAAAAAAATATTTGAACAAATAAAATAAATAGCTTTAATATACACCATCAATTATCAACTAGAAAAACAAAGAGGTTTTAAAAAAGCTCCATTCATGATAGCAGCAAAATCTGGAGGGAAAGACAGAGAAACAAAACAAAACAAAAAATAATGTGCAAAAGTGAGGAAAACCACTGAGTGACATCAAAAAGACTTGAGTAAATGTAGAGATATACAATCCCTCTTATGAAAAAACTGGCTTGCAAAGATATCAATTCTTCCTACATTAATTTAGAAATGTATGACAAGTTAATGAAATTAAAATTAACAGACAATTAAAAGTCAATGAAATTTCCACATCAAAGTAAAAAGCTTTTGCACAGTGAAGGAAACTACCAACAAAACAAAAAGGCTGCCTACTGAATGGTAGATGATATTTGCAAACAAAATACCTGATAAGGAGTTAATACCCAAAACATACAAAGAACTCATACAGCTCAACATCAAAAAAAATAAATGATTCGATTTAAAAATTGGCAGAGAAACTGAATAGACATTTTTTCCAAAGAAGACATACAGATGACCAACAGGCACATAAACAGATGCTCAACATCACTAATCATCAGGGAAATGCAAATCAAAATCACAGTGAGATATCACCTCACACCTGTCAGAATGGCTATTATCAAAAAGGCAATAAATAACAAGTATTGATGAGGATGTGGAGAAAGGGGAACACTTGTGCACTGTTGGTGGGAATGTAAATTGGTGCAGCCACTATGGAAAACAGTATGGAGGTTCCTTAAAAAATTAAAAATAGAACTACCATATGACCCAGCAATTCCACTCCGGGGTATTTATCTGAAGAAAACAAAAGCACTAATTTGAAAAGATATATGCACCCCTATGTTCATCGTAGCATTTACAAAACCAAGATACGGAAGCAACGTAAGTGCCCACTGATAAATGAATGGATAAAGAATATATATATATTAAGAATGTTATATATATATAATATAATATTACTCAGTCATAAAAAATGAAATCTTGCCATTTGTGACATGGATGGACCTATAAGGTATTATATTAAGTGAAATAAGTCAGACAGAGAAAGACAAACACCATATGATTTCACTCATATGTGGAATATAAAAAACAAAACAAATGAACAAACATAACAAGACAGAAACAGAGCCATAGATACAGAGAATAAATAGATGGTTGCCAGAGGGGAGGAGGTTAGGGGGAGGGGAGAAATAGGTGAGGGAGATTAAGAGGTACAAACTTCCAGTTATAAAATAAGTCACCAGATGAAAGGTACAGCATGGGGAATATAGTCAAAAATAATGTAACATCTTTGTAAGGGAACAGATGGTAACTCAACTTATCATGGTCATCATTTTGTATTGTATGGAAATATCCAATCACTATGCTGTGCACCAGGAACTAACACAGTGTTATAGGTCAATTATACTTCAAAAACAAACCAACAAACAAACTCATAGAAAAAGAGGTCAGATTTGTGGTTACCGGAGGTGGGGGGATGGAGGAAGGGGGAATTGGATAAAGGTGGTCAAAAGGTACAAGCTTCTAGTTATAAGATAAATAAGTACTAGGGGTGTGATGTACAGCATAATAAGTATAATTGACACCTCTGTGTGTTACATTATATGAAAGTCGTTAAGAGAGTAATAAATCCTTAGAGTGCTCATCACAAGGAAAAATATTTTTCCTTTCTCTTTCATTTTCTATCTATATGAGATGATAGATGTTCACTAAACTTATTGTGGCAATTATTTCATGATGTAAGTCAGTCAAATCTTTATAATGTACACCTTAAACTTATACAGTGCTGTATGTCAATTTTACCTCAATAAAACTAGAAGAAAAAAAAATTCAATGGAATTTCTAAAGTTCTTTTAGATGGGAAAAATGCCTGGAAATAGCCAAAATGGTTTTTTTTGGGGTGAGGAGAGACAATGAGCGAAGCCAATCCATATGGCATATTTAACCATATTATGAAGTAACAGTATTAATATAAGAACAGATAGATCAATAAAAGAAAATGTAGGATCTGTAATCAAATGCAAATATATATACTTTTAAAGGTAGTATATAATAAAGCATACATTCAGATCGTCAGGGAAAGAATGGATTTATTAAATGGGATTAGGACAAATGACTAATCATTTGGGGAAAAAATGATGCTTCCTATCATGTAAATCATATACACATAAATTCCAGAAGACTTAGATATTTATAAATGAACCATAAGATAGCTATAAGAAAATAATGTCAATATTTATCTACTGAGCTCAATAGATAGAGCCTTAACATGTGCAAAAGTAAAAGCAGAAAGTGACAGATTTGGCTACATTTAAATTTAAAACTTATGTTTTGCAAAAGATATCACAAATTTTAAACTAAAGCAAAAATTTGGGGAAAACATTTGCAACCTGACAAAAAATCAATATTCCTAATATACAAAGACTTCTTATAAACCAAAAAGAAAAACACAAATTCTCTAACAGAAAAAAAATGAGAATTGAGAAAAGACACAAATTAGAAACAGAGCTAGCCAATAAATAAATCAAAAAGATGTCCAAATTTACTAGGACTCAAAGAATTGTAAAATTAAATAATGTGATACCATTATTCAGAGGTCAGATTGGTGAAGGCTAAAACAGGTAATAATGTGTAACGTTACTGAATATGTGAGGACATGGGCACTTTTACAGGTTCCAGAAGGGCACGGTAAATTCTGGAAGGCAATTAGTAATATATTAACCCAGATATTCATAGAGGGGTTTATTAGTTTTTTAGTGCTGCCATAACAAAGTACCACCAACTAGGTGGCTTAAACAACAGAAATTTATTTTCTCTCAATTCTGGAGGCTTAGAGGTCCAAGATCAAGGTACTGGAAGTGTTGCTTTCATTCTGAGGACTCTCTCTCCTTGGCTTACAGATAACTGTAATCAGCAAGTGGGATAGGTAGCCTTCTAAAATAGCTCTGGATGAACCCTGCCCCCTGGGAGTCACACCCTTATGTAATACCCTCCCCTTGAGTGTCAGCTGGACCTTGGGACTTGATTCTAAAGAACAGAATACTGCTAAAGTGATGGATGTCACTTCTGAGATCATGGTACAAAAGACTGTGGCTTCTGTCTTGCTGGCCCTTCTTGTTCGCTTGCTCTGGGGAAGAGGAGCATCGAGTAAGGAACAGAGGGTGGCCTCGGGTCAACAGTGAGGAAGGAACTGAAGGAACTGAAGCCGTCAGTCCAACAGCTCTCCAGGAACTGGATCCTGTCAACAACCGCTGAGGAAGCTGAGAAACGGATCTGCCCAGTTGAACCCTGAGATGACTTTGGCTCCAGCCGATACCCTGACTGCAGCCTCTTAAGAGACCCTTAAATAGAGGACCCAGCTAAGCCATGCTTGGATTCAAGACCCACAAAACTGTGAGATGATAAACATGCATTATTCTAAGCCACTGAGTTTTGCGGTAAGCAACAAATAAACTAAGAAAGTAAAATAACATTTCTGTAGAGAGACAACTACTATAATATATCAAGTTACACACACACACAAACACACACACACCATGCGATACTTAATTTTAAATGGTGATATGAGGTCTATATTTACATGGCAAATTTACATGATATAGTATGTAAAAAAAAAGTAGATTACAAAACACCCTGCCTAGTAAAATCCCATTTATATATAAATACATTAGTATGCTTTAGGGCATAAGTAAAGAAGATATAACTCAAGAGATCTTAAATAATAAAGAAATGTATTGTGCAGCAGGAAGGCTAGAGGCAGGGTGGTTCAATCAAAATCATGAAGGCTCTAGCCGTTTCCATGCTGTTCCTCTCCCTTAAAAGTGTGGTTTTCTGGGCTTCCCTGGTGGCGCAGTGGTTGAGAATCTGCCTGCTAATGCAGGGGACACAGGTTCGAGCCCTGGTCTGGGAGGATCCCACATGCCGCGGAGCAACTAGGCCCGTGAGCCACAACTACTGAGCCTGCGCGTCTGGAGCCTGTGCTCTGCAACGAGAGAGGCCGCGATAGTGAGAGGCCCGCTCGCCACAACTAGAGAAAGCCCCCGCACAGAAATGAAGACCCAACACAGCAAAAATAAATAAATAAATAAAGTTTAAAAAAAAGTGTGGTCTTCTTCCTAATATTAATCTCCTTTGGATCTGTAGTGGCTACTACTGGCAATCAAGGGTACATGCATCCTCTTCATGCTTATCTCCCATTTAGGAGGGGAAGAGAGAAGGAGCTGCTTTCAGAAACTCTACCAGAAGAACGTGGAAACCTTTTCTAGCTATCTCCAGCACACTGTTTCTAGAGACTCATTAGTGCAAGTCTTATCACATGTCCATTCCTAACTCAAATGTTATCAAGAGGCTGGGATTACCCTTAGATCTGTCAGGCTTCCCCTTACATTGGGAGGTGGGACCCTGCAATACATGGGTTTCTTGTAGAAGGAGAGGTTGCCTGCACTTTTGTTAGGGATCTTCTGGAAAGAAGAGAAGTAGGGATAGATGTAGGCAACAAATAATGAGCACTACATCATATCTGTGTGTATCTGTTGTGTATTTACTCTTACTATCTCTGGGTAGATGAGATTAAGAATGATCTCCTTTTCTTTGTATTTTTCCTTATTAAATGAATTTTATTTTTTTATTTTTTTGCAATTAGGTTCAGGGCCAATGAAGCCCAATGTATTTAAACAATAATCTCATTTTTTGAGCTGTTTACACAGGCTCTGTCTTAAACTTACATGCTTATACATTAATGGGGGTGCAGTCTCAGGAAAGCACGAGTGAAGGGAAAAGCTGAGTGAGGAAACAAAGCGGGGAAAGCTAACGTAAGGGGTGTGCAAGCAAGCTAGCCACAGCTCTGCAGCACACGTAGCTGGTTGTCTGGTCTTACAGAGGCCAGAGGAAACCACTGCATTCAGAACAGGTCCTCAGGGGGGAGGAAGGAGGAAGGAGAAGCCTCACAGCTGGTTCCCTCCTGTTTCCTGTCTCTCTCTGGTTGCTGCTCCACAGGGTGTGACCTCCACAACAGCTCAGGGTTGTGCACCTGACAAGTCCAGGCAGTCGCTGAGGAAGCCAGGGTCTCTGCAGGGTGGTCTCTCCTTGTCATCAGGGCTGCCCTTGGCTCCTTTGTCTGTGGCAGGGTGCAGGGCAGCAGGGAAGCCATCGCTAGAGCCACTCTGGCTGAAGTAAAGACTCTAGAGGCCATGATCTATGATGGGAGGTGAAGCTAAGCGACCATTCTGGGTCAGTTACATATTCCTTGCAACAAACTTATTAAAACGATATCCTCCTATAAAGCCCAGTTGTTTTCCTCCCTTCGCCTGAACCTTCCTAGATGCTTTGCACTTTTCCTTGTTTCTGGTCATGTGTGTACTTATTGCATAAGACCAAATACTCCTTAAAGGAAGATGTTGTAACACACCCCTCTTTGAATTCCTCTGTGCATACAGTGGGCATTCAATAAACATTTAAAAATAAAAATTAATATTCTTAAATTTGCTCTGGTATGACAGTCAGCAGATGCTATAGGAACTGAAGATTGAGAAGGAAATCTATAAAGTAAAAAGCCACTATGGATAGCAAATTACTCCTTTAAGGGAAACTTTATTTTATATTACCAAAAATAGGGGACTTCAACAAACTAACTTACATGGCAATAGTCTTTGTGTTTTCCTCGTTCCATGTTATTTTACTGATGGTAAATATGGAAGCCTGTAAGCATACGGTTAGAGACAGGTTAACACTGACACAGGAGTTTTTCTCTATTTTAGGAATGAGAAAAATCAAAATCCTACCTTGCAAGTGTAGAAGTAGCAACATACTTTTGTCTTAAGGTAGATATTAATCCATCACTTCATTCATTCAACACTGATTTAACATCTGTGTACACAGCATTTATGTACAAGGAATAGCGTCAGGTGGTGTGAGAGATAAAAGGTATGGTTGTTACACTCATGAAGTTTATAATCTGGTAGGTGAAAGAAACTGAATAGAAGTTACTGTAACACAAGTTTGGATTAAGTAAATTCCCTTAATTCTATTATTAGTTTTTTATTCTGTGATTAGTTTAAAATGTTTGTTCACTGTGAATACCCAGTAACCAGAAAGGAACAGCCTAAGAAAAGTAGACTATAAATATTAATTTGAAAACATTTTTTAAAGCATTTTTATACCCTGAGTCAGGATAGAACCATGTGGTCAACTGCCAAACAACTTTTTAATAACAACTGGAATACACAATTAAGAGTAGTTTGGTTTTTTTTTTTTTTCATTTACTTCATCTTATAATCTTTACTCAGGAACTGACACAAAACCTAACCAACAGTTCAATGCTTTTGAAAATACTACTAACTAGATGGTATTGAAGCCTATTGGATGATAACAGCTACTAATACAGAGAAACTATGGATTTATCACAGTTAGTTCACAAGCAAACACCAACAGTTGCCCAATGGGACTAATTTAAACAGTATGCTTTTCCAAAAAATATGCTACCAAAAATATCCTAGTACCTACAGTCCATAAAATAAAACTTTTTCAGTTCTGAAAAAGATGTTAAAATCACTTTATAGAAGAAGACTGATTGGAGAGGTTTGTGTGACTTGCCTAAAGTCACATGACTAGTTAGTTGAAGGGGCACAGAGTCCCCATCACTCTAATATTCTAGATTAGGTAAAATGCACGATACGTATTTTCAAATATAAGTATTTCTCAGCTTCTTCTTTTTTATTGAAGTATAGTTGATTTACAATGTTGTGTTAGTTTCTGGTGTACAGCAAAGTGATTCACTTATATATTCTTTTTCATATTATTCTAAACTGTGGTTTGTTACAGGATATTGAATGTAGTTCCCTGTGCTATAAAGTAGGACCTTGTTATTTATCTGTTTTATATATAGTAGTTTGTATCTACTAATCCCAAACTCCTAATTTATCCCTCCCCTACCCCCTTTCCCCTTGGTAACCATAAGTTTGTTTTCTTTGTGAGTCTGTTTCTGTTTTGTAAATAAGTTCATTTGTATCATATTTTAGATTCCACATGTAAGTGGTAGCATATGGTATTCGTCTTCCTCTTTCTGATTTACTTTCTTTAGTATGATAATCTCTAGTTGCATCCATGTTGCTGCAAATGGCATTATTTCATTCTTTTATATATATATGTTTTATATATTATATATATTATATATTTTATATATTGTATATATGTACCACATCTTTATCCACTCATCTGTTGACAGTCATTTAGGTTCTCAGCTTCTTCTAAGTTGGACAAAACCTGAAAAATCTTTTTCTAAGTATTCTAAAGTGTTTGAAATTACAATTACACATGAACAATTTTATTTGATCAATATTTAATAAATTTCTATTATGTGTTGGGCACTGAGTTTATGAAGACAAAAGACAAATGAAGTATAGTCTCTGCCTTGAGTGTGGGAAGCAAGGAAATGGAAACTGAGAATATCAAAGGTGAGCTGTGCTGGCCTAGGAGTGTGTATAAGGTCCTGAGGCATGAGGGAAAGTCTCCAGAGAGAAAGAGCTGCATGAGAACTGAGTCGAGGAAAACTGAGAAGGTGCTTACCAGACAACAAGGGGAAAGAAGGGCACTTACAGAGGAGCTGCATGTGCAAAGCACTGAAGTGTGGAACAGCTGGGCCTGCCAGAGGAGGGAGTGTGAAAGATAATGCTAGAGGGGATACAATCACCGTGCCAGATGGCCAGGCGCTTCAAATCAAAAGGCCCTAGAAGGAGTCTGAAATTAGCTGTAAGAAACAGGCAACTAACTGTTGAAGGACTTTACGAGGAGCTGCCTGCTCAGCTTTATTTTATAGAAAAATGACTTTAATGTCCATGTAAAGTGGCCTGGAGGAGCCGAGCCTGCATGTTACGACACTAGGAGAATAATTCTGGTCAGAGATGAAGGAATTTAGGAAACCAAGAAGGGGGAGGGAGATGAGCAGCACTGATTTCACCCTTTGCTTACAATAAATATAAAACTGCCAACATATTTTTAGAAGAGTAAATACTTCCCCAACAATATTCTCTCAATGATTTCCACCCTGTTTATCATGAAGTACACTTAGGTTAAGATTCTACAGTACATACAATTGTTAAAGTAAAACTCTTGCCTAAAAGCATTAACCTCTAACGTGGAATATTCTGTTAAGGTTGTTATTCTCAGAAAGTTCTGATTTTTTTGTAAAGAAGTGAAAAATTCTGACATTTAAATGCAATGCAGTCACACTTTTACATAAATGCCCTCCTTCATCCTGTTTTTACTTCCTTAATCTGTATCACAAATGTGTACATGAGAACTTTTAAACAATAGACAACAGGTGTCTTAATCTATGGCACTTGCCACAATGTTGAATAGATGCCCAATTAACACCAACATCAAGTCTAAGATGTATTTTCAACTATCTTCTACATTGTGATGTGAATATTTAAAAAATTAAACAAAGAGCTCATCTATCTAGAATTTTCCAAGCAAAAGTTTCACAACTAAATATTCGACTGAGGGCTACACTTAAACTCAACTAACAACTATCACATCAGACAAACACATTTAATGCTTATTGGGTCAACCTAGCAATTTGTTCCGTTTACATTTTCACTTTGCTAAGGGACAGGGATCCAAATATTTGAACAATGAATAGGTCCAGAGAGTCCTTCTGCCTACCCAACTCTTTTTCTCCTATCAGAGTCATCAATAATCAATTGCACGAATTTAGTAATTACTCATTTACATATTTAAACTGACATTTTGAAATGACAATGAGAAGCTGACAATTAACTGTTCTCTAAGGAAATGCCCTTTCTCTCCATATGGTTTCTACTCTGGGACTAACACTTAAAGAGATTTTCAATTTACTGAACAACAGAGAGTCTCCCCAGCTGAGACCCCCATGGAAACTCATTTAGAATGTAAATGCCTCACCTTCTGTACCAAGAATTTAAATGCCATTCCCACTGATGCTAAGAAGCCAGTTTTAAAATGAAAATTCATCTGCACCATAGACCTTGGGTAAATTAAACAGGAAATAACTTTAAGGCTTTAGGGTTTTTAATAGCTTTTCTTGTGTTAGCTGCGCAGCATTTATGGTAAAACAGGCTCTCAAGTAAGGGCCACAGGTTCATTCTTTTTCCTTAGAGGATATGTTATCTTGGCTCCCTGTCTATTAATTCCTGTTGCAAGAATTAAGTGAGATAATATATGGACCAACTGATTGTAAACTATAAAAGCTTCTATACACATTTGCTATTATTACTTCAGATGTTCACTAACCTGCTGACTCCAAATTAAAAGACTGTAAAATAAAGGGCTGATGGAAAAAAACAAAACTATCTTGAAAAATATACTTACTAAAAATGCATGTGAACAAATTGGTCTGTAGATTCAACACAACCCCAATCAAATATTCCAGCTGCCTGTTTTGAAGAAATTGACAAGCTGATTCTAAAATGTGTATGGGAACTCAGAGGACTAAGAATAACCAATCTTAAAAAGAGAAGAACCAAACTGGAGGATTCACACTTCTCAATTTTAAAACTTACAACAAAGCAACAGTAATCAAAATAGTGTGGTATTGGTATAAGGATAGGCATATGTACCAATGGAAAAGAACTGAGAGTCCAGAAATAAACTCTTATGTTTATGGTCAATTGATTGTTGACAAGAGTGTCATGAAAATAGGAAAGAACAGTCTTTTCAACAAATGGTGCTGGAACAGCTTGATAGCCACATGCAGAAGAATGGACTTGGACCCCTTCTTCACACCATACACAAAAATAAACTCAAAATGGATCACAAACCTAAATGTAAGAACCATATCTATGAAACTCTCAGAAGAAAACATAGGAATGAATCTTTGTGACCTTGGATTAGGCAAAACCTTCTTGGATATGACACCAAAACACAAGCAATCAAAGGTCACATAATGCATGATTCCATTTACATGAAATATCCGTAATAGGCAAATCAATAGAGATAGAAAGCAGGTTACCTAGGGCTGAGGAGGTTGGGGCAAAATGGGGGAGTATTGCCATCATAACAATATTAAAACTTCCTAACCATGAACATGAGATGCCTTTCCTTTTATTGAATCATTTTAAACGTACTAGAGGAGTGATATGCTATATATATGTCACCAGGAAAACAGAAATAATACACCTTAATTACGGGATAATGGGTGATTTTGATTTTATTTTTATATATTTCTGTATTTTGCAAATTTTCATCAACAAAAATACCTTTTATATAACCAAAAAGAAGTTATTTTAAAGGAAAATATTATATAATAAAATATACTTACATTTAAGTATCTCATAAACATGGAAAATGCTTGAAAGATTTTTCAACCTATATGAACATACCACTGTTGATTCTTGGTCATTTCAGAATTTACTGATTGAGTGCTATATGGCAAATACTGTGCTAGATCCTGAGTGTACTGTTTTAATAAAACAGACATGATTCTGGCCCTCATGAAGGCCAATGGGAGAATGACAATAAATGGGCAAAGTAATAAATAGAAATGCAATTACAAGTTGTAAAGAGTGCTTTGGAAGAAAGCCAATGGTGGGATCTTAGTTCCGTGAACAAGGAATTGAACCCATGCTCTCGGCAGTGAAAGCACTGAGTCCTAACCACTGGACTGCCAGGGAATTCCCTAACACTTTGATACAGTGGTCATGGAAGTTCTCTCTAAGGCAACAGTGTTTAAGCTGAGGCTTGGGGACTAGATATAAATGTTAAGTGTTGGTTTTAGATATTTGTCAAAATGTTCAACAGTTTCTTAAACTGAAGGATAAAAACAAGAAGCTTTAAAATTCCAAAGGGAAATTAATTTCAACAAATAGAGTAAAACCACCATCTCCTACAACATGATATATAGGGCTCCCGAAACTCATTGTAAGGTTAATGAATGCACCAGAAGAGCCTGCTGTGGTCACACTGTCCAAGCTATGGCTTGGCTCCACCTGATGGTAGTTGTCTGCTCCACCTAAGTATCCATGGAAATGATTCTGGGTCCCTCTGGCAGGCTGGAAGTTCCAGGGCAGAAGCAGCAACTCCAGGAACCTCCAGCTAGCTAATACCCTTTTTGTCAGTTTGATGGGGAAGGCTGAGCCAAGGGGATATTTAAGACACAAAGCCCTAACTTTTACCTCCCTGCTTCCTGAAATGATGTACCCTGATATTTCCCCAATGGCCTCAGTCTGTCTTCCACTCATCCTTCCTCCAAATATAACATTTCCAGCTCACTCCTGTTTGAGGATAACGGCTAGGTAAAAGGACTGGAGCCAATATAGCTGAATTTAGGTTAACATGGGGAGTTTTATTATACGTATTGGTTGCTACTTGCCTACCCAATATCCATTTCCCGCTCTTAATAACAGAACTCAGCTTTTGTATAGGAGGCGATGTACCTAATTGGATGATATACTTCCTTAAACTCTACTGCAAGTAGGCATGGTACAGTGATGTAGTTTGACCAACATGATGTCAATTTAGGGATCTGGGAAAGCTGTGCTTTCAGCTTCCTCTTACACCTTCCCTCTCTAGAACTTGGAGATGAAGTTGGAGACACAGCAATCATTTTAGGACTGTGAGATAACCATGAGGATGAATGCTCCATGTGAAGAATGCAATGTAGAAAGATACAGGGAAGGTGGACATTGATACCATTCTGGAGCTGCTGCCTCAGCGTGGATGGCCCACCTCAAGACTTCTAGGTGT
Source organism: Lipotes vexillifer (assembly GCF_000442215.2). NCBI lineage: Eukaryota > Metazoa > Chordata > Mammalia > Artiodactyla > Lipotidae > Lipotes > Lipotes vexillifer. Next base: position 1,431,015 of record NW_006777583.1, on the reverse strand, counting down.
GACAGTCAACACTTATTTGACTGTGATTCTATTATATATAGACAAACTGAAATCCTAAAGGATACAGCTGTTTATGATTAGCATAAACTTGACATCTTTAGAAGAATTCAAGGTTTTCAAGGTTTTCAAGGTTTTCGAGGTTTTAAAGCAGAAAGCCCAACTCTCATGTTTAATAAAAGAGAAAATTCACAGCATTCCACACCTTATCTTCCACTGTACAGTGGTCAGTAAAGTCATTAAATAGGGGCAGCACGAAGGAGTGACATTGGAAACGGAGTCATTATTTTCATTAACCCCATTCCTCAAGCATACCAAATAAACATATATTCCAATAAAATTGTGCTTGCTATGTAAACACACTTCTAGACAAGTTCTCTGGTGCCTGCTCTCAATGAGATTGCCATCCCTGAACTCCTCCTATATGGAAATTCTGTCACAGCCTAAAAATAACTTCCAGGGCAACTCTGCCCACAGCTAAAGTTTTGGCTTTGGGTCCACTACTGCACATGCCTTCCAACTTTCAAGCAGATATATTAAAGTGATGTGGCTCAAGGAAGGATAACATTTTTTCCCACTTTTGCCCCAGCAGGTTTCTACCTTCATCTAAAATTCCTTCTTTAACATCATGCCCTCACAATGCTTCACCCTCCAAAACAAAGTTCTCAAACTGTGCTTAAAGAATTCATTATCCTTCAGTGCTCATATAGCCCCTATTCAAAACAATATGAGCATTTACACAGAAAGTGTAGTTCAGGTAAAGCAACATATTAATAGGATTAGTGGGAGGAAAGGAATTTTGCTAGTTTTCTATATGCACTCTTGCCCATGTGAAATTAAATTCTTTTTGCATTCTAACATGAAGAATGTAGATAGTTTTTATTATTGCAAATGAGATAATGGCTTTTCAAGTAGGAAAACAACAACAAAAAAACCCTAAACGGGACTTCCCTGGTGGCACAGTGGCTAAGAATCCGCCTGCCAATGCAGGGGACAGGGGTTCAAGCCCTGGTCCGGGAAGATACCACATGCCGCGGAGCAACTAAGCCCGTAAGCCACAACTACTGAGCCCGAGAGCCACAACTACCGAAGCCCACACGCCTAGAGCCTGTGCTCCACAACAAGAGAAGCCACGGCAATGAGAAGCCCGCGCACCGCAACGAAGAGTAGCCCCCGCTCTCAGCAACTAGAGAAAGCCCGCGCGCATCAATGAAGACCCAACGCAGCCAAAAATAAATAAATAAAGTTAAAAAAACACAAAATCCTAAACTATAGGATGAAATTTTTTTAACCCAGAACCAAAACAGGGAAAGACTTCCAGATAAAAATCTATATGAGGTCAACTAGAGTTACATATTTTTTTCCATTTCATAACATAATTACTCCATACAGTTTTCTGATATCTTTCTAATGTTTCCCGATGAAACTTCAGAAAAGTAAAAAAGTCCAGCTAAGAATTATCATAATTGAGTGAAGTCCCAAATAAATAATTAATTCTTTAACTGTCAAATTCTTTTACATGTCAAACCACCTGTTTCAGAGATTTTTTTTTTTTAATTTGGGGGTGGGGAGGGATTCCCCACTCTTTTGTTCTCTAGGTAGGCAAGGACAATCAGCAGGAGGCATCCTGGAATTTTCAGGGGATCTTCGGCATCACCAAGACAAAGGCTAAAGAAAGATGTAGTACACAATTCAGGCTGCCTACGCCTTTGAAGGCAATTCACATTTCGGCGCGTACAGGCTTCAGCGCCCGGTGTCGACCTTTCATATAAGCATACCAGGAAACATTACGATTAGCTTCTTCCCCATTAGTGTCTGATAAGTGATAAACATTTGGGCAGAAGTAATTATTTTGCCAAGCCCTGCCGCTTGACGTTGCAACACCGCCCCTGAAGGGGAGCTGGAAGCAAGCACAGCGAGGGTTAGGAGTGGTCGCGCAGAGGCGCCCCGAGACCCCTCCGGAGGCTCACCTGGTTAGAGCGCGGAGCCGGGCTAGGGCGTAGGGTCTATTTCCAGCCTCACCTCTAAACCCCTAGTTTGCACCTGGGCGCTTCGTTCCCCTCAGGCTAATAGGTTTATTAAATCAGTACTGAGCGGCAAACTATGCCCATTCTTTGGACTCCGAAGTTGGGAACGCAGGGTCTCTGTGCCACACGAAAGTTTTTCACAGCTTGTTTTCATGGTCAACTCTGTCACTGAGAGCGCATCCCTATCCTGGTCCGGCCCCGGGTCTGTCCACCGAGCAACCGGACAAGATCGCTGCCCGGTGGCCCAGCATCTTGACACCCACATCTGCAGGGCAGGCTCTTCTATTGGGAACAAGTGGCCATAACTCGTCTCCCCACAAGCAGGAGCGCTCCGGGCTCCGGGGGGAGGGGGAACTCCCATCCGAAAGAGATGTCTCCCAATGCCCAGACAAAGACGGCGCTGGGGAAAGTTGGACCAACTGGCACCTCCAGAAGACAAGCAGAGCAGCCCCTCGGCCTCAGTGGCCGAGCTGGCGGCGCGCTCTCAGAGTCGCAGGCAACTTTTCGCGTGAGCTTCTGAGCAACTTGCTGGAAGTTGGGGACGAGGGGGCAGAGGAGAGGTCAAGGGCAGCGCCGAGAGGCTGATCGCGCCCCAGCCCGCTTCGCGGACCTCCCCGAGTACCTGTTAATGTAGCCGTCGCCGTCGCCGTCGCACGTCTGGAAGAGGCGCCGCATCCTCTCCTCCTCGCCGGTGCTGGACGTGTCGCTGCTGCTGCTGCCGCCGCCGCCGCCGCCGCCGCCGCTGCTGCCGCTGCTGGCGCTCCCCGCCGCCGCCGCCATCATGCGCCCGCTCCCTGCTCGGGAGGCGGAGGACGCGCGGCCGCAGGAAGAATCTGCGAGGCGCACACGCGCTCGCGGCCCCGAACCTGCCTGACGACGGAGCATGCCCAGTGGCCGCCCGGGCGCTCCAGGAGAGGGATTCCAGCTCTCCGGGTTTTGCCCGGCCTGGGAAGATGGGCGCTCTGCAATCGCGGGAGTAGGCACCTTAGGGTAGAGGGAGGAGGGGGAGGAGGCTCGTGGAGTCAGGGAACTGAGGGTGGCGACGGGGACGCAAGGGGAGGCCGCCCGGGTAGGGTGTCAGCGTCGTGCATCCGGCTAAGAAGCGTGCTCTCGACACCTGCGGACGCTCCAGGCTGAGGGAGCGTGTTCTCCGGCCAGAACTCTTTTCACTGCCCCAAGTCATGGATTTCTTTTTCAGGAAAAAGATAAACGCTTCCGTTTTTGCAAACTCAAAGCGGGGCTCGTGGTCCTACTCTGCTGGACTGCGCTGGATTCTGTACCCGTAACCCCAAGTAAGACCCGCAATGACTGATCTTTTATGCATTTTTAACTCCTATCAAGAAATCTAATCCTCCTTGGGCCTTCCGCACTAGACTGGGAACAGTCTGCGCTCCTACGTGGCATTGTGCACATTTGGTCCATTTCTGGAAATGGCTCACCCTCCTGACCTGGCATCACTAGAATTTGCCCCATCAGGTTTAATAACGTCAAGAGGGAAAGTAATAAATCTCATTTGAGCCACACCACAGACACACCTGAAAGATGTCTCTATTATTGTCAACCCTATGATTTAGGAGGTAAAGTAACTACCTCATGGAGTTGTCTTGGTATTAAAATAAGATAGTATATAATGCACTTATGACAATGCCTGCCACCTACTAAGTGCTCAATAAACGTTAGCTCTCTTTATCTCCAACTTATAAGAAAACTGAGGCACCGGAACTTGTTTAAGGTTTCAAGCTTAGTAAGTGTAAGGGCAGAGGCAAGCCCAGGCAGGCATTCTAACTCCAGAGCAGGAGCCCTTAAACATGGCAGTATCCTACCACAGCAGAAAAGGAACCACAATGAACCAATTTGTGGTTTAGTGAATGACTCACTATTCTGTCCCAGACTTCCTGCCAGAGGTCTATGAAGTCCTGTGGAAGTTTTAAAACACATCTGTAGATTCTTTGGCGCACCTCTCATCAAGAGGTGGAGTCTGTCTCCTCCCCTCCAACCTGAGTGGACCTTTGTGACTGTCTTGATTTCTGAGGCCAGGTTAGAAAAGAAAATACAGATTCCATCTGGCTGTCTCACTTGGGACACGGATCTTTGAAGCCTTGAACTACCTTGAAAAATGTTTGGCTATGCTGAAGCTACCATGCTGGAGAAACCATGCGGAGAGACCATGTAAAGACAGAAAGAGATGCCCAAGGAGCCTTAGGTGTTTGAGGCTTCCCAGCTCAGGTGCTACACCTGAGTGAGTCAGTGAGTGAGCCTTCAGAGGATGCTAGCCCTAGAAGCTGCAAATGCATGAGAGACCCTGAGCAATAATTGTCTAACTGAGCCCAGCCAACCCCCAGAGATATTAAAAGGATTATTGTTTTAAGTCATAAGTTTTGAGGTGATTTGTCACGTGACAATAGATAACTAGGATACATTCATATGTTTTGAGACTGTCTGCCAGGTCATGAGAAAGGTGTCTCTGCCCTCTTCTCTCTTGTCTCTACCCCATCCACCTATTCCTACTTTAGCTCTTTTTAATTTTGTAAGTTCCCGGTATTTCAGAGCACTTAAAATCTTATGATGAATAGTATGCCATCTTAGAAAAGTCTTATCAATATACCCAATAATATTTGCTTAAAAGATGCTGTTAGCAATACAGATATTGCTGTCTACAACTGAACAAGGACTAATGCCCAAGTTTCAATAAATAAATAAATATTTAAAATCTTTATTTTTCCAATTTTTCATAAATAAGATTTTATTATTTTCTGACAATAAACAGACAGACAGGAGTTGTTACCTTCAAGTTCTCCTAGAAAGTTGATAATTTGGTGGGAAAAAAAGAAAAAAAGCATTCTTATAAATATGAATGGAGGGTCTGGAAACCCAAAAGGTTTTCCAGGATCTGAGTAGATCTCTTCATAACCAAACTCCATTTACACAGAAAGTGGAGTGTAAACCTCAACCAATTATATCTCAAAGCAAAGAATGTTTTTCTCCTGAGAGTATACATGCATGACAGCTCTGGGGATTTAAGTTTAAACCATCTTGAATTAAATCTGAACACATAAAAAGTGGATCCTGACAAATTTCCTAAACAACATTTGTTCATGCTTGAGTAACTCAGAAATGGCTGAACAGATAGGTTCAACCTACCAGAAAAAAAATTTGCTTCTGGGGCTTCCCTGGTGGCACAATCGTTGGGAGTCTGCCTGACAATGCAGGGGACACGGGTTCGAGCCCTGGTCTGGGAAGATCCCACATGCCGTGGAGCAACTGGGCCCGTGAGCCACAACTACTGAGCCTGCATGTCTGGAGCCTGTGCTCCACAGTGGGAGAGGCCGCAACAGTGAGAGGCCCGCGCACCACGATGAAGAGTGGCCCCTGCTTGCCACAACTAGAGAAAGCCTACGCACAGAAACGAAGACCCAACACAGCCAAAAAAAAAAAAATTTGCTTCTGAGCTAATATGAAGTATATGAAATTTCAGCTGAAAAGGTTACTAGGAGAGGGAGAAATTTCTAAGACATTGAAAATAGAGATGCCATATGAATATAAAGTTGATAAATGTAAAGTAGGAGCTTGGAATGAGAGCAATTCCCATAACCATAAATCTAACAGTACTGGTTATGTCATAATTTCAAAGGTTTTATGCATTTATTTGCGATGAGTACATAGCTCAACATTGTTGTCCTTATCCAGTTTTTTTCCTTCTCAGACTCCTCTTGGTTATAATAATACTTCATACTTATGTAAAACATATCAAAATACACTGTATACATTACAAGATATACTGTCTTCCATGTCTAACGTTGCCAGTTAAAACAACTAAAACAAGAGCAGCACTGTGCAAACTTGATTATCTGGTACTTGCGCTTCCAAATTCTGTTTACCTGAACTAGAACTACACGCTAGAGTTGGAATGAGGACCCCTACGGTGCCTTCTCCAGGCCCTTATCTCTTTCAGGTGTTTTTATGAGCCCAGCTAAGTTCCCATATCCCTCAGGAAGCCTTCCTTCACCTCCCCAGGTCACACTGATCTCCTAGACCCCTCCTAGCTTGAAGCACACATTTTGACAGCAGAATCATGTAGTTTAGTGGTGACTTGCCTCCGCCACCTGGAGTATCAATTATAACAGTGAGGTAGAGTTGAGGGGGCTTGACTATCTTTCACTGAGCCCTTGTCATAGATCAGTAATGGTGTTTAAATGCTTTAATGCTACCTAGTGGGGGAAAGTGTTTATCATTCCTATTTATGGGGCAGGGGATGGCAAGTGAGGGGAATTAAATCCAAAAAGTTTAAGTAACGTGACCAAGTAAAGGAGCTGGAATTGAACTCATATCTTCCTGTCAAGCTCATGTTCTTCATTTTTACTTCACATTGTCTTAATATCAGGGCCAGTGCTATTCATGTTAGGCATTACACTTTTTGAGTGACACTGAAAAGGGATAACAATGATAAACTTTACTATATTTGTTAGTCATATATTTACAATCATAGGAAGTTAACATGAGCTTTTACAATCTGTCCCAGGTTGGTTTTCCGGGAAGCAGACTCCAAGACAGAGTTTCACGTGCAGGATGCTTACTTGGGAGTGCCCTCGGTGCCCCACCATGTGTGGAAAGGAGGTGAAGGGAGCAGCATGGAAAGAGGGAGAAGTCACGCTACGATGTAGAGGCCCTGGCGCAGCCTTGTCTGACCTCACAGAAAGCTCTGGAGCTAAAATGGCCTATATTGGTTCCCTATTACTATTGTAACAAATTATCGCAAACTGACTGGCTTAAAACAGCACTAATATATTATCTTACAGTTCTGAAGGTCAGAAATTTGAAATGAGGGACTTTCCTGGTGGTCCAGCTGTTAAGCCTCTGTGCTCCCGATGCAGGGGGCCTGGGTTCGATCCCTGGTCATGGAACTAGATCCCACATGCCACAACTAAGACCCAGCACAGCTATATAAATAAATAAATAAATAAATAAATAAATAAATAATTTTTAAAAACAAAGAAAGAAATCTGAGATGAGACTCACTGAGCTAAAATCAAAGTGGCAGCAGGGCCATGTTCCTTCTGCAGGCTCTAGCAGAGAGCCCATTTGCTTGCCTTTTCCACCTTATTCTCTTTCTTCACAGCCGGCTCCTCTTATTATGTCCATCATTCACGTAGTCTTCCAAGCCAGAAACCCCAGAGTCCTTGCCTCCCTCTGCCCCTCACTTCCCACCTCCTGTGAGCCACCACGTCCTGGTGAATCTACCTCCTTAATATCTCCTCATATTGGTCTCTTTCTCCATCCCCATTACCACAGCTTTTAAAGAGGCTCCTATTATGTCTTTCAAATAATCTGGCCTTCCAACCCATTCTCAATGCTATAGCCCAAGTCCTCAGTATAAAATGAAAATGTGATCAGGTCCCTCCAGGCTTAAACTGTACCTCATTGACTCACCTTTGCCCTCAGGATAAAATCCTGCCTGCCAGCGAAACCTTCCAGGCCTTCCATGATCTGACCCCTTCTCTCCTGCTCCTTCCCTTGCCCCTGGGCTCCAGTGCAAGCCATGTTGACTTTTATTTTTCCTACATAAGCTATCCTCCCTTATGCTTATATGCCACTGTGGGAGTCTCATACTTTCCAACCAGAAATGAATGAAGGAGGTGGGGAGTTCATACCCCAACTCTAGCACCTTGGAAGGAACAAGACATCCAGGGACAACATGGGTAGTGGCAGTTACGAAGAGAAGAAAGCAGGCTGAGGCCTAGAGATCTGTGATTAATAAGGAAATAAGAGTGGGATTTAGAAGTTTGAGCACCTTTGTGGGTTTCTCCAAGAGGAAAAGCAAGGGAAATGATTGGAGGAGAAAGAGAAATGTCACGACTGACTGAGGGAAGCATGAACCCCTGGGACTTCCTGATCCCCACATCTCTCCAGTAGGCATTGGACTATGACATTTTACCTATCTTCTCAAGCCCTTTCCTCTCTAATTAACAATGAAATTAATAATGACTAGTATTTACTGAGAATTTAATACGCACCAATCATTTTTCTTAAGTGCTTTAAACAGTGTCTTATTTAATTCTTACATCAAACTTAAGAGGCAGGTGGTTTTATTCCCATTTTACAGATGAGGGCACCGAAAAACATGTCAAATGGCATGAAATAACTTTCCACAATAGCACAGCTGGAAAAAGGAATAATTTGCTCATATATCTGCCTAGACTCAGATTTAGAGAAAGTTGACATCTCTTAGCCAGCCTATCTCTTTTATCTGTGGGTAAGGACTTTGTTTTCATGATAGTTTTTTTTATTGTAAGATAATTATCTTATGATTTATCATAAATGTATTAAATTTTATCTCCTTTGTTTAATGATTGCCATGTGCATACAATGAACTTTCTCCTTGAGAAAAAGTGGAGTGTGATGATTATCTTTGTTAGATTATTGTTTTCTCCTTTAAGCAGATACACAGAATGAGAAATGGTTAATCGTGGCAGTTTGGGCTTTCTTAACTGAATTGAATTTAGCGCAAGGTTAATTCAATCAACTGATTCAGTGGCCTTGTAGAGGCATGACCTTTTCCATGAGAGAACTAGAGATACAATTTATTAATGGCATCATTCCAAAGCTCTATGTGTATAAACAAAAATCTTAAATGTGGAGGATACTCAAAAATGTGAGACACCATGAACCGGACTTAGTAGCATGTATTCATGCCAACGCTTTACTGGCATCAGAGCCCAATGTCACATCAAATTAATAAGATGTCATAAAAACAGAGGAGGTTTTTAGCATCTAAATGTGTACTTTTCTTCCCCCATACCAAAGATATTTAGGAGGAAATATTTTAAAAACCAATATAAATAACAAGCCTCTAACAAACACAGCACCAATCAGAGTCTCAGATTTAAAAGTGCTGAAAAAATATCTTACATATTCTTCCCTTGAGAGTCCATCTTCTCATATTTATTTCTCATGCAACTGTTTTTCATTCCAGCATATATATTGCATCAATCTCCATGTGAACAAATCAGATAATTATATTAAAAATACACTGTAATTGATATAAATGAAGCAGTGGAAGAATGGAAGCTATGAGGAAGAGATATTTGAAAACAGAAGCCCATATTTTAAGAAATATGGTTTGTCTCAAAAGACCTCATTCTGTCTGTAGTTAGAAAAAATCCTTATGTTCTAGCCTGAGCAAAATTAATTTGGATGCACTTTATCTTGAGACTTGTATGTGATGTTATTTCCTTGTCATCTGGTGGTCTGGACATAACCGACTTTCTGAGACCTGGCAACTAATAATTTTTAGAAACACGTTAACTCTTTCATGTGATGGGACCCATTTAGTAACCTACTGGTGCTGTGGACAAAATGCTACTCTAGTGGCCAACAGGAACTGTTGGTCCACAATTGCCTAAATTAAGTCTCAGGAGTAGAATAATGCCCTTGCTTGATATAAAAACAACAACCATATAATATTTCATATTTTTTGTGTGTGAGCCTATTGAAACCCAAGGTAATAATCAGGCTGTGTCTGGTAGACAACATACTAAGAAAAAGGATGTTGGCATGGCATCTTCAGCCATCTGGGTGGCTCAATAGGGTTACTGCTCAGAGCTGACTAGAAATTGTCTGGTGGATTTAGTCAAAATAGACACCAGTTCTGGATAATTCAGACCAAAAGAATAACGTTTCCTCTTACTAGAGAGTCTTGAAGAGGGAATTTGACATCAATGCGAACCATGTCTTCAATGCTTCCCTTTGCTGTGTGAAGGCAAAATCTTGGCCTGAGTAGGATCACTGATGGGACCATGTGAGGGGCAGTGTTTTCGCTGATGGACAATTGGGATCCATTTGGATACTCAAATTCCTTTTCCAAAAGTAACCATCATAACACCCATGAAGGTTCTTTTTGGTGTTACCATCCCTGAGTGTCGCTAACAGAGAAAGTGGAAAACTTAGTGACAAAACTGAGAATTTGGATAAAATTATCCAGTCTCTGAACTGGACTCAAATTGAGTAGTAGTGTGTCCTGTTAGAATTCTGGTCACTCAACCTAAGGAAAAAAACTATTCAAATTAACAAAAAACAAAACAAAACAAAAAAACAAGTCATATGTGGTAAACAGGTGAGGGAAAGCAAGTGCCATTTATTGATGTAATTAGCCAGTTTGATGGAAAGGTCAGTCAGTGAAAACAGTCGGAATAGCCTGTATGAATTGGTAAGACTTAGTTTAGCAAATATTTATTCTGCATTTCCAACCATGTGATCATGACATACTGATGGAATAAGATACCGTCCCTGCTTCAAATATCTCAAATATATAAATCAATACTTGCAGTTCAGTTCCATATACTGGTGATGGATGCATGAACAAGAATCAGAATTTCTATAGATTTTGAAGTAAAAAATAAGAGATGGGGGAAAGAAAGAGAATCAGGAGATGTATTATATTTTCAGTGACAAAAAAATGGAATTTAAAAATAAGTGACTGGGAATTCCCAGGAGGTCCAGTGGTTAGGACTCCCGGATTCAATCCCTGTTTGGGGAACTAAGATACTGCAAAGCCATGTGGCGTGGCCAAAAATAAAAAAAAATTTTAATTAAAAAAATAGGGACTTCCCTGGTGGCTCAGTGGTTAAGAATCCATCTGCCAGTGAAGGGGAGACGGGTTTGATCCCTGGACTGGGAAGATCCCACATGCCGCAGAGCAACAAAGCCCGTGCACCACAACTTCTGAGCCTGTGCTCTAGAGCCCATGAGCCACAACTACTGAGCCCATGTGCCACAACTACTGAAGCCTGCGTGCCCAGAGCCTGTGCTCTAGAGCCCATGAGCCACAACTACTGAGCCCATGTGCCACAACTACTGAAGCCTGCGTGCCCAGAGCCCGTGCTCTGCAACAAGAGAAGCCATTGCAATGAGAAGCCTGCTCATCGCAACAAAGAGTAGCTCCGGCTCGCCACAACTAGAGAAAGCCTGCACACACAGCAACGAAGACCCAACGCAGCCAAAAAATAAATAAAAGTAATTAATTAATTAAAATAAAAATAAGTGACCAAATGGTCTTAAGGTTCCCCTCAGCTTGGCAACTTTCGAAAGGCTTGCTTCTGACTCTAGGCCCTGACCTCCCTTTTCTTAGAGCAATTCTTTAGAAAACTTGTAATTGTAAATTTTTTCTCTGCCCTTTAAGATGTAAACCTTCTTAAAAGTGGCTTGCCAGTTTTACAACCCAAGACTGTATTTCTCAAGGACCTGGGAACCATTCCTTTGAAATGTAATCATCAAGGAATATGGCACCCGCATACCCACTCTCTGTGGGAGGGAGAAGCCTAACTTCTATGGCGCCAATTGGCAAACACATGGCCTAATCACAGAGAAAACCATTTATATAATCAGGAATAACTCAATGAGCTGGACACATCCCATTGATTAGCCCCCCTTCTAAAGTCCCCAAGTACTCTTCCACTAGCTCATTTTGCTCTTAAAAACCCTCCTGCCCTTTGTTTCAGTGGAGTTGAGTTAAGATTTGGTTCTGGATCCTCTCCTCAGTTGCAATAGCTTTGGATTAGGTCTTCCTTGCCTGTTTAACTTTGCTGCAATTTTGCTCAGACAACACAAAGTCAACAAGTAGACAAGAAAGGAGGACCTCTCCAGCAGAGAGCAAAGCAAGCATTGGTCAAGGCCTGGAAGCATCATATTCTGCTATGTATATGGGGAGATCTACCTGTATTTGCTACATAAGTGAGGCTACAGTCCCTTCTGCCCACACTCCACTTTATGTACACTTGTATCTGAGAATTTTCCATCTCCACCCCATCAGCCAGGACACAGTGCCAGGACACAGTTAGGTGTATTTCTGAGAATCCACCTAGTATCTTCTCTCCCTCCCAGCCTGGAGGAATCTCATCCAAGACCTACATCTTCAGTCCTCTCCTATTACTATTTCCCTCTGCTCCCTCCATACAGTCCCCTAGCTGAGTGGGTTTGAATACAAACCACCCTGCCTTAGTCCTCTCCTGGGGCAAGGGGGCAGTTTGGCTAACTGTCTGAATACGGCATAAAGAAAATGGAAAACTGAGGCAGAAAACATAAATTAATAACTCAACAAAATTTACCAGACCAAGTCCAACCTCCTCTGTTAAGGAGTCTTGAGTCCCAAACTGATTTAAAAGCCATACTTCTGTGGTCCCAAAGCCCCACCTACCCAGCTAATGGGGTCTCAGCTCTGGGGCACTCCCACATTGAGTCTAGAGGTACAGAATTCTCTTCAGTCTGTTTCCTCTTCAGATCTGCAACTAGAACTCTCCAGTAGTCACTCAGTCTTTTTCATCTTTCGATGAAAAGGTCCTAAGAGGTCTACTAGTATAATTCTGCCATTTTATACAAAGGAAACTAAGGCCCAGGAAACTGTGAGCCCACACCTACATGCATGAAGCTGGTCAATCACACAGTCTGGATTGGCACCCAGAACTCCTGTCTGTTTAGGGCTTGCCCCCTCTACTGTACCCTGAGCTACTGAGCTCCTGTAGGCAAATTGCTAGATCCTTCTAGATTTCAGATTCCTTATCTGCAAAATGGGGTAACAGTAGCTACTTTACAGGGTTATTATGAAGAGAAATGAAATGCCTAATCACTTTGGTGCAGTCTGACAGTGTATGTTCTATAAACACTAGATCTCTAGCCAGTTCTCTTCTTTCCTTTCTCATAGCGTTTATCACACTGCGCTGATATCATTTATCTATGTCTCTATATCAGTTCATTACAAGCTCCTTCGCTGCAGGTTCCTTCAGGTATTTATTTGATTTCACCCAGTATGGTTGCCTAATAAATGTCTGTTAAAGAAATGAAATAACAAAGTCCTTTAAAAGAGGTGTAAAAACAGCTGCAGGTTTTGTGGGCACCAAAACTGTTTACAAGTAACCGCCTGAGGGAGGAGGTAATGGGAAGGTTTAGTCCAATGTGCTCTGATTTTCGGTTTGCGATAATGAAAAACTTCTGGGAATGGGTAGTGGCGATGGTTGCACAATTTGTGAATATACTTAATGCCACTGAATTGTGTATTTAAAAATGGTAAATTTTATGTTTTTTGATGTTTTTGCCACAGTAATAATAACGAATCCTCCTGAGAAGTGGCATCCGTAGAGAACATTTATAGTATTGCAGGAGAATGGAGTCTATGTTTAGACCAATTGGAGACTTGACCTGGATCTGGAAGTTACTCCCCAGCAAAAGGAGGATGGGATGTGATTCTCTCTGAGCTCCACACCTGTGGCAGGCACAGGCAGCCGCCGGAGCCATATAGACATTCCTCCTGTTGGTGCAGAGAGGAGCTGTTCCTTGGCAAGAAGTGACTGGTGGGGAAATCCCTGGCAGTCCAGTATTTAGGACTTGGCGCTTTCACTTCCGTGGAACTGGGTTTGAACCCTGGTCGGGGAACTAAGATCCTGTAACCTGTGCAGCACGGCAAAAAAAAAAAAAAGAAAAAAAAAAAAGAAAAAGAAAGACTGGTGGCAGCCATCTTGGGGAGAATATATTCAAGAACTTTAAATACAGTGGACAATCCCGTATTTTAAATCTGAATGTTTGGGACCTGCAGATACAGAGACTAAGAGAATTTTGTATTTTCACATTATTACAGCACTGACTCCTAGGGACTTAGACCTTCCCTTGAACCTGGACAGGTTGCTCATATGAGTCACTGGCAACCTCCCCAGCATTAAACCTCATTTCTGTCTCCATCTTCTTGCTGGATGCCTGTGCCCTATCATGTCAGACCACAGCATTGCTCTCGCCTATGGAACAGTTAAGCCAGAGGGAGCTTGCAGGTAAAGAAGCCTTCCCCTATTATTAGGCAGCAAGTGATGGAAAAATCAAGATTCCTCATGTCCAGAGTGCACAGGTTAGGCAAGCAGTGCTTCTGATAGAACACGACCTTTGCCAGGCTCCTCGTCAGGGTGTGCAGCCAAACTAGGGAGGTCCCTAAAATACTAACTCTGAACAAGCCCCCTGGTCTCAAAGAGGAAGAGTTCTGACTCCTGGTTCCCTTTCTCTCCTTCTTCCCTATTTGAGGAGGGAGCAATTAGAAATCATGCAAGTAAATGTGAAATATGGAACATTTCTTTAAAGTATGAATGTTTTTTGTAGTTGATTTTAAAAATCATGACCAGTCTTTTATCGCCACCTCGTGGCAAAAATTGGGATTTGCAATGGACATTTAATTTTCAATCAGCTCTAAATTCTAGCTTTATTTGCTGCCTAAATACTGCTTGGAGACAGCATATGAGAAATCTTAAATTAACTAAGGAGACTAACTATTAGAAATTCAAATATAGGGGTTATTTCAGAATGCTTTATAAGCCCTTAAATTTCCAGGTTTACCAAAAGGACACATATGACTGAGACTTGGTTCTAAGGTTGTGATGATAATGAAAACAATCATTGTAATAATATAGCTAACATCTACTGAGTGCTTACTATGTTCCAAAAAAATTCTAATACTTTTCAGTACTACTCATTTACCCCACATCAACTCTATGAGGTAAGTTCTCTTTTATACAATTTTTAAAAGAGAAAACTGAGATAAAGCGAGTTAAAATTTTCCCCCAAGATCAACCACCTATTAACAAGGTAAAGCCAAGATTTAAAACCCAACAGTCTAGTTCCAGAACCTTAAGTCTCCGTAGCATAGGGTCAACACGTACATTAGTACTGTGGAATCAAAATTCTCCCCATTAATCTAATGCTTGCTTATCCTTTAACTAGAACGTGGTTAAGTGTCAAATGTATGGGAAAGACAGAAGTGCCATAGGAATTCACAGATAGAACTTGACAAAAGCATTTCTCTGAGAAATTTCAGAGACAGCAGGAACTTGACTTCAAACTTTGGGGTGAAGTAGAAAGGTAGAGAGGAGGAAGCATGGCCCAAATAAGAAGGGACAGCAATGGAGGAAGGGAGGGAGGGTGGGTGCCGGGAACAGAACCAGGTAAATGAAGCAGAGAACAGGAGGACTTGCAGGGGAAGAGAGGAAAGTCAGAAAGGTCGGTCTGGGCCATATTGTTCATGGAGGATCTTAACATCAGATTAAGAAGTTAGATCTTTAGCCGGGTAGTTATAGAGAATTACTGCGAGTATGGATAATATGGATTACCTTGCCTTTGTAATATTTTAAAAGCTAGATATGTCTAATGTAGAAAACTTGGAAACCAGTAAAGAGAAAGCTAAAAGACCATCTGTACCTCGATCTCTCTTTGTATTACTTGGAATATATTTCCATTCTTTTGTTTTTGTGGTACGCGGACCTCTCACTGTTGTGGCCTCTCCCGTCACGGAGCACTGGCTCCGGACGTGCAGGCTCAGCGGCCATGGCTCACGCGCCCAGCCGCTCCGCGGCATATGGGATCCTCCCGGACCAGGGCACGAGCCCGTGTCCCCTGCATCGGTAGGCGGACCCCCAACCACTGCGCCACGAGGGAAGCCCTCCATTCTTTATATTACACACAACCCCCCTTTTCCCCCCAAATAATACTATTATTGCACTTTATGTAATAATTATACAGCATTTTAATGTTTTGGTTTTGTCTTTTATTACAGTGTATATCTATTATAAACAAAATAGAAGCATAGACATTAAAAGCAAAACTAAAATTATAAGCAATTCCAAGCTCCTACTATTAACAATCACTATTGTATGTGTATGCATGTATTTATCTGTGTATCTTTTGAAAAAAATATAGATCCTATTCAAAAATAGAATAATAATATAACTGGTTTTAGACCCTACAGTTTTCTCTTAATGTATTATGAACATGTTACTATGTTGACATATGTATTTTTACAGCAAAATTTAATGGCTGCATCCTGTACAAAATAATTTACTCAATTAACCTCATACTTTTAATTCTCTGCATCTTTGTTGAAAATCAGTTAAGCATATGTGTGTGGGTTTATTGCTAGATTCTGTATTCTGTTCTACTTATGTATTTGTCTTCTTAATTCTAATATCACAACCTTGATCAGTGTAACTTTATACTAGAACTTGAAGTCAGAGAGTATAAATTAGCCAACTTTGTTCTTCTTTTTCAAAGTTGTTTTGGCTATTCTACATCCTTTGCATTTCAACATGAATTTTAGAATTAGCTGTCAACCTCTACAAAGGAGTCTGCTGAGATTTTAATTGGGATTGTGTTATACCTATATACCAAATTGGGGAGAATTGATATTTTATCCATGTTTATCCATAAACATGGCATTTCTTCTCTATTCATTTAGGAGTTCTTTATTTTCTTTTTTTTAAGATTTCTTTTTTATTTATTTATTTATTTAATTTTTGGTTGTGTCGGGTCTTAGTTGCGGCACACGGGATCTTTTGTTGTGGCACGTGGGCTCTTCATTGTGGTGCATGGGCTTCTCTCTAGTTGTGGCGTGCGGGTTTTCTCTTCTCTAGTCGTGGCACACAGGCTTCAGGGCACATGGGCTCTGTAGTTGTGGTGCATGGGTTCCAGAGTGCGTGGGCTCAGTATTTATGGCACTTGGGCTTAGTTGCCCTGCACCATGTGGGATCTTAGTTCCCTGAGCAGGGATCGAACCTGTGTCCCCTGCGTTGTAAGGCAGATTCTTTACCACTAGACCACCAGGGAAGTCCCAGGAGTTCTTTAATTTCTCTCATTATATTTGTAGTGCACAGGTCTTCCACATTTTTTTCCTTATATTTATATCTAAGTAGTTCATGTTTTATGTGATCATAAATGGTATTGTAATTTTCATTTCAATTTCCAATTGTTTGTTGCTAGTATATTGATCACACATCTCCCAACCTTGCTAAACTTACTTATTGGCTCTAGTAAATAGATAGATATATAGATTACGTAGGATTTTCTATATAGATGATCAAGTCATCTGTGATTAAAGACAATTTTACTTCTTCATCTCCAATCACAATGTCTTTTATTTCTCTTTCTTGCCTGGTGGACTGGTGAAAACCTCCAGTACGATGTTGAATAGAAGTGGTGAGAGTAGACATCCTTGCCTGTTTCCTCATCTTAGCAGGAAGAAGTTCGCCTTTCATCATTATGTTAGCAGTACATAGATGTCCTTTTTCAGGTTGAGGCTATTACTTCTGTTCCTAGTTTGCAGTGTTTTTATCAGGATCGAAGTCGGGTATTTGTTAAATGCTTTTTCTTCATTATTGAGATGATGATATTGTTTTCCTTTTTTAGTCTGTTAACATGGTAAGTTACATTGATTGGCTTTTCGAATGCTAAACTAACTTTGCACCCCTGAGATGAACCCCTCTTGGTAACGATGTATTATCCTTTTAATATGGTGTTAGATTTGATTTGATTCAATGTCTTCAACAGATATCTAGTCCCTGAATAATTTTCCCAAATCACTGCTTTTTTGAGGTCAATATTTTCCCAGAAACTAATGATCCACAATATAATTTATTAAAGCATTATGGAAATCTGTCCCAAATTAGAAAGAGCCAAGATGTCCAACAAGAGAGAATTATTAAATACAATTTGGTGTATCAATAATTATGCAGTCAGAAAGAACATGTTATAGAAAAAATTGATCTGAAGAAAGTATTTGCACATTATTGAATATGAAGGAAAGCATGAAACAAGCCACCTAACAGTACGTACAAATTCTATAAAAAGTAAACACTCTGACTCAGAATTTTTGCTTCTTGAAATTTACCTAAGAAAATACTAAAGAATGGGTGCAACGATTCCAAGTTCATCTTCGTCCAAGAATTGCTTTTTTTTTTTTTTTTTTTTTTTTTTTTCGGGCCTCTCACTGTTGTGGCCTTTTTTTTTTTTTTTTTTTTTTTTTTTTTTTTGCGGTACGTGGGCCTCTCACTTTTGTGGCTTCTCCCGTTGCGGAACACAGACTCCGGACGCACAGGCTCAGCGGCCATGGCTCATGGGCCTAGCCGCTCTGCGGCATGTGGGATCTTCCCGGACCGGGGCACGAACCCATGTCCCCTGCATCGGCAGGCGGACTCTCAACCACTGTGCCACCAGGGAAGCCCAAGAATTGTTTTTAATAGCACAAAAATTAGAAACAACCTACAAGTCCAAGATTATGGGATTGAACTTCTGTTTGCAATCAAGAGAGAGTAACAAAAGACATACAAAGTATGTTCTCTGACCACAATGGAATTAAATTAGAAATCAATAAGAGAAAGTTATCTGGACAAAACCCTACTTGGAAATTAAGTGACACACTTTTAAATAACCCATGAGTCAAAATAGAAATCTAAAGTGAAATTAGGAAAATTTTTAACTGAATAAAAATGAAAACATCGCATAAGAAATTTTATGGTATACAGCTAAAGAAGTAATATTACCTAAAGCAGTAATATAGGGGGAATATTCTTCCTGTATATACCTATATTAAAAAAGGAGAAAGACCTTGAGTCAATGGCATCAGCTTCCACCTTAAGAAACAAGAAAAATGTCAAATTCCTTAAAAGATACAAACCACAAGCCTTATTCAAGAAGAAGTAGATAAACTGAGGAGCCCGATATCTACTGAAGATATTGAATTTGAAACTTTAAAGCTTCCCGTAAAGAAAATTCCATTCTCAGATTTGGGCTGAGAAAGACTGGAAGTAGGGAAATGTATTCCATACCATTAAGGTTCTAATATAATACTATAAACATGAGGTTGTGGTGGTGACAGAGGAATGAAGATGTCAGGATGGGTGGAAGAAATATTAAAACAAAAGATTCAAAAGACTTATTGACGATGTAGGAATTCAAATTAGTTTATCTTTAAAGCAGTGGCATTTTAAGGTAAAATTGGGTCTTCACTTTTATCTTTAAAATATCTATTTTCTTAGCATTTATTCTCACTTGTCGGGCAGTAATATTTTCTAATTACTCAATAAGGGTTTCTTCATAGAAGGAAACCAGGGCAAATGTGTCTAAAGCAATTATATCTGAGAAAGAACAGGATTCATATAACTCCACATTACCTTCTAAGAAATTCTTAGTCCCTTTTGAATTACATCCTTTCCACATAAAGAAATAGCAAATTTGAGAAATTTGCAATGTGTAGAAGCAAAACCTGTTTGGTCACTTGACTAGAGAAGGAGAACTCATCCTGTCTTCCTGTCAATAAATCCCTGAGAGGACAGAGCCCACCCCTGGTTCCTGCAGTGCCTCTGGAGTGCCTGGAGCTGGGCAGCGGCTTGTTGGGCTTGTTCAATGGATGGAGAAGGCCCATGTCTAAGCCTTTCACTCACATCTTTCTTTACCCACCTCCTTTCCTTTGTACTTCTCTTTCCTACCTCTCTCGCCTTATAATATTTTTTAAATTTATTTTTTATTGAAGTATAGGTGAATTACAATGTTGTGCTAATTATTGCTGTACAGCAGTGACTCAGTTATATATATGTATACATTCTTTTTTTCATATTCTTTTCCATTATGGTTTATCACAGGATATTGAATATAGTTCCCTGTGCTCTACAGTAGGACCTTATAATTTTTCAATGCTAAGATCTAAGAAAGGTTCATTATTCTGTGCCTTGCACAATTTGTCTCTTATTTTAGCAGATTATTTAGCTCTTTGCTCAAAATTTTAAAAATAAGATCTGTCATCTCATTTTAAGTTTTCTTCTGAGCACTTACCTAAAACTGTTTGCCCTGGCCGGGTCGTCACAGTCACAGTGAGGTTAAAAAATAGATGCCTGGCGTCATTGCTATCAGGAGGCTCGATCAATGGCCAGGTACAACTCATTAGACTAAGCAACAAATTTCTTCACAAACCTCCCAGAAAAATAGGAGGTACACTATATGTTTCTCTATGGCTCATTTAATGTCGAAAAGCAATACTATGATGATCTAAACATGCTTGAAGAAAGCCCAGTTTCCGTTTACCTTTTGGTCTTTGGGAATTTTCTAGTAGGTCAGTTGCATAACTATCTCAACCACAGACTCAGTTTCACAGCAGTCAAGAAGCACCAACTTTAAATTTTTCAATTTATGAATTATTTCCCTCATTCCTTAAGCTCCACTTGCAACTTTGATGGTCTTAAGCTGTTTAAATCCCCTTTATGTCATGTGCATGTAATAACATCGGTAATGACTACTCACCCCAATCCTACCTAAAGCTTAAAAACACTCTGAACTTCTCCACTACCGTCTCAACATTCATTAATGAAATCTCTGAAGTGAACACATTGGAAGCATTTATACCATGTGATGTAAATTTCTGTTTAGTGTAAATGCTGGCAGCCCAAAATTCTCCTGATAATGTTTTTTTTTTTCACTTCGAAATAGTTCAATGTGTTATCTTTAAAAAAGATAGATGCTTTCTTATATAAATGTAGTTCCATTATTGCTTTTAACAACATTCTTTAGAATTCCTTAATATTTCTAATTAACGTTCTGTAGTATAATGGTTTTTTAGGCACAATAAATATCATTCTATTTTCAATCATTTTGTTAAATACTTACTGACTTGGTACCTTGGGAAAGTTACTTAAATTTTGTAAGCAGGGGTGTGTTAGAACAGGAGCCAGCTTGCAAGAGCCAATTGTTAAACTTTCAGGAATTTTGCCTAAAAGTTTTTAAACCTTTGGAGACTTGAAATCAGCCATGGTAGGTGTATTTACCACAGATGGTGTCAAATGCTACAGATGGGGGCATTTTTTTCCCCATAGAAAGCTGGTTTACCTATAAGCCTTAGTTTCTTCATCCATAAAATGAAAAAAAAAATTCCAATCTGTATTGGACATATTCAGTTGCAGTAAACAGAATCTCTCTGCTAGTTTTGTTTTGTTTTTCATTTGGCTGTGCTGCATGGCTTGCGGGATCTTAGCTCCCTGACCAGGGACTGAACCCATGCCCTTGGCAGTGAAAGCGTGGAGTCCTAACCACTGGACTGCCAGGGAATTCCCTCTGCTAGTTTAAATAGAAAAGGAATTTTCCAGAGAGCACTATTGAATTGTAGGGAAGACTGATAAAATCAGTTACAGTTTGAGGTCTCAAAAATAAATCTGAGGGGCTTCCCTGGTGGCGCACTGGTTGAGAATCTGCCTGCTAATGCAGGGGACACGGATTCGAGCCCTGGTCTGGGAAGATCCCACATGCCACGGAGTAACTAGGCCCGTGAGCCACAACTACTGAGCCTGCGCGTCTGGAGCCTGTGCTCTGCAACAAGAGAGGCCATGATAGTAAGAGGCCCGCGCTCCGCGATGAAGAGTGGCCCCCACTTGCCACAACTAGAGAAAACCCTCACACAGAAATGGAGACCCAACACAGCCAAAAATAAATAAATAAATAAAATAAATCTGAGAGTCATAGCATAAAACTAGGTCACCAAGGGACCTATTGCCTCTTTCTATGTTTGGGAAGCCACCTGTCCATTTGGGAAGCTGCTGCTATGGTTACCGGTTATTTATTTATTTACTTATTGATTTATTTATGGCTACACTAGGTCTTCATTGCTGTGTACAGGCTTTCTCTAGTTGCGGCGAGTGGGGACTACTCTTTGTGTCATTGAGCGGGCTTCTCACTGCAGTGGCTTCTCTGGTGGTGGAGCACGGGCTCTAGGTGCGCAGGCTTCAGTAGTTGTGGCTCGCCGGCTCTAGAGCACAGGCTCATTAGTTGTGGAGCAACGGGCTTAGTTGCTCCGTGGCATGTGGGATATTCCGGGACCAGGGCTCGAACCCGTGTCCCCTGCATTGGCAGGATTCTTAACCACTGCACCACCAGGGAAGCCCTGATTACCAGTTTTAAAACTACTTTGCTTCTACCATGACCAGGAAAGCCTCTCTGATCAAGAAGCCGCTGCAAGTATCTTTTCTGACCACAACGCTATGAGACTAGATATCAATTACAGGAAAAGATCTGTAAAAAATACAAACACATGGAGGCTAAACAATACACTACTTAATAACGAAGTGATCACTGAAGAAATCAAAGAGGAAATCAAAAAATACCTAGAAACAAATGACAATGGAGACACGACGACCCAAAACCTATGGGATGCAGCAAAAGCAGTTCTAAGAGGGAAGTTTATAGCAATACAATCTTACCTTAAGAAACAGGAAACATCTCGAATAAACAACCTAACCTTGCACTTAAAGCAATTAGAGAAAGAAGAACAAAAAAACCCCAAAGTTAGCAGAAGGAAAGAAATCATAAAAATCAGATCAGAAATAAATGAAGGGCTTCCCTGGTGGCACAGTGGTTGAGGGTCCGCCTGCCGATGCGGGGGACGCGGGTTCATGCCCTGGTCTGGAGGGATCCCACATGCCGCAGAGCGGCTGGGCCCGTGAGCTGTGGCCGCTGGGCCTGTGCGTCCGGAGCCTGTGCTCCGCAACAGAAGAGGCCGCAGCAGTGAGAGGCCCGCGTGCTGACAAAAAAAAGAGAAAGAAATAAAAGAAAGAAAGAAAGGAAAAAGAAATAAAGGAAACAATAGCAAAGATCAATAAAACTAAAAGCTGGTTCTTTGAGAAGATAAACAAAATTGATAAACCATTAGCCAGACTCATCAAGAAAAAAAGGGAGAGGACTCAAATCAACAGAATTAGAAATGAAAAAGGAGAAGTAACAACTGACACTGCAGAAATACAATGGATCATGAGAGATTATGACAAGCAACTCTATGCCAATAAAATGGACAACCTGGAAGAAATGGACAAATTCTTAGAAATGCACAACCTGCCAAGACTGAATCAGGAAGAAATAGAAAATATGAACAGACCAATCACAAGCACTGAAATTGAAACTGTGATTAAAAATCTTCCAACAAACAAAAGCCCAGGACCAGATGGCTTCACAGGCGAATTCTATCAAACATTTAGAGAAGAGCTAACACCTATCCTTCTCAAACTCTTCCAAAATATAGCAGAGGGAGGAACACTCCCAAACTCATTCTACGAGGCCACCATCACCTTGATACCAAAACCAGACAAGGATGTCACAAAGAAAGAAAACTACAGGCCAATATCACTGATGAACATAGATGCAAAAATCCTCAACAAAATACTAGCAAACAGAATCCAACAGCACATTAAAAGGATCATACACCATGATCAAGTGGGGTTTATTCCAGGAATGCAAGGATTCTTCAATATACGCAAATCTATCAATGTGATTAACCATATTAACAAATTGAAGGAGAAAAACCATATGATCATCTCAATAGATGCAGAGAAAGCTTTTGACAAAATTCAACACCCATTTATGATAAAAACCCTGCAGAAAGTAGGTGTAGAGGGAACTTTCCTCAATATAATAAAGGCCGTATATGACAAGCCCACAGCCAACATCATCCTCAATGGCGAAAAACTGAAAGCATTTCCACTAAGGTCAGGAACAAGACAAGGTTGCCCACTCTCACCACTCTTATTCAACATAGTTTTGGAAGTTTTAGCCACAGCAATCAGAGAAGAAAAGGAAATAAAAGGAATCCAAATCGGAAAAGAAGAAGTAAAGCTGTCACTGTTTGCAGATGACATGATACTATACATAGAGAATCCTAAAGATGCTACCAGAAAACTACTAGAGCTAATCAATGAATTTGGTAAAGTAGCAGGATACAAAATTAATGCACAGAAATCTCTGGCATTCCTATACACTAATGATGAAAAATCTGAAAGTGAAATCAAGAAAACACTCCCATTTACCACTGCAACAAAAAGAATAAAATATCTAGGAATATATCTACCTAAGGAGACAAAAGACCTGTATGCAGAAAATTATAAGACACTGATGAAAGAAATTAAAGATGATACAAATAGATAATACCATGTTCTTGGATTGGAAGAATCAACATTGTGAAACTGGCTCTACTACCCAAAGCAATCTACAAATTCAATGCAATCCCTATCAAACTACCACTGGCATTTTTCACAGAACTAGAACAAAAAATTTCACAATTTGTATGGAAACCCAAAAGACCCCGAATAGCCAAAGCAATCTTGAGAACGAAAAACGGAGCTGAAGGGAGCAGGCTCCCTGACTTCAGACTATACTACAAAGCTACAGTAATCAAGACAGTATTGTACTGGCAAAAAAACAGAAAGATAGATCAATGGAACAGGACAGAAAGCCCAGAGATAAACCCATGCACATATGGTCACCTTATCTTTGATAAAGGAGGCAGGAATGTACAGTGGAGAAAGGACAGCCTCTTTAACAAGTGGTGCTGGGAAAACTGGACAGGTACATGTAAAAGTATGAGATTAGATCACTCCCTAACACCATACAGAAAAATAAGCTCAAAATGGATTAAAGACCTAAATGTAAGGCCAGAAAGTATCAAACTCTTAGAGGAAAACAGAGGCAGAACACCCTATTACATAAATCACAGCAAGATCCTTTTAGACCCACCTCCTAGAGAAATGGAAATAAAAACAAAAATAAACAAATGGAATCTAATGAAACTTCAAAACTTTTGCACAGCAAAGGCAACCATAAACAAGATCAAAAGACAATCCTCAGAATGGGAAAAAATATTCGCAAATGAAGCAACTGACAAAGGATTAATCTCCAAAATTTATAAGCAGCTCATGCAGCTCAATAACAAAAAAATAAACAACCCAATCCAAAAATGGGCAGAAGACCTAAATAGACATTTCTCCAAAGAAGATATACAGACTGCCAACAAACACATGAAAGAATGCTCAACATCATTAATCATTAGAGAAATGCAAATCAAAACTACAATGAGATATCATCTCACACCAGTCAGAATGGCCATCATCAAAAAATCTAGAAACAATAAATGCTGGAGAGGGTGTGGAGAAAAGGGAACACTCTTGCACTGCTGGTGGGAATGTGAATTGGTTCAGCCACTATGGAGAACAGTATGGAGGTTCCTTAAAAAACTACAAATAGAACTACCATATGACCCAGCAATCCCACTACTAGGTATATACCCTGAGGAAACCAGAATTCAGAAAGAGTCATGTACCAAAATGTTCATTGCAGCTCTATTTACAATAGCCCGGAGATGGAAACAACCTAAGTGCCCGTTTTCTATTGCTCCTGTAAAAATTACAAATTTAGAGACTTAAAACTACACTCATCACCTCACACCAGTCAGAATGGCCGTCATCAAAAAATCTACAAACAGTAAATGCTGGAGAGGGTGTGGAGAAAAGGGAACCCTCTTGCAATGTTGGTGGGAATGTAACTTGATTCAGCCACTATGGAGAACAGTATGGAGATTCCTTAAAAAACTAAGAATAGAACTACCATATGACCCCAGCAATCCCACTACTGGGCATATACCCTAAGAAAACCATAATTCAAAAAGTCATGTACCAGAATGTTCACGAAGACACTACTTGTTACAACCTAAAACTGGGAAGTAGCCAAATGACTATCAACATCAGAATGAAGTTTAGTTATATTATATGATAAAATATTATTCAATAATTAGAATGAACAAACCTCAACTACATACAAAAATATGGAAGAGTCTTATAGTATAATGTTGACACAAGAGCCAAACCTAAGGGTATTTTCTGTATTGATCAAGTTCAAGACAAGAAATATTCATCTTTGGTGTTGGAAATCAAGATAGGGCTTTTCCTGGGGTAGGTGGGGTTAATGATAGGAAAGAGGCACAAAGAAGCCTTTTAATAATTTTATGATTATTGAATGACTTGCACATTTTCTATTTCTATGTAATATTCAATGAAGAGTTTAAATACTTTCTTTGTACTCTATTTTACTGTAATTTTCCCTAAAAATACATCTTAATTTATTCTTGAAAATTTTTATACTTATTACCTTAGAGTATCATACAACAAAATATATACATAACTTGAAGTTTATTTCTTAAAATATCCTGTTGCGCGCAGGCTCAGCGGCCATGGCTCACGGGCCCAGCCGCTCCGCGGCATGTGGGATCTTCCCGGACCGGGGCACGAACCCGCGTCCCGTGCATCGGCAGGCGGACTCTCAACCACTGCGCCACCAGGGAAGCCCTGGAGTGACCTTATGTCCAAATAAAACATTGGAGGTTCTATCATCATAGATTAAAAGAAAGGGGAAGAACAGCTATTGGAGGACATCTAGCAGTCTACCATAGACCACCACTTCCATCCCTGAGATCTTTAAGCACCCTTTTTCCCAAATAGGGAAAATTCATACCTTACCTAAGAGGTATGACTTCAAAGTTCCATCTTTCAGAGACTAAACCCAGCTCAAAGACCAGGGTATCTGAGTGACACAAAGTTCTCTCCATTAGGTCCAGATGTGGCTACCTGTGGACAGGTGATCCAGGAAGTGACTGGTGAGTTATTCCCCCATGCCCAACACACACACACACACACACACACACACACACACACAGACCACTTCTATGGTGGAATAGGAACAGGATAACTAAAACAAAAAGTTCCCTTCCAAAAAAAAAATATTGTAATGGGCAGAAATTTCAGAGATGTCTACCCTGGCAATAGACTATTATAATTTTCTAGGTTAGCCCATCCAAAACCTCTGGTTCCTCTATCATCTCCATGACTACTGGCTTTGTCTTCTTGGAGGTCCTTCTTTGCCCATTAGCCTCCTTGATCAGAGCTTCATTGGGCATTGGAGAGTCTGCCCTTCTTGGGGCTGCAAAACTTTCACATCCTACTTTTTGCTAGTGTAGGTTTGGGTACTTTAGTTTGCATTGTACTCAGTCAGGCTTTGACAGGCCAAGTTTATGGTTTCTCTGGTAAAGAATTTCCTCTTAACTTAATAGGCATCCAGTCTTTCTTCTGGTCAGTTGCAGTGTAAAAATTGTACCCAAAGAAATCATCTAGACATTATGTGTGTGTGTGTATGTGTGTGTGTGTGTGTGTGTACACACACACACATGTATATATATGTATATACACATATGTGTATACACACATATACACATGTGTATATACACACGTGTGTGTACATGTGTATACAACACATATATATGTATTATATATATATTTATCAATCAAATACATATATATATATATAAAAGTCTGCAGATCGTTTTAATTATTACCTGCTATGATCTGCACAGCCTCTTTTCAACCTAATTATGGTGTTTATGGGTTGAATTGTGTCCCCCGCAAAAAGATATGTTTGATTCTTAACTCCCAGTACCTCAGAATGTGACCTTATTTGAGGACAAGATCTTTACAGTGGTAATCAAGTTGAAATGAGATCATTTGGGTGAGCCCTAACCCAGTATGACTGGTGTCCTTATAAAAAAAGGGGACATTTGGATGCAGTCATGCACACAGGTACAATGTCACATGAAGATAAAGGCAGAGATCAAGGTGATGCAGCCACAAGCCAAGGAACACCAGAGGTTGTCAGTAAACCACCAGAAGCCAGGGGAAAGCCACGGCACAGATTTTCCCTCTCAGCTCTCAGAAAAAAACACCCTATGGACACCTTGATCTCAAACTTCTAGCCTCTAGAACTGTAAGACAATACATTTCCGTTGTTTAAGTCACCCAGTTTGCAGTACTTTTTTATAGCAGCCCTAGCAACTAATAGAGGCAGCTTCCATAATGCCCTAAAATAAGGGTCTTGAGTGGTAGGGCAACACCCTTAATCTGATCTGTGCTGCTGTACTGATTCTTCTTGCCCAGCCCAGAAGGCTTTCTAGAGATTCTTGTAAATAGTTGGGGCCACTGTACTCCTTCACAGCTAACTTTTATTATCACTTCAGTGTGGAGGTACAGACACAGTGGACATTTTTTAATGCTGTGAAGCACCAAATCATCAGGCTTACAAATATTTTAGATTCTCTGACACAGGTTGAGATTCTGCTACAGCTTTAGATTCTCTATCCTTTCCTTAGCAGGGATACAGCTTGCCCTCAGTATCTTCAGGTTCTGCAGTTGAATTGGTGAATGCAGAACTCATGGATAAGGAGGACCTACTGCTACCTGTGCTCATCATCTGCTTCTTGGACTGCTAAGTCAAGAAAAAGTACATTAATATCCTTTAGGGCATCACCCCATTTCTAAATTCCAAATTTTGTATTGGTCAACGTTCACTTGCAAAGAACAGAAGCCATTTTAACTAGTCTAATCAGAAAAAGATTTAGTACAGGTTTTGTTATTGCTTAGAGAATCAGTTGGAAGGTTGAAGAAATCCTTTCTGAACAGTACAACAGTGTGGAGCCAACAATGCAGATGTTCCTACAGCTGTTGGGAAACCATCAGGATCATAAGGCAACCTTAAACTGGGGCAGGGCATTGGAAGACAGAAGCCTGCCTAGAATTGCCTTTTCACATCTCTCACGAGTACATCTTATTGGCAGGACCCAAGTCCATTCAGAGCTCTAGCTATCAGAGTGCCTGGGAAATGTCTGTTTTTCTGGACTCTGATGTACGCAGCTGAAAGTTAACAGCTGTGATTATGAATGTAAATATTTTAGAATTATCTCTGACACAGAGCAGGCCCTTACTGACAAATTTATGGAAACACAATACAAGTTCTTAAGAGAGAAAATGTGAAATCAGAAACAGGAGATTAGGGACTTCCCTGGTGGTGCGGTGGTTAAGAATCCACCTGCACAGGTTCGATCCCTGGTCTGGGGAGATTCCACATGCAGTGGAGCAACTAAGCCCATGCGCCACAACTACTGAAGACTGCGTGCCTAGAGCCTGTGTTCTGCAACAAGAGAAGCCACCGCAATGAGAAGCCCATGCGCCACAATGAAGAGTAGCCCCCACTCACCACACCTAGAGAAAGCCCACGTGCAGCAACGAAGACCCAACGCAACCAAAAATAAATAAATTAAATAAAATAAATAAATTTATAAAAAAAAAATCCAGGAGATCAGGTTTGCAAAAGGCAAACTATGTCACAATTGCTTTGCACTTTTGCTTATCCAAGTGCAATACAGTGTTTTCTGAGCTGGAATATTTATACATGTACCCTTGCAGTGAACAAAGTTCATTCTCTGGAGGAAAAATTGACCTTATAAGTCAAAGATCCTGGTCCAACTGAATTCTCTTATACTTTGTTCGTTCTCAAGTGGTTTTACCTCCCCATGTGTTTGATACCTGTGATCCAAGGAAATAAGGGCTCTCAGATGTGTATCAAGACTGCGTTTATCTCTAAAATTTTAAATCTTAAACCTAGATTTGTGAAATATGTTTTAGAGCAGAGATCAGCAAAGTTTTACTATAAAGGTTCAGATAGTAATGTTTTCATCTTTGCAGACCACATAGTGTCTGTTGCCATTTCTCAATCATGACATTGTGGTGCGAGAGCAATCATAGTACATAGATTAGTGAGTGTGCCTATGTTCCAACAATATTTTACTTACAAAAAATGTGGCAGACCTAATTTGGCACATGGGTTGTCATTTGCAGACCCTTGTTTTACATAATTGTGTGAAATAAATTAAAAAATAATTCTATCAGAGTTACCTTGCTGATCGTATCAGTCCACAGATATGGACTATAGGTGGTCCCTTCTCTTCTCTCTCTGCATGTAGAGTCCTTTCTTTTAGACAAACACTCAACCTAACTTCTGGTGTTTGAGACCGGCACTTCCCTCTGCTTGGTTTCACTTTACAGTCATGTATCAATGTTCTGACCATTTGTGAACCTAAATACAACAGGAAATTTCTTTAACTTCAATAACCATCTTTACAGTGGAGATAGCAAGTTGGTACCAACTGTGCTCAGCCACACGTGAAGCAACCAGTGTGTTTTTCTGTCGGCCTCAACTGTGGGCTGGCTTTGTCTACAGGCTCCTGATCTTCAGGTACCGTGAGTACACATGAGCTGGCATGGCCTCCCACACCCAGACAAATTCTACTGCTGTCCCTGATGGGGCATCAGCTTTCCTACTGACCTCTGACCTCTGTCACTCATTAGCTATGTGATTTTAGGATAATTACCTAAACTTCCTAAGCTTCAGTTTCCTAGTAAGCAAGATGGAGATCATGATAATATCTACCTAGAGCAGTGCCTGAACTATATTAAACAGTCCATAGATTTTATCTACAAGGGTGAATTTGGTATCAGCCAGTTATATAATTTATGATGATTATAATATTGCTGGTTGGCCTTCATTTTCATCTGAATATTTTGATATATGAACAACAAGTAAAATTTGAGTTTTGTTTGCTTGTTTTGTTCATTTTAATCATGGTCTAACATGAATATTTTCTATACACTGATAGAGCATGTTTTACTATTCAGTTGCCCTAAGTTTTCTTCAAAGTGCACTTAAAAAAAAAATTAGCATAAGCTTTAAACAATAGAGCAGACAGCACAAAAGAGTAAAGCATAAAATTAAGTAACAGAAATAAATACTAAGGACAATTCAGTATTTTACCCACTGAATCTTAACATTTGCCTGTGCCTCTGGCCCACTGTCTTCTCACACAAACCTTGCTTCCTTTTCTTTTCTGGTAGTGCTTAAACACTAGTCAGACTGGTTTTATTTTATTTATTTATTTTGTAAATAGTTATTTATTTATTTATTTGGCTGCACTGGGTCTTAGTTGTGGCAGGCGAGCTCTTTAGTTGCAGCTCCCAGCTACTTAGTTGCAGCACATGGGCTCCTTAGTTGCAGCATGCAAACTCTCAGTTGCGGCATGCGTGTGGGATCTTGTTCCCTGACCAGTCCCCTGCATTGGGAGCGCGGAGTCTTATCCACTGTGCCACCAGGGAAGTCCCCAGACTGGTTTTAGATTTGCTGTGGGACATCATCCAGAAGTCACATTCCTAGATCCCCACCTCCAAAGATTCTGATTTAGTAGTTTCAGGATAGGGCTCGAAGTCTGTATTTTTAAATGCTTCCCATCCATGAGGCAGATGTATGGGAGATTTGGGGACCTCGGTTCCACACTCTAACTCGTGTTCTCATCCAAGGGCTTCCCCCCAATCCCCACTACCATTTCTCTGTGCCCACCAGTGCCAAATCTGTGCCAGCCTCCAGCCTCTGCAGCCAGTCTTGAACACTTACAACAATGCTGCAAAGAAGATATTCTTCTTTTAAAGTTTTAAGTATAGTTAATTTACAATGTTGTGTTTCAAGTATACAGCAAAGTGATTCAGTTGTACATATATATATATATATATATATATATATATATATATATATACACATTCTTTTTCAGATATTTTTCCTTATAGGTTATTACAAGATATTGAGTATAGTTTCCTGTGCTATACAGTACGTCCTTGTTGTTTACCTGTTTTATCTACAGTAGTATGTATGTCTTGTTTTCTATGTCTGAGTCTAATTTCTGTTTTGTAAATAAGTTCATTTGTATTTTTTTTAGATTCCACATATAAGTGATATCATATGATATTTGCCTTTGTCTGACTTAACTTCACTTAATATGATAATCTAGGTCTATCCATGTTGCTGCAAGTGGCATTTTTTCATTCTTCCTTATGGCTGAGTAGTGTTCCATTGTATATGTGTACTACATCTTTATCCATTCATTTGTCTATGGATATTTAGGTTGTTTCCATGTCTTGGCTATTGTGAATAGTGCCACCAGAACATTGAGTGCATGTATGTTTTCAAATTAAGAGTTTTCTCCAGGTATGTACCCAGTAGTGGGACTGCAGGATCATATGGTAGTTCTATTTTTGGTTTTTTAAGGAGCCTCCATACTGTTTTCTATAGTGGCTGCACCAATTTACATGCTCAACAACAGTGTACGAGGGTTCATTTTTATCCACACCCTCTCTAGCATTTATTATTTGTAGACTTTTTAATGATGGCCATTTTTACTGGTGTGAGGTGATACCTCACTGTGGTTTTGATATGCATTTCTCTAATAATTAGTGATGTTAAGCATCTTTTCACATGCCTGTTGGCCGTCTGTATGTCTTCTTTGGAGAAATGTCTATTTAGGTCTTCTGCCCATTTTTTGATTGAGTTGGTTTTTTTTTTTTGATATTAAGCCTCATGGGCTGTTTGTATATTTTGAAAATTAATCCCTTGTCAGTAGCATCATTTGCAAATATTTTCTCCCAGGTCATAGGCTTTTTCATTTTGTTTATGGTTTCCTTTGAGTCCCATTTGTTTATTTTTGTTTTATTTCCATTACTCTAGGAGACAGATCCAAAAAAATATTGCTGCTATTTATGTCAAAGAGTGTTCTGCCTATGTTTTCCTTTAGGAGTTTTATAGTATCCTGTCTTACATTTAGATCTTTAATCCATTTTGAGTTTATTTTTGTGTGTGGTGTTAGAGAATGTTCTAATATCATTCTTTTACATGTAGCTGTCCAGTTTTCCCAGCACCACTTATTGAAGAGACTGTCTTTTTTCCATTGTATATTCTTTCTTCCTTTGTCATAGATTAATTGACCAAAGGAAGAAAGTGTCGCAAGAGAAAAGGGGTCTTCTATTCCTTAAAAGCTCTTTTCATCCTAAACAAGGGAAAGTCAGCTCAAACTGATGTTAAAAAAAAAATACTGGATTATATAAATAAAAGGTTCAGGATTCAATCAAGCTCTGGAATTGGTTGGGGGTCACCTTATAAACTGCCCCAGCTTCAACAGGTTTCCTACAGCAGGGATTTAATAAATACTTGTTGACTTGAATTAAGGCTATGAATTTTTCTAAGGGGTTAATATTTATTAATGTTTAATTTATTAATATTAATGTTTGCAATATTTTATTAACATTCTTCAGTATGTAATATTTGATTTTCTTTTAGATCAGAGTTTGGGGGACAGATTTTTTTTTTAATTTCAAGTAGTTGGGGATTTTTTCTATGTTTTTATTTTGCTTTTTAATTCTAGATTTATTGCCTCCTGGCAGAAATAGTGGATATATTATTTCTGTGTTTTTTGTTTTTCTTCTTGAAAATTCCTTTTTTAGATTTGTTAATATATTCAGTCTGATTACAGTCAGGGATTGGCAGGGAAGCTATTTTTCCTCTCTAGGGTGACTTTCTATAGCTGGTCAAATACATTATATATCTCTTTTATACTTGAACTTTAGATGGAAAGCTAATTTCCATCTACTCTACCTATTCCAAACTATTTGGATAGGGGACCTGTCTGTTGCCCTATATATTACTGTTCTCTTGTGAGTATAATAATAATAATGCATACCTTATGAGGTTATCAGGATTAAATGAGTTAATACATGTAAAATGCTTAGCACTGTGCCTGGTCCATGGCTCTCAATAGTAGCTTCAGATAATATTATTTAATTTTTTCTGAACCTGCAGTTTTGCTTTCAGTAGCATTCCACTTTGATAGACACAGGGGTGTTTTGAATTAGCCCAACTTCTTTTTAACCAAGAAAAACAAGGCAAAAGATGAAGAGCAAAGGGCAAAGAAACAAAACCTCCCTATAGGAGGAGTAAGTGTGATGTATGACTTTACAAAGAAACCCCTTTCAAAAAAAAAGTCAAGTTGATTTTCTTTTAAACATATTCTACCAGGTTCTGTAAGAGAATATGCAAAGCTACTGAGCAATGTACCCAGCTCAATTCTAATAATGAGAGATACTAATCTTCTACTTTTCTGAAACGGTTAAGTGGGCTTGTTCCTCTCCACCATTTAACTGTGTAAACCTTCCCAGCAGGGATGAGGGCTTTCATTTCTGGTCCCACCTGCTGTGCACAGGTGTGTGCCTGACAGCCTGTGAAACACATTATGAGTTTCATGGGGGTTAAGAGCCCCAGTTTCAGAATCCAGCAGACCTGGACCAAATTCCAGTTCAGCCACTCAGAAATTACATAATCTGCCTTAATGATCTATGCCTGGGGCTCCATTCACTTGCTAGTTATTATTGGCCAATTATCGTGGTTCTTGTTTGCATGTATGTACGGATAGTACCTTGAGATAGTCATGGAAAAGTGCTTTGGTTAAAGTTTTACATACTTTATATCTCATTAACTCCACACAGCCCCCCAAGGTAGGTGTGTTTTACAGATGAATACATGTAAGATGATAACGGAAAAATAATCACCAAATTATTATTCCTTTTATATATAAACAATGAGGTAAGATTTTTAAAATCTGCCAATAATTACTAGCAAGTGGTGTTTGGTGATTATTTTAGTGATGCTAATTAAAATTTTTATGAAGTATTGCTTATTCTCAGTGCAAGTCTATCAAAAATGACTAATGGTGTAGCCTTGCATTCCTTCCTATTCTTGGTTCTCAAACTACATATCCTAGTATATGTAATTTGCAAACACCTGATTTTTAGTATTCAGATTTGCCAAGCATCCTATCAGATGGGTGACTTC
Organism: Lipotes vexillifer; assembly: GCF_000442215.2. Taxonomy (NCBI): domain Eukaryota; kingdom Metazoa; phylum Chordata; class Mammalia; order Artiodactyla; family Lipotidae; genus Lipotes; species Lipotes vexillifer. Next base: position 1,396,810 of record NW_006777583.1, on the reverse strand, counting down.
GCAGACACTGGTATAAATGTTACTCACCTTCAAACAGATGAAAACCAGAACACTTTGTGAGGCTGCTAAAGCCACCTGCGCACCCCAACTCTTCCCTACTTAAAAGGTTGTCCTCTGAACTCCCATATCTGAGGGTAAACATTTGGCGAATGATCAATTCACACTGTGCAGTGACTTTGTTTACATGTTTTCTCATATAGTACTCTCAGCTTTGAGTCACAGGAGGCCGCAGGAAGCCGAAGAGCCGGTCATCCTCGCACGGGTGCATTTTTTTTTTTCTCATTTCTTATTTGACTTCTGGCCTTGGGAGGGGCAATGCAGCCGCGGGATACTAATCTTCAGAGCGAATTTAAGCCAGCCTTATCCCTCACCGTCGTCATTCACTCCCTCTTCGCGTTCATATTCTCCCAGCTGGATTTACTACCACGCGAAATTCTTTCAGAATTAATTGGCCACAGGGCACCCTTCCAGAGCCAAACCCACAGGCGACTCCACACACGCAGCTGTCCCGGAGACCGTCAACTCTCACCCGACGCGGAATCAGTCCATCTCTTGGCGACCAATCAGCGCTCCGCACGCTGCCGCGCCAGCCAATCCCTGCAAACACACGTTGCTTCTGCCAACTTTTGCCGCTACCCACCCCCGGAGGCCAGTGTTCGAGCCGGGGGCGTGCTTGCGGGGTTCGGCCCGCCTTCCCCGGAAGGCCTGATGCCTTCCAATTGGCTGCAACTGGCAGTGGCTTGGCGACCATTGGCTGCTGCCGCCGGTGGCCTCGGCGGGCGGGGAAGCCGAGAGAGCTGTAGAGTTAGTATTGCCGAAAGCATGAGTTTCCTGTCTACCTGGCACGCCTGATCTCGGTCGCACTCCTTGCTTCACCTCAAGTAGCCTTGAGTAGAAGCACGGAGGTGAGGCCGCCTGGAGGCGGAGCGACAGGGTGATCTTCCCGCAGCTGCTCCGGGCAGTGGGAGAGGGAAGCCGCCGTGGAGGTCCAGGATGGCGGAACCGGCGTCCAGACGTGTGTGGACCTCACAGGTGAGAGAAAACTGAGGGTAAGGGTCGCGCTGGTTGGATCCCAGGGCTTGCCCCTCTCCTCCTCAACCCAGTTCACCAGCGTTAGGACGCCGATTAGGCCTAAGTTACTTCATCTGTTAAATGAGGAAAGGGCGGTAATAACCTCGCTTCGGGGAGCCTGGGTGAAGGTTCATTGAGATACCGTTCTGTGATGGGCACAGTGCTTCCTGGTTCTTAGTAAGTGCACAGACAACAGAAGGTCCATTCCCTCACACCAGGCTTTGACGGAGCTGTGTTGTTAAGAGGCAGTGTTTTCCGAGTGCTTACTATCTTCCAAGTTCGGTACTAAATATATTAAATCTTGTAATTCCTCAATAAATTAATGTTGCTGTTATCCCTAATTTACAATTGAGAAAGATTACCTGAGATTTTTTAGTTTCAGCAGCCAAGACAAAATACGGCAAATTCAATATGATGTCAGATTTTTAGAGTCTCTTGCAGCCTTTGATCAGCTTCCAGTGTTTTACAGAATAGACCTTTAGTCTCTGGAGGCAGAGGTCCTGGGTTGGAATTCTGGCTCCATCACTTATGGGCTGTGTGATCTTGGACAAGTGACTTAACCTCCGTGTTGATACTTTCCCTTTCTGTAAAATAGAGACAATAATAGGATGGGCTCTTAAGGTTATTTATGAGGATTAAATGCAATAATACAATTTGAAGTGGCCAGAAAGACTGATCACATAGTAAATGATCAATAAATGTTAGCTATTATTATTTTTTTAAAATAAAGGATTAGAGCATTAGGAACTTGAACATTAACTTGGACTCAAACTTAAAGCTGTGACATTATTAGAAATTAATATTGTCTTAAGTGTTGTAAAAGTCTCATTGGTGTTGTAAATCTTGTCCTAAAATAAGCCAAAGTGAGCAGTGAATCGGAGTATCATCAGTCACATTGCAGATGAAGACTTACCCTGTTGCATCCCTGCTACAGCCAGTCTCAAAAATGAGAAACTGGACTTCCCTGGTGGCGCAGTGGTTGAGAGTCCGCCTGCCGATGCAGGGGACACGGGGTCGTGCCCGGGTCTGGGAGGATCCCGCATGCCGCGGAGCGGCTGGGCCGGTGAGCCATGGCTGCTGAGCCTGCGCGTCCAGAGCCTGTGCTCCGCAACGGGAGAGGCCCCAACAGTGAGAGGCCCGCGTACTGCAAAAAAAAAAAAAAAAAAAAAAAGAGAAACTACCGTACTTGACTAATTGGAAAAGCTAAATTACTAATTCAAAATTGTTTGGCAATTAAGCCTATGCTGGAATTTTTATGTTAGGTAGAAAATATTTAATTTACAAGGCCTTGGTTTGCACATCTTGGGGAAGATCTATGGCATGTTAAATTGAAGCTATTCACATACATGGAACATATCAATCAGGTAATGGAAGGTAAAACGATTCTGATATGAGTTTAATACGTGAATTCTGACTTAATCATACTACATAAGTACAAACGGATTTTTATGGCATTCACTTTTTATTAGAGGTTAAAATGTTTATTATATTCCATAGTTAATTAAAACCTATGGCCATTTCACTGACATTTGACAAAAATTAAAATTGTATCGGTCAAAGACTGTGGTGCTGATAGATGGCCTCAAGAAAATTTTTTAACCTGTGAAGGCTGCCCACTCAATGGTGGCAGCAACTGCCTACACTAGTAGTCACTTCAAAAACATAAACATAGAAAACGTGACCAAAAAGGTTAGAGTAAGAAAGAAAAAAGGTGGGCATTACTTAGCACCTGGCTATAGAATTGTCAAGAGTATATAACCCATTTATGGAGCTGTTAGATTCTGATACAGTTAAGTGGTACCTGTTTTCTCTGACATATAAGTGTTGGAGAGTTTCCTGCTATAAGGTCAGGAAGGAGAATAAAAGAAAGGGAGTTCAGAATGGTATTTAAAACATTTCCTGACATTCTCCACAGATAGAGATTGCAATAGGGCATATTGCATGCTTTCTTTTCAATTAATGTGAGTGCCCTATTATATTAAGAGAGCACCAAGACCTTGATAGCCCCAATATTGTTCCCCTATCCGCACCCCACCTTGGTTCTTGAGAGATTCTCTGTCTTGCCTGTCTAAACACAGATGATCAGTTTAGAAAGTAAACTGTTATTCCCTTTTGGACTTAACCCTTGCATGGATTTTTTTCATCAAGATTAACTGCCTGGTTAAATACTTCATTGGGCTAAAAGAGAGATTTCCAAGTTTATACTTACTTTATTTTCTTCCTTTCCTACCTCCTACTCCACCACCACTAGAGAGGCTCATTAATAGGAGTTTTTAACATTGGCGGGGGAGCTAACATAGTCTTAAGAGGGGTCCAGGAAAGAAGAGTAGAAATTAGGCAATGAGCTTGGCCAAAATATAAAAGGGCCCATAAGACATATTAGGGAGTTTGGATTTTATACTAACCAGTAGGAGTGAATGATAACTAAGGTAAACACCTTAAAGTTTCAGATTCTCATCTTTATAGGTAGTTTTTATTGCTTACTTTTTGTATGCTAGATTTACCTAAAGGTAATGTTGTCTATGCTAACAGTAGCTTTCCACTTCATCTTTGATTTCTATCAGAGAGTTTTGAAAATACTCTTATCTGCTAGCCACAGGAACCTGGCATGTGACCTTTGGATTTAAAGAATGTTGTTTAATCATAATGATCCTTAGTAATGGATAAATTAAATTTCTTTTTCAAGTCCTCTCTAAGAACTTGTGTTTGTTTATAACATACCCTTAAAGAAGGTCATTGTACTGGCTATCAAGTTGGCAGTCTCTTGAGTGGAAATGGGATCTATTCCTGACTGGCAGACTTCTTGAATGAGCTAATCCACTTCTTATGGGTAGGATCTATAATTATTAGATATTTCACATCACTTTCATAGATCTGAAATTCTATATTATTGAATTTTCTATATATACTTTCCCATGTTTCTGAAGGGATATACCATCCCAAAACATGCCACTTCAGAATAAAGGTTACTTTGAGCTGAAGGCAATTAAGAAGCAGCAGACATGGAAAGAGCTATTTATCATTCCACTATCTGCCTAAAAATGGGACATAAATATCCTTTGGTGAAGGTCTTCCCTCTCCTTTCTCCTATACCAGGAGAATAACTGCTATCACTGGACATAGAAAGTTGAACTGAGATGGTCTACACAAACAAACTTCACTAAAATAGCCTTTACCTTTTTTTTTTTTTTTGCCTTTACCTTTTATTAGTGTCTTCCCATATATTTATTTTGCCATAATTTACCACCCCTAGAAGCTCAAACCCCTTTTCCCTTATCTGGTCATTTCTCCAGAGTTTATCACCCTTTAAGATGGTGTATAAGCTCCGGGTATATAAGCTTCTCTGGGTCTCCAGTTATTTTCTATGAAAGCCTCTTTGCATAAAAAAATTAAATATTGACATCAAGTAAACTTTGCCTTTTTTTCTGTTAATCTATCTTTTGTCAATTTAATTGTAGGTCTCAGGGACAGAGCATAAGAAGATAGAGGAAAAGTTTTTTTTTTTCCTCCCTGAACTTCTGTATCATTTTATTTTATTTTTTCCATTTCATATCTTTTTTCTTTATTTTTTTCAGCATAATTTGTTTGCAGTATTTACTCTTTTTTTTAAAAACATCTTTATTGGAGTATAATTGCTTTAAATGGTGTGTTAGTTTCTGCTTTATAACAAAGTGAATCAGCTATACATATACATATATCCCCATACCTCTTCCCTCTTGCGTCTCCCTCCCTCCCACCCTCCCTATCCCACCCCTCTAGGTGGTCACAAAGCACCAGGCTGATCTCCCTGTGCTATGCGGCTGCTTCTCACTAGTTATCTATTTTATATGTGGTAATGTATATATGTCCATGCCATCTCTCACTTTGTCCCAGCTTACCCTTTCCCCTCCCCATGTCCTCAAATCCATTCTCTAGTAGGTCTGTGTCTTTATTCCCGTCTTGGCCCTAGGTTCTTCATGACCATTTTTTTTTTTTTTTTAGATTCCATATATATGTGTTAGCATACGGTATTTGTTTTTCTCTTTCTGACTTACTTCCCTCTGTATGACAGACTCTAGGTCCATCCACCTCACTACAAATAACTCAGTTTTGTTTCTTTTTATGGCTGAGTGATATTCCATTGTATATATGTACCACATCTTCTTTATCCATTCATCTGTCGATGGACACTTAGGTTGCTTCCATGTCCTGGCTATTGTAAATAGAGCTGCAATGAACATTTTGGTACATGACTCTTTTTGAATTATGGTTTTCTCAGGGTATATGCCCAGTAGTGGGATTGCTGGGTCGTATGGTAGTTCTATCTGTAGTTTTTTAAGGAACCTCCATACTGTTCTCCATAGTGGCTGAACCAATTCACATTCCCACCAGCAGTGCAAGAGTGTTCCCTTTTCTCCACACCCTCTCCCGCCTTCATTGTTTCTAGATTTTTTGATGATGGCCATTCTGACCAGTGTGAGATGATATCTCATTGTAGTTTTGATTTGCATTTCTCTAATGATTAATGATGTTGAGCATTCTTTCATGTGTCTGCTGGAAATCTGTATATCTTCTTTGGAGAAATGTCTGTGTAGGTCTTCTGCCCATTTTTGGATTGGGTTGTTTGTTTTTTTCATATTGAGCTGAATGAGCTGCTTGTAAATTTTGGAGAAGAATCCTTTGTCTGTTGCTTCATTTGCAACTATTTTCTCCTATTCTGAGGGTTGTCTTTTTGTATTGTTTATGGTTTCTTTGGTGTGCAAAAGGCTTTGAAGTTTCATTAGGTCCCATTTGTTTATTTTTGTTTTTATCTCCATTACTCTAGGAGATGGGTCAAGAAGGATCTTGCTGTGATTTATGTCATAGAGTGTTCTGCCTATGTTTTCCTCTAAGAGTTTGATAGTTTCTGGCCTTACATTTAGGTCTTTAATCCATTTTGAGCTTATTTTTCTGTATGGTGTTAGGGAGTGATCTAATTTCATTCTTTTACATGTACCTGTCCAGTTTTCCCAGCACCATTTATTGAAGAGGCTGTCTTTTCTCCATTGTATATTCTTGCCTCCTTTATCAAAGATAAGGTGACCATATGTGCATGAGTTTATCTCTGGGCTTTCTCTCCTGTTCCATTGATCTATCTTTCTGTTTTTGTGCCAGTACCATACTGTCTTGATTACTGTAGCTTTGTATTATAGTCTGAAGTCAGGGAGCCTGCTCCCTTCAGCTCCGTTTTTCTTTCTCAAGATTGCTTTGGCTATTTGGGGTCTTTTGTGATTCCATACAAATTGTGAAATTTTTTGTTCTAGTTCTGTGAGAAATGCCAGTGGTAGTTTGATAGGGGTTGCATTGAATTTGTAGATTGCTTTGGGTAGTAGAGCCAGTTTCACAATGTTGATTCTTCCAATCCAAGAACATGGTATATCTCTCCATCTATTTGTATCATCTAATTTCTTTCATCAGTGTCTTATAATTTTCTGCATACAGGTCTTTTGTCTCCATAGGTAGGTTTATTCCTAGATATTTTATTCTTTTTGTTGCAATTGTAAATGGGAGTATTTTGTTGATTTTGCGTTCAGATTTTTCATCATTATTGTATACGAATGCCAGAGATTTCTGTGCATTAATTTTGTATCCTGCTACTTTACCAAATTCATTGATTAGCTCTAGAGTAGTTTTCTGGTAGCATCTTTAGGATTCTCTATGTATAGTATCATGTCATCTGCAAACAGTGACAGCTTTACTTCTTCTTTTCCGATTTGGATTCCTTTTATTTCCTTTTCTTCTCTGATTGCTGTGGCTAAAACTTCCAAAACTATGTTGAATAAGAGTGGTGAGAGTGGGCAACCTTGTCTTGTTCCTGACCTTAGTGGAAATGCTTTCAGTTTTTCGCCATTGAGGATGATGTTGGCTGTGGGCTTGTCATATACGGCCTTTATTATATTGAGGAAAGTTCCCTCTACACCTACTTTCTGCAGGGTTTTTATCATAAATGGGTGTTGAATTTTGTCAAAAGCTTTCTCTGCATCTATTGAGATGATCATATGGTTTTTCTCCTTCAATTTGTTAATATGGTTAATCACATTGATAGATTTGCGTATATTGAAGAATCCTTGCATTCCTGGAATAAACCCCACTTGATCATGGTGTATGATCCTTTTAATGTGCTGTTGGATTCTGTTTGCTAGTATTTTGTTGAGGATTTTTGCATCTATGTTCATCAGTGATATTGGCCTGTAGTTTTCTTTCTTTGTGACATCCTTGTCTGGTTTTGGTATCAAGGTGATGGTGGCCTCGTAGAATGAGTTTGGGAGTGTTCCTCCCTCTGCTATATTTTGGAAGAGTTTGCAATTTTGTTTATCTTCTCAAAGAACCAGCTTTTAGTTTTATTGATCTTTGCTATTGTTTCCTTCATTTCTTTTTCATTTATTTCTGATCTAATCTTTATGATTTCTTTCCTTCTGCTAACTTTGGGGTTTTTTTGTTCTTCTTTCTCTAATTGCTTTAGGTGTAAGGTTAGGTTTTTTATTTGAGATGTTTCTTGTTTCTTAAGGTAGGATTGTATTGCTATAAACTTCCCTCTTAAAACTGCTTTTGCTGCATCTCATAGGTTTTGGGTCATCGTGTTTTCGTTGTTACTTGTTTCTAGGTGTTTTTTGATCTCCTCTTTGATTTCTTCAGTGATCTCTTGGTTATTAAGTAGTGTATTGTTTAACCTCCATGTGTTTGTATGTTTTACAGATTTTTTTCGTGTAATTGATATCTAGTCTCATAGTGTTGTGGTCAGAAAAGATTGATACAATTTCAATTTTCTTAAATTTACCAAGGCTTGATTTGTGACCCAAGATATGACCTATCGTGGAGAATGTTCCATGAGCCCTTGAGAAGAAAGTGTATACTGTTGTTTTTGGATGGAATATCCTATAAATATCAATTAAGTCCATCTTGTTTAATGTGTCATTTAAAGCTTGTGTTTCCTTATTTATTTTCATTTTGGATGATCTGTCCATTGGTGAAAGTGGGGTGTTAAAGTCCCCTACTATGATTGTGTTACTGTCGATTTTCCATTTTATGGCTGTTAGTATTTGCCTTATGTATTGAGATGCTCCTATGTTGGGTGCATAAATATTTACAATGGTTATATCTTTTTCTTGGATTGACCCCTTAATCATTATGTAGTGTCCTTCTTTGTCTTTTCTAATAGTCTTTATTTTAAAGTCTATTTTGTCTGATATGAGAACTGCTACTCCAGCTTTCTTTTGGTTTCTATTTGCATGAAATATCTTTTTCCATCCCCTTACTTTCAGTCTGTATGTGTCTCTAGGTCTGAAGTGGGTCTCTTGTAGACAGCATATATATGGGTCTTGTTTTTGTATCCATTCAGCCAGTCTGTGTCTTTTGGTGGGTGCATTTAATCCATTTACATTTAAGGTAATTATTGATATGTATGTTCCTATTCACATTTTCTTAATTGTTTGGGGTTTGTTATTGTAGGTCTTTTCCTTCTCTTGTGTTTCCTGCCTAGAGAAGTTCCGTTAGCATTTGTTGTAAAGCTGGTTTGGTGGTGGTGAATTCTCTTAGCTTTTGTTTGTCTGTAAAGGTTTTAATTTCTCTGTCCAATCTGAATGAGATCCTTGCTGGGTAGAGTAATCTTGGTTGTAGGTTTTTCCCTTTCATCACTTTAAATATGTCCTGCCACTCCCTTCTGGCTTGCAGAGTTTCTGCTGAAAGATCAGCTGTTAACCTTATGGGGATTCCCTTGTGTGTTATTTGTTGTTTTTCCTTTGCTGCTTTGAATATTTTTTCTTTGTATTTAATTTTTGATAGTTTGATTAATATGTGTCTTGGCTTGTTTCTCCTTGGATTTATCCTGTATGGGACTCTCTGTGCCTCCTTGACTTGATTAACTATTTCCTTTCCCATATTAAGGAAGTTTTCAACTATAATCTCTTCAAATATTTTCTCAGTCCCTTTCTTTTTCTCTTCTTCTTCTGGGACCCCTATAATTCGAATGTTGTTGCCTTTTATGTTGTCCCAGAGGTCTCTGAGACTGTCCTCAGTTCTTTTCATTCTTTTTCTTTATTCTTCTCTGCAGTAGTTATTTCCACTATTTTATATTCCAGGTCACTTATCCGTTCTTCTGCCTAGTTATTCTGCTATTGATCCCTTCTAGAGAATTTTTAATTTCATTTATTGTGTTGTTCATCATTGTTTGTTTTCTCTTTAGTTCTTCTAGGTCCTTGTTAAACGTTTCTTGTAATTTCTCCATTCTATTTCCAAGATTTTGGATCATCTTTACTATCATTACTCTGAATTCTTTTTCAGGTAGACTGCCTATTTCCTCTTCATTTGTTAGGTCTGGTGGGTTTTTACCTTGTTCCTTCATCTGCTGTGTTTCTCTGTCTTCTCATTTTGCTTAACTTACTGTGTTTGGGGTCTCCTTTTCACAGGCGGCACGTTCATAGTTCCCGTTGTTTTTGTTGTCTGCCCCCAGTGGCTAAGTTTGGTTCAGTGGGTTGTGTAGGCTTCCTGGTGGAGGAGACTAGTGCCTGTGTTCTGTAAGATAAGGCTGGATCTTGTCTTTCTGGTGGGCAGGTTCATGTCTGGTGGTGTATTTTGGTGTGTCTGTGACCTTATTATGATTTTAAGCAGCCTCTCTGCTAATGGGTGGGGCTGTGTTCCTGTCTTGCTAGTTGTTTGGCATAGGGTGTCCAGCAATGTAGCTTGATGGTCATTGAGTGGAGCTGGGTCTTGGCATTGAGATGGAGATCTCTGGGAGATTCTTGCCATTTGATATGTGGAGCTGGGAGGTCTCTGGTGGACCATTGTTCTGAAGTTGGCTTTCCCACCTCAGAGGCACAGCCCTGATGCCTGGCTGGAGCACCAAGAGCCTGTTATCCACACAGCTCAGAATGAAAGGGAGAAAAAAAGGAAGAAAGAAAGAAAGGAAGGAAGGAAGGAAGGAGGAAAGAAAAAGATAAAATAAAATTATTAAAATAAAAAATAATTATTAAAAATTTTTTAAAGTAATAAAAAAAAGAATGAAGAGAGCAACCAAAGCAAAAAAAAAAAAAATCCACCAATGATAACAAGTGCTAAAAACTATACTAAAAAAAAGGAAAAAAGAAAAAAAAAAGGACAGACAGAACCCAACGACAAATGGTAAAAGCAAAGGTATACATACAAAATCACAACCAGAAACATACACATATATACACACAAAAAGAGAAAAAGGGAAAAAATATATATGTATATCGTTCCTCCCAAAGTCCACCTCCTCAATTCATTGTCTATTCAGGTATTCCTCAGATGAAGGGTACATCAAGTTGACTGTGGAGATTTAATCCGCTGCTCCTGAGTCTGCTGGGAGAGATTTCCCTTTCTCTTCTTTGTTTGCACAGCTCCCAGGGTTCAGCTTTGGATTTGGCCCCGCCTCTGCGTGTAGGTCGCCTGAGGGCATCTGTTCTTCGCTCAGACAGGATGGGGTTAAAGGAGCAGCTGCTTCGGGGTCTGTGGCTCACTCAGGCCGGTGGGAGGGAGGGGTACGGATGCGGGTCGATCCTGTTGCAGCAGAGGCCGGCGTTACGTTGCACCAGCCAGAGGCGCACCGTGTGTTCTCCCGGGGAAGTTCTCCCTGGATCACTGGACCCTGGCCGTGTCGGGCTGCACAGGCTCCCAGGAGGGGTGGTGTGGATAGTGACCTGTGCTCGCACACAGGCTTCTTGGTGGCGGCAGCAACAGCCTTAGCGCCTCATGCCCGTCTCTGGGGTCTGCGCTGTTAGCCGCGGCTCGTGCCCGTCTCTGGAGCTCCTTTAAGCAGTGCTCTTAATCCCCTCTCCTTGCGCACCAGGAAACAAAGAGGGAAGAAAAAGTCTCTTGCCTCTTCGGCAGGTCCAGACTTTTCCCCGGACTCCCTCCTAGCTTCCCAGCCGTGGCGCACTAACCCCCTGCAGGCTGTGTTCGCGCTGCCAACCCCAGTCCTCTCCCAGCGCTCTGACCGAAGCCCGAGCCTCAACTCCCAGCCCCGCCCGCCCCGGCGGGTGAGCAGACAAGCCTCTCGGGCTGGTGAGTGCCGTTCGGCCCTGATGCTCTGAGCGGGAATCTCTCCGCTTTGCCCCCCGCACCCCTGTTGCTGTGCTCTCCTCCGCAGCTTCGAAGGTTTCCCCCTCCGCCACCCGCAGTCTCCGCCCGCGAAGGCGTTTCCTGGTGTGTGGAAACCTTTCCTCCTTCACAGCTCCCTCCCACTGGTGCAGGTCCCGTCCCTATCCTTTTATCTCTGTTTATTCTTTTTTCTTTTGCCTTGCCCAGGTACGTGGGGAATTTTTTGCCTTTTGGGAAGTCTGAGGTCTTCTGCCAGCGTTCAGTAGGTGTTCTGTAGGAGTTGTTCCACATGTAGATGTATTTCTGATGTATTTGTGGGGAGGAAGGTGATCTTCACGTCTTACTCTTCTGTCATCTTGAATCCCCTTATATCATTCTAGTGTTCATCATGTTTCATGGTTTTATGTTCTACTTTGTGCTGGTTAAATATGACTATAGCACTGACTTTTTTTTGTCACTTTAGATTTTAGATTAGTGGTTGTCACTCCTGACTGGTTAAAAGAATGATCAGTGAGGCTTTTTATAGGACCTAGATCTGGGGCCTATTCTAGAGCAGACCCACTGAATCGGACTATCTGGCTGTGGACCATGAAATCTAATATCCAGAAACGGTGTCACAGAAAACCAGAGGCAGACGCACATGAAAGTGGTAAAGGCAAATCTTATTCAATAACTATTGCAATAGTGGAAAAGAAACCTTGGTATAGAACTAGGCTTCATTCTGAATACAACAAGGGCCCATAGGGGTGTATAGCCAAGGAGCAGGGTGGGTGTCAGTGAATGAAAATTACTAAGAGGAAACATTAGAGGAAGGGGGATTCTTCTTAAACCAAATTGACAGGATTCTTGCTGAAGGCAGTGCAGGGGGATAAGATTGAGGGTGGGATAAGGAAATTTGAGGGTAGGGGATTTTCACTAAACTGACTCAGCAGGATTCTTGCTAAAACTAGACTAAGGGGTCCAAGGACAAGCCCAAGAGCTTGGCCTCGTCACAAAGAGGACTCAGAGGAGACTTCCCTGGTGGTCCAGTGGTTAAGAATCTGCCTTCCAATGCAGTGGACGTGGGTTTGATCTCTGGCCGGGGAACTAAGATCCCACATGCCATGAGGCAACTAAGCCCATGCGCTCTAGAGCCCGTGCCTTACAACTAGAGAGACTGCGTGCCGCAACTACTGAGGCTGTGTGCTCTGGAGCCTGCGCACCCCAAGTAGAGAGAAGCCCACATGACGCAATGAAGAGCCCACACCACTACTGAAGATTCTGCATGCCGCAACTAAGACCTGATGCAGCCAAAAAAAAAAAAAAGAGGACTCAGAGGAGCCCAACCAAGGAGAGAGTCTTTGTCAACATTAACAGCTATTACAAATTATAGCAACATGATTCTGATGTATGCATTTGTAGTGAGAATTGCATCCTTATTCCCATAGAGGTTTGAGCCTTGATATTTCATTTAGATCTTTTCTTGATCTCCTTTTTAGTAGTAACTTCATGATCCTGTAAATGGACAGCTTTCTTCCAAAGCCTTTTCTTCTTTAGCCTTTTACTGGAGAGTACCATGGCACCAAAAGGAGAGAAGTTAAGACCAAATAAATCATGTTTTGAAGCAAACACACTTCAACAAATATTAAGGTCCTACTGTGTTCCAGGTAGTGTTCTAGTTGGTGGGGATACAGTAGTGAAAAAGGCAGACATGGGACAGCCACTCTATTAGTTGGGGACATGGTAGTCAAAGAGTAGAATATAGTACATCAGTAAATAAACAAGTTAATTTCACATAGTGATGCACTATGAAGAAAATAAAAGAAGGGTATAATAGTGATTTGGGGAAGGTTGTATTAAGGACAGGAGGTTTGGGCTTCCCTGGTGGCGCAGTGGTTGAGAATCTGCCTGCCAATGCAGACGACACAGGTTCGAGCCCTGGTCTGGGAAGATCCCACATGCCATGGAGCAACTGGGCCCGTGAGCCACAATTACTGAGCCTGCGCGTCTGGAGCCTGTGCTCCGCAACAACAGAGGCCGCGATAGTGAGAGGCCTGCGCACCGCAATGAAGAGTGACCCCCACTTGCCACAACTAGAGAAAGCCCATGCACAGAAATGAAGACCCAGCACAGCCATAAATAAATAAATAAATAAATACATTGTGTATTAAAAAAAAAAAAAAAAAAAAAAAGATTGCTTAAAAAAAAAAAAAAAAAAAAAAGGACAGGAGGTTTAATCTGAAATTATTATTACAGGTTGTTATTAGTCATACTCAGATTTGGGATCTACTAATCCAGGTAGAGAAATAATAGTAAGTACAAAGGCCCAAAGTCAGTGACAAGCTTGATGTATTTAAGGGACAGAAAGAAAACCAGTAGGAGAAGAGCATTGTAGGCAATGGTATGTGATGAATCTCCTAATACCTATTAAGGGTGATTCCAAGGTTTTTGACATTGAGCAACTGGCTCAATTATCATTTTAATAGTAAAATTATTAAGATGAGGAAGACTGAGGCAAATTGAAGGAAGACTGGGGAAGCAAGAGATGCGCATTAGGTGTGAAGCCCTAAATAGGCTTCTGGATGTGGGATTTTGGATCTGTCTGTGTGTGTCTGTCTTTCTCTGTCTCTGTCTTTCCCTCTCCTTTTTTCCCTCCCTTCCTCTTCTTTCCACCCGGGCCTTTCCACATATCAGCTTCAGGATAACCAGATTCCTTGTATGCTTACATGTTGATCAAAGGCTCCCAGAGCGATTATTCTAAGAGAGATGTACAGAGGCTGCATGGAATTTTCTAACCTAGCTGCAGAGGTCATGCAGTGTCACAGACTGCACCTCTTTTTTTTTTTTTCATTGTAAATGCTTTGTTGCTTTTTATTCACCTTTTTTCACTTTATTTATTTATTTTTATTGGAGTATAGTTACTTTACAATGCTGTGTTAGTTTCTGCTGTACAGCAAAATGAATCAGCCACACGTATACATATATCCCCCTTCCTTGGATTTCCTTCCCATTTAGGTCACCACAGAGCACTGAGTAGAGTTCCCTGTGCTATACAGTCGGTTCTTATTAGTTATCTATTTTATACATAGTAGTGTATATATGTCAATCCCTCTTGATGGGAAGTGTGTCACAGGATTTGCAGCAATGTTTTAAAATGATCACATTATAGAATCCCTCATTATATTAAGTTTATTATCTTTAAAGATTAGTAATCATTTCCCTTTTAAAGTATTGTTGAACAATAACATACCTTTGGAATTATTAATGATATAGTACTTTCCTCTCTGTATAGTTAAAATTATTGCCTTAAAATTATAAACCACTTATTTATGCTGTACTGGTTGTTCTAAGGTCTTTGTATCACCTCCTATGTTACACAGATAGCTCACTGAATCCTATGACACTTCATCAAATGAAATAAAACATTGAAGACAATAGAGTTCTTCAAACTTTTGAAATTCTTCAGAGGTCTCTAGCCCTATCCTTAAAGGATGTAAAAGGAGGTTTCCAATTGTGATTGTCATTTGTTTGCTAGAATGAGTCCTGTATCTGTTGGCTGGTAAAATGAAAATTTTCAATGGCTGAATCTCTAAGGAATTTTAAAAGAGTTTATGACTTGTGTGTTATTTTTGTATTTTTGAAAAAGCAGTATTTTTTTCTTTTAAGTTATCTGGAATTTTATAATTTATTCCTTTGGGTTAGATTCTATTAGAAAGAGAAATAGGATGGTTTTTTTTTTTTTTTTTTTTGGATTTTGCTTTTTTTTTTTTTTTTTTTGCGGTACGCAGGCCTCTCACCATTGTGGCCTCTCCCATTGTGGAACACAGGCTCCGGACATGCAGGCTCAGCGGCCATGGCCCACGGGCCCAGCCGCCCTGCAGCATGTGGGATTTTCCCGGACCGGGGCACGAACCCGCATCCCCTGCATCGGCAGGCGGACTCTCAACCACTGCGCCACCAGGGAAACCCGGAAATAGGATTGTATTTTATTTTTTATATGAGTGATTTTAATAACTCAACATATGTGATTCTTATCCCTATGTGTTTCACACCTTGGAAGCTTTTAGAAAAGAAACCTATGGCCAGGTCTTACCCTCAGGGATCCTGATTAGTTGATTTGGAATGGGGTCCAGGTATAGGTATCTTTTACAGCTCCCCAGGTGATTTTTTTATGAAGCCATATTTGAGACCCATTGGTCTACTGCATCTGACTCTGGTATTTGCTGATGATAATCTTAGTCTCTGTAACAGGGAAAACAAATGGAAGACCTGCCTGATGCAGCTGTTTTGGCGACTAGACTTAAAAACACTCTCATCCAATACCACAGCCTTGAAGATGACAAGTGGCGAGTTGCTAAGAAAATGGTAAATTAATTAAATTACTTATGTTTGAGGGTGTATCTTCTGTCTAATGAGCTGGTGGATGACTTTCAAAATGGTATGGAAAAATATGGACCATACTTTAGATGAATGTGCGGGATAGATAAACGTGCTAATAAAGTTGATGGTTTACTGTCTCACAAAGGAAGAAACATAATAATCCTGCACCGCTTTCATTAGTTCTTCAGATATTGGACACAAGGATAGACTCATGGCAACAAGATTGTAAAGAGCAGCCTCTCAAGTCAGTAAATAAAATGTGTCATTGTCAGTTTAAGGAAGTATAGTAATTGATAATTTGAAACTGTTTCAGATATTTTAACAAGCCTGTGAGAATGACCAGTTAGTATTCTTTTTTTACCAATGTGACATACCTGAGTGTTGACAGAGCCAATCCTTGAACCCAGGACTCTTCCAGTTAAGTCCTCTGGCTATTCTGCTATTCAGAATTTCTTGGGAAATGATCTAGAAAAAAATGTAGGGACTAATTCAATGTAGCACCGTCATAATAGATTTGAATTGTTTAATTTTAAAAAGATGTGAGCAAGTTCAGAATGAAGTATTTAACATTTCTATTATCTCAGTCTAAATGTGTCAGTAATGGTAAATAGATGAGGTTGGAATGGGGCAAATAATAATGGCCAATGAGATAGTGCCATCACCGAATCTTAACAGTGTTTGGGTGTCATTAAGCTATTGAAAAACCTTTTGTAGGGGTTTGTAATTTAAGTAAGATGTGTACTACTTTCAGATACAGAAGAAATTCAGATATGGATTATTTTATGGTATAAATTACTTTTGCATATTTCTTTGAATATTTACTTATGTTTTATTTTCATGCAAAAGCTAATGCTGTAGAGTTTATGAAATTGTCAGTTTTATATCCAGGTTTCCACCTATGTAATTATCAGTATACACTGTTTTTATTTTTCTAGAAAGGTGTAACAATTTGGAGGAAACCTTCAGAAGAATTTAATGGATATCTGTAAGTAAATTCCTGTAGTGTTACATAGCTCTTAGGACATTGCTAAACTTCAGATATATACACACCTACACACATGATCACTGAATGATCATTGCCAGCAAAATTTGGCTTTTTCTTTAAGATGTTAAACTTTCTAAGAAGCAAATCCTGTTATGAATTCAAAGCCTTTAAAATGTCCATATCCCTGGTGGACAGAGTTGGTGGTGAGGGGATCATAAATAATGATATCAGATAGCTGATAAAATCTTAATTTCTTATTATGGTGTATAAGACTCTTCTAATATTCTTTCTGCATTTATTCAGAGCTGTAGCATATTTTATTTTATTTTATTTTTTTGCACGGGCCTCTCACCGTCGTGGCCTCTCCCGCTGTGGAGCGTAGGCTCCAGACGCGCAGGCCCAGCAGCCGCGGCCCACTGGCCCAGCCCTTCCGCGGCACGTGGGATTCTCCCGGACCGGGGCACGAACCCGTGTCCCCTGCATCGGCAGGCAGACTCCCAACCACTGCGCCACGGGGGGGAAGCCCCTGTAGCATATTTTATTCTAAGAAATTTATCTTGAAGAAATCATGGGAAAATTAATAGTTAATTTAAACTTGCCTCTTCCATCACAGTATTACTTAAAATATTAAAAATTACAAACAACCTGAATAATCAATTGTTGGTGAATGATTAAATTATAAAATGTGCTATCTTACAGTCTTTAAAAACATAATAAAATGCTCAAGATACAATGAAAAGTGAATAAAGCAGAATACTAAACTGTATGTAGCACAATCATGGGTTGACTTTAAATATATATTTTTTATATATTAAAATGTTTTATTTAACACAAAATATATACCTCTAGATGTCAGTTTTATGTGTGATTTTTATTTCTGTTTTTTGATTTTTGCATATAGTTGAACACGAATTATGCCTTTAACCAGTAAAAAAATATTGTTTTTTAAAGCCAGAGGAGATAGTTGCCATGTGAAATTGGAGTGGAATAGTCACATCCTTGGGACTCAGCACTTTTTAAAATGAAACTGTTGACTGAACTTACTATATACAGAGTATTTTGAAGTGTATTACCAAAGATAGCATTTCCAGGAAGATAAGTTGTACAGTACTTATGAGAAGGACAGGGAAACTGGAGTTGGATTAAACATTGTAAGCAAGTGTAGAAGTTAATCCTTTAGATCAGTAATCCCTGCTAGGGCTGAAAAAGTGTAAAAAGTGCCAAGGGAGCACTATGCTTGGTGATATGGAAAAACTTCATAGGGGAGCTAATATTGGAGCGGAGTCTTAAAGAACGAATAGGTATTTCTTAGGGAATGAAGGATAAATTCATATGCCAGGCAGAGAGAATTTCATTTACTGCATTCACACAGATGGGAAACACTTTAAGGAGTTTATTTAGGGAAGTTGAAATTGTGTTTGTATAGCTGGAGCATTAAGTATGGGGGTGGGGAGAGGATGTATGAAGGATTTTTTTTTTTTTTTTTTTTGGTATGCGGGCCTCTCACTGTTGTGGCCTCTCCCGTTGCGGAGCACAGGCTCTGGACGCGCAGGCTCAGCGGCCATGGCTCACGGGCCCAGCCGCTCCGCGGCATGTGGGATCTTCCCGGACCGGGGCACGAACCCGCGTCCCGTGCATCGGCAGGCGGACTCTCAACCACTGCGCCACCAGGGAAGCCCTCTGAAGGATTTTTGAATTCTAAACTAAGGCATTCAGTTTTGTGTTACCTACTGCTCAACGCTACCCATACATCCCAGGTCCTCAGAGGATTTTGCATTTATTCTAATAACAATTGTGAAAGAGAAATGAGCATGGAAAGTTTAGAGAAGAGCTTGTATCCTGGGGGTCCATGGCTAGCTTCTTGAAGTGTCCCTAAGATTGTATACAAAGTTTTGTGACAATGTGTATGTTCCTGGGAAGAGATCTGTGGCTTTTTTCAGATTCTTAAAGAGTTATATGATCAGAAAAGCTGGAAACTGATGCAGTGTTGAGTTGGACACCGAGTTCCCAAACTAAGGACATAGCATGGGAGTTGAAAAGGACAAATGAACTTGAAAGAGATTTATGATAGTGATGGTGGTGGTGATGATGATGATGGCGATGATGGCAATGATAACTAACTAACATTTATTGAAAACCAGATATTGTTCTAAGCGGTTTACGTTTGAAAAATCATCTTGATGAAACATGGTGACTTATTAGTTCTGACTATTGGAATGGGGTTAAGAGAAAAACAAGAGTCGAAATTGAATCCCAGATTTCTAATTTGTGCCTGAAGTAATTTGTATTACCCACCTCCTACCCCCACCGTCACCCCAAGTTAGAGAACACAGGCAGAAGAGCAGACTTAGGATGGAACATAATATAAGCTTGAGCTTGAGAGATTTACAAAATGATAAAAAGGCTTCAGATGCTTAAAAAGAGAAAAAAGACCCCTGAAAACAATGATGGAGTTAAAGCCAATCTACCTCTCTTTTCTTTCCTCCCCAGAGATAACTACTCTCTTGAAGTTGTGTGTATTATTCCTATTTCACACTTTGTGTGTGTGTGTGTTTTAGTAATACGCTTTAATTTTTTCTGTTCAGTACTGTGTTTTCAAGAGTTACCCATGTTGTTACATGTTGATCTAGTCTTTCACTTCTGTATTCATATACCACAATCTGTTTATCTGTGTTTGCAAGTTTGCCTACTGATGAATTTTCAGGTTGTTGTGAATTCTTCTCTACAGTAAGTTTTTTGGTACATGTCTCCTTCTACACACATGTAACATTTTCTTGGGATGTGCCTGTGTCTTAGGGACATACATCATCCCAATTTACTGCATGTTGCCAAATTGCTCTCTAAAGTGGTGGTAGCATTTTGAGAGTTCTCATTCCCTTCCATTCAACACTTGTTATTAAGTTTTTAATCTCTGTCAGTTTTTCAGGGGTATGAGATGGTATATTGCTAGTAATTACTTGATTATGAGTGAAATTGAGCATCTTCTCTAAGTTTATTGACATTTCAGGTCAATCTTGTCCTTTGCCCATCTTTTGTTTGGATTGTCCTCTTATTGTTTCATAGGAATTAATCATATATCCTCTATAATAAGTATATATCTGTATATATGTGTTGCACTTATCTTCTTCTACTCTGTGGCTAGTTTTTAAAGAAATTACTTATTTTGTCATTTGTGGTATGTAAGTTTTTAATTTTAAACATCTTGTGTAATTTGTGTTTTTGTGTGTTTTATGTATTCAAGTAATCCCCCTGTATCCTGAGGTCACAAAGATGGTCACTTGTATATTTTTCTCAAAATTAAAAATTTTTACCTTTTACATAGTGGTATTTAGTCTATCTGGAGGTATTTTGAATGATGTGAAGTAAGAATTCAGTTTTTATTCTCTCTGTTAGGATGACTGTTGAATCCAAACACCATTTTTGAACTAGTATATCTTTTTCTTACTGGTATGTAATGCTATCTTTGAAATATGTTAAGTTCTGATATTATTCATGAGTCAATCCTGGGCATTCTATTCTAGGGTGACCTATATTTCTATTCCTAATAAAAATGTTTCAAAAGTTAGGGTAAGAATATGCATATACTAATAACATGTTAGAGCATAGCTGAGAAAAGAACAGCATACGAAATAAATGGAAGCATTACAGTGTTCTACAGACTGCTCTTGGCTACACCATAACATGAAGGTATTTTACTATGTTCATGATAATGCATAAGATAGCCTTCAAATCTCTTATTAGATTTGAGGACGTTTTAGAGTACATTCTGATGAAATAATTGACAGAACCTAATTTATCAGAAAAGTCGGGATTTACTCTTTTTAAAAAATCTTCATTAAATTTTATTTTTTTTGATGTGAGCTCTGAACTGTGAGAGCATGCTGAAATTTTTCATTCTAATAGCATTTGACTTTCATATGTTTTCTCCAGCTTCAAAGCTCAAGGTGTTATAGACGATGTCGTCAATAGTGTAATAGACCATATACGCCCAGGTCCCTGTCGCTTGGATTGGGACAGCTTAATGACCTCATTGGATATTTTGGAGTACTTTGAAGAGGTATTTGTTTAGAAATGTTGCTTCAGATTGTGTGTGTGTGTGTGTGTGTGTGTGTGTGTGTGTGTGTGAGTGTGTGGCGGTGTATGTGTGCTCATGTGCATGTGAACACGTGTGTATACTTGCATTCATTATATTCGTTGCTTTGAGAATAAGTAGTCATGGCAAAGATCTCACAGGGGAATCCTTGCTGCCTTTTAAAAAGCTTGAGTTTCCTCATATTAACTAATGAGTGTTAGTCAGAACTGAGTTTGTTTTCTGCAATAGCTTTACCCTTGCTGCTTAAGAAAATCATCAGTGTCTTTAATTGTCAAACTTTAGCTGAGGTTCTGAAATCTAAAATTCTGAAAATACCACCATCATATTCAGGTTTCTAGATAATAGTATGTAGGTTTTCCATTAATATTTAGCCAAAATCAAAGATAAAAATGCCACCTTAGGCATTAGAGAATTATGTAACCTAAGTGGCTTTCTTTGTCTGTTTTTATTAATTCATTCCTTGCCATGTTTGAATTCCTTTATTGACACATTTGGTGTTTTAGTCAAAGTACTTGTGGATTTTATCTTATACACCTACAGTCTATACTACCTGCTTCCACTTTTATCATATAGGATAAGAGGTGACTCTACTGAAACAGAGATTTGGATACTGGGTAACTTACCTCTGTGTTTTGATTGTATATCCTCTTCAAGTCCATACAGTCGCCGTGAGATATAGAATAGAGATCTAAACCTGTCAGAATCAGTGTAAGAAATGTTATTAATATTTATTATAACACATTTTAAGTGAGTGTTAATTTTTTACTAAAGATTAACTTATGATATATGAGTCTATGTATGTGTTTCCCATAGTACTAACAGCTGTTACCTGTTCTCTTTCAGAATTGCTGTGTGATGCGTTATACTACTGCTGGTCAGCTTTGGAATATAATTTCCCCAAGAGAGTTTGTTGACTTCTCCTATACTGTGGACTATAAAGAAGGGCTTTTATCCTGTGGTAATTGTCTCAAAACCTTTTACTTTCTCTCGGTTTGTTTTAAATTTTGAGTTTTCTAGGCTGGATGTTTCTTTCTACACAAGATATATTTTCAACTTTCATACTTATGTTTTAAAAATTTATTTTATTTAATTTATTTTTGGCTGTGTTGGGTCTTTGTTGCTGCGCATGCACGGGCTTTCTCGAGTTGTGGCGAGCGGGGGCTGCTCTTTGTTGCAGTGCGTGGGCTTCTCTTTGCGGTGGCTTCTCTTATTACAGAGCTCGGGCTCTAGGCATGTGGGCTTCAGTAGTTGTGGCATGCGGGCTCAGTAGTTGTGGCTTGTGGGCTCTAGAGTGCAGGCTCTGTAGTTGTGGCACACGGACTCAGTTGCTCCACAGCATGTGGGATCCTCCTGGACCAGGGATCGAACCTGTGTCCCCTGCATTGGCAGGCAGATTCTTAACGACTGCGCCACCAGGGAAGTCCCCATAGTTATTTTATAATCACTAAGCTCTGTTTGCAAATGCTAAACCCTAGGGACTAAAATAACAATATCGAGAAGGTTTTTGCCATCTTTCTGATGAGTTTTTGTTCCCCGTTACACAGTATCCTTCAGGTCACAGCTAACAAATATGGAACGCATGACTGCCTCTAAGAAAGGGATCTAGTCGTTGGGTTTCCTTCTAAGTCACTCTCAAGAAACAGCTTCTTAGTCATATACTTAGAAAAAATACGCTTGGTATGTGTTAGAGTACTTTTCCTTCCTTGATCTGTGTAATATTTTTCTTTTCAAAATTAAAGATACTATTAGAAGGCTCCTGCTTTCTAAAATATATCTATAGGTAAATTAATATTTTTGTATGTACGATATATTTGAGTTGGCAGTTGTAGGTACACATCTACCTGTTTAATCTGAACCAGCCAGAACCAAAGTTTGATATGGTAGTGCCTGTGGGGAGCAGTGGTGGTACATAGGTTTGATTATTAGTACCTTGAGGCCTGGTTGCTACAGAGATTTGTAGTTTCCAAGGAGTTACCAGGATGACATGATGCCATTTATTCTGAAGGGATTAGAACTTTCCCCATTACATATCTACTAGCCTCTGTCAGAATTCCACTTAGTAATTATCTTTTTCATTCTTCCACGGTCACTCTTGGGGCTTAATTTTCATCTACATGGATAAGAAGAAAAATGTGTAAATAAGAAATCTGATAATATTTTTTAGTGAGAGTTTTAGATTAATGTCAGTCATTGCTATTAATAGTGTCATTTTAAATTGCCTTGTAGGGATAAGTCTTGACTGGAGTGAAAAGAGATCAGAATTTGTCCGTGGATATAACCATCCCTGTGGTTGGTTTTGTGTTCCTCTTAAAGACAGTCCAAACCGGAGTCTTTTGACAGGCTATATTCAGACGGAACTGCGTGGAATGATTCCCCAGTCTGCAGTAGATACAGCCATGGCAAGCACTTTAATCAACTTCTATGGTGATTTACAAAAAGCCTTACAAAAGGCATAATATGTTTAAACTTATAGTATTATATTCCCTGAATCAACTCTCTCCCTTAGCTGCATGGCCTGTAAAAATCATCCTTTCCTGTCTTCTGCATAGCCTGTAGAAGATTTTGAGATGTTTTTGGTTTATTTTATTCCTAAAGTAAATAGCTATCTAGTGTGGGCATTTCAGTTTTCCTAAACAGTTATTTGCACATTGTTTGGTATGGTGATATGTCTAGGAATGGAGAGTATGACAGAAATCCACCAAGAAGTAGATATAGTTCTTTGACACAAACTCTTAAGAAATTGAATAGTGCCTCAGTGTGAATATTTTGGCTACTTAGAAATTAGAGAAAGCCAAGCTTCGTGCTGGTAGGTTAAAATCACCTATTTTAGAGCTTTATGAACATTCTGTAAAAGTTTTAATTTTGGGAGGAGTTAAATATTAATGCTTTACTTCTCGTATGCTCTATGAGTTTAACAATATCTTGGATTAAAGAAAAAAAGCTCTTCTCTATACTTTATAAAGATGAACTTCATTGTCAGTTGACTTGTACTACTTTACCTATTGAAAATATCAGAAATAAGAAAAGAATAGGTATCATAGTAAATGCAATTCAGCTTTGATACCTGGATAGTATTATTTTATAGATATCTTTAAAAATATATTCATATCTTTATGGGCTTTTATTTTGGGAGTCTTAAAAGCATTTATGAATGAATAAGACAGTGTGAAAAACTGCCAGGTATGTGCTGGGACACCACATTGATTGGACAGTATTCTGGGTTATGTGAAATGGATGGTGGTATCCAATACTGACCAATAGAGAATCATCTCTCTAGAAAGTCAAATTCAGTGAATGTTTTATACATGTTTGAGTTTTAAATGTGTCACTCAACTCATAAAGTATAACTGCGTCATAAGCATTCACAATTGTGATGTAACTTCAGTCTGGAACTAGAACAAATGCATTCGTAGATTAATCTAAATGCCTGGATGAGTCATTTTATAACTAGAATGGACTATAATATGTCTCTCGATTCTGTGGCTGCATTAAATGAACATTCCTAAATGATTTTAACATTCCACATGGTCTTTGACTTTTGAACTATCCACCTAGTTTACATCTAAGATGAGAACTTGAGGGAACTCAGTGTCCCTGCAAATTTTTGTCTATATTTATATTTGTGTATATGCACACATCTTGAAATCTGTTCCAGTGTTCAATGTCAGTTATTTATGTGTTATTATTACTGTTCCCACTGTTTCATTTTCTCTTTTTTTTTTTTTTTTTTTTTAATATGGGGTAAAGAGATTTCTGGAAATAGTATTTACTAGATAGGCCACCAAAAGCACAAAACTGTATAGTGGTTCAATTGCATGAAGGTGTGATCTGTGTTTTACTTTCCTGTGTTTTCCTGAGTGTAAAGAAAGCATAAGTCATAGTTCTTCAGACCCATTTTGCTAAAGTGGAAAAAGTAGAGCTGACTTATTTTTATTGTTTTGGTATGGAGATGATGTTCAAAAAAAGCAAAAGGTGGCAGCACCATAATATCCATAGTGAATAATCTCACAAATTTTAGATTGAAAATAGTTTGTTTCAAGGTCTGATAGAAGCAATGCACAAACGATCCTATGCTCTTAACTTGAAATTTATTAATCACCAATATGTTTTTCCAAATTGACTATAATTTTTGAGCTGCTGGATTTCTCTGCTACCTTTTTTTTTCTTGCAATAGGGAAA
>NW_006777583.1:1363509-1372039 GCF_000442215.2 Lipotes vexillifer | reverse complement strand
GAAAGAGAAATGAGCAGTTTAGCTTTCAGTTTCACATGGAAATTGTTAAATGTTAATTTTGACTCAATCTATTGTCTTTTATTTGGTTTTATTAGTGTAGAGCAGGAGGTTTCTTACATTCCAGTATTCAGTCTAGCATGGCAAAATACCAGCAGATGTCCAATTATAGGGTGCCCAGACTGGGTAAGTTTGCAACAAGATGTACATTATTATAAGGGTTATTATCGCCTGAGCTGGGTGCCACTAATAAACTGTCCACTTTCAGCTACTCTGTGTTCCCTTTGTTTTTTTGTAACTTATACCTCCAACTAGTGATGACATAATCCACTGTTGAATGAGGACCCATTGCAGGTAACAAGACCCTCATGGAAAAATTTTCATTGCAATGTTGAGCCGTATGATGGATTAAAGAATTATATTTGAATTACCTGAAATGTATATGCAGCTTCTAGATGGCACTTTAAATCTGCTGGGCTCTAGCTGTGTACTTCAAAAAAAAAAAAAAACAGCTTTATTGAGGTATAATTTCCAATGCTATACAATTTACCAGTTATAAGTATACAATCCGTTGGTTTTTGAATACATTTATAGTTGTGCAGCCATCACAACAGTCCAATTTTAGAATAGTTCTATCACCCAAAAGATCCCTTTTGCGTGTTTGCTGAATCATACATAACCAAAGTTTAGCACGGTTGCTAGTATACAGAAGATGATGGAAAATATTAGAGCACGTTTTGTTTGGTTTTGTTTTCAAGAGTAGAGGTGTATTTGATTCTAAGCTCAGGAATCTTGTGATAATGTATTATATATGTTATGTCAAATATCATAATGATATGAAATTTAACAATATGGATTGGGATTAATATTAACATGTAATAGAGTCCGCTGTTTCTATAGCAGTGCTGTAGAATAGAAAAATAATGTGAGCCATATATGTAATTTAAAATTTTCTAGCAGCCGCCTTAAAAAAATTAAAAGAAACAGCTGAAGTTAATTTTAATAATACAGTACATTTCACTCAATATATCCAAAATATTATCATTTCAACATGTAATCACTGTAAAAATCTTTAAGATACCTTACATTCTTCTTTTATACTAATTTTTTGATTTCTGGTGTATATTTTACTAATTTGGGCTAGCCACATTTCAAGTTAATTTTAATAACTTTTAATAACACACAGTTCTATATTAATCTGTATATTAATTTATCTTTCTATAATAGGAAGTAGAGAATTTCATAGAATCACTCTCTTAAATACAAAATCTTTTCTGTTCTTTGAAGCCTTCAGTGCTTGCTAAACGTGGACTCCTTAACATTAGAAATAAATCCGTTGTAATTGTCAGTAAAATAAAAATTACAGCCCCAAAAGATTTTCCTTTGAAGACAATTAACTTTTCATAGGGCAGTTGATGAAATGAAAGAATATAATCTGCCATGTAGTTATGTGGTTGATTATTTTCTCTGGCTTATAGCTAGTTTGTATTAGAAACACGTGTATGCAGGAAACACTTGGCATGGTACTGTTTCCAGTACATGACACTTATTGTTTTAAGGAAATTAGTTTCATACAAGAAAAAAATAATTTATCATAAGTGATACTTCTGCATGAAATATTAGTTTGTATTGATAATCCTTGATTGATCCTTGAAGTTTAACACAATATGCAGCAAAAATAATCATGAGAATTTAGTGTTCTGCAGTTATGTATAATATAAACTGCTAGAGTATTAAAGACAGATTGTTAATGTTAAAAATCTCTTCATTTCACTGTTCACTGAGGCTGGATATATTTGAATCTGTAGATTTCTATATGTAAAACTATCTCCCAATAAAAAAGTCCTTTCTTACTCTCCTTCCTCTTTCTTTCCTAACTGAAGGACATTTTATCAGCACTCAAGTTGAATTAAATTAACCTCTCAAGCTAAAAACTCTGTAATGGAGGTTGCCTCTGGAGAAGATAGGAAAACATTGCCCAGTTTAAACTCCTAATGTCTATTGAGCTTTTAGGTATGAGTAATTCCCTTTGATGTGGATAAAAGCTTTACCTATTTATTTAAGAGCACGCTAGCATCCTTAGAATCAGTTGTTAAAATCCAGTTTCTTTTAATTAAGTGGCTACTGTAGCTATCCCAAACCTATGCATAAATTAACAGAACCCAGAAAAGCTAGGGGACTTGACCAGGTGTCCATTAGACCCTGTGCTGTATAATTACTTGTCCAGTCTATCTCCCATGCCTTTCTTATTCAAATTCCAGAAGTAGGGGATGGTGGGATCCGAGCTTAGGAGAAACATTAGATTAATCCCAGAGCACAGGAAATTGGAATTATAATTTCTGTATTATTTTGTTTTTTCCAAAGATTTACATGTATGGTTAAATAAAAATTCATCTCTTGCAATTCAATAAGAGCTATACTATATATAGATTTTATTTTTAAGAAGTTTACATTTCTTTTATGGGCCAATGTGTAAAGCTGGAACCTTGATTAAACTAATAAGAGCATGCATTAATATAATAAAATGTGTATTTATTTTAAAATTTCTATGAAATATATCAGAATAAAATTTCTAGACGCTTGTGTATTGACCATTTATACTAAGTTGCTTTAACCTTATTTGAATTTAAAGTATGTAGTTTAGCTTCCTGAACTCTTACAAAAGAAAAATATAAACTGGAAAATTAACAATGCATATGCCAATCCCCTGCCAATGTCTCATATAATATTAGCCACAATACTGCTGAATTTTGATTTGCTGTTATATAGCAAGAATGATGACATATTCTGCTCTTACCACTGTAACATACAGGTAAGCTTTATTGTATACATTTTTAAATAATTGTACTAACTTGATTAGCAATTGTAGTGATGATTTCCTTTGGAGTTGAAGAAAGGTAGAAGTGATTACAAAGGAACTGTTGATCTATATTATAAGAAAGCAGTTATGGATGCTGTGGGAAATATGCAGTAGAAAATATGACTGTTAAGTGGTTTAAACAAATATAGAGTAGGGAATTCCCTGGTGGTCCAGTGGTTAGGACTGATTGAACCTGCTGAGTGTTCAATCCCTGGTCGGGGCAGTAAGATCCTATAAGCTGTGTGGTGTGGCCAAAAAAACAAACAAACAAACAAAAAACCAAAACCAAAAAAACACACAAAAAACAAACCAAATAGGGAGTTATTTTCCTCATTTAATAAAAAGTCTGGATGTCGGTAATTATTAGTATTAGCATGTCAGGGCCAGTGTTTCTTCAGTTCTCATCTTTCCCTCAGATATGATAAGGTGACCAGCTAGCCCTGGAAATTACATGTGCATTCAAGTAAAGAAGAAGCAGGGGAAGGCATGGCACTACTCATCCGTCTCTTTTATCAGGAAAGTAAAAGCTTTTCCAGAGCCTCCAATAGCTTTTCTTTCTAGTAGTCTGGGTCACGTGACTACCACTAGCTGGGAAGGCAAGTATTTCCAGCCTCTTGGAGAAAGGGTTGGTAATGACTCTGGCTAGCCAATCATAGCATCTCTCAGTGGGTCACCTCTGGAAAGTGTGTATAGAGCTCCTTTAAATGTCAATAGGAAAATGACAGACTCACAAAACAGAAATGAAAATAGCAAAGTAGTCCTTCACTCCTCCATGAAACATTCATTGGGCCCCTTCTATATGGCAGATTCTACATAGCTGTCCGTCATTGAGGTAATGAGGTGATGGAGCTTCCTCGGAAGGTTGTTAATTAATGGTGTCACATGGCATCCGATGTGAATGACTTATGTCTACAGTACACCATTTCTACTCCTCTGGAGCAAAGGATCCACTATGGATGAAGACTTCTAGACCAGGAGATTACAGAAAATTGCAGGAAAACATGACATGCAAATGTATCCCAGGAGATAGAGGGTGGATCCATGTTACTTGTGTTAGCTGTACAGGTGATTAGTGGGGTGTAGTATTCTGCTAATAAAAATTATGGGGGAAGCATAGTGTACAAATACCAAAACTGGCTTTTTACTCATTATTTGGATGGTACTGTTCTTTTTCAGGAGCTTTACCTTCCTTCTTAGGTTTTGCTTTAGTGACATTCCTTAAGTACAAGCAGCTGTTTTTTTATTAAAAGAAGTAGTCCAGAGATTGTGCAAAACCAGGTTGAAATAAAAAGATCTTTCATATAGTCAAAAATGGACTTGCAGATGGGAGAAGTTTTTGTTTTCCTCTAGCATTTCCCCCACTTCAGAAGTCATTGTTTAGGTGAGGATTTTGGACCTAGTAGTAGTTAGTAGCAAGCTGCAATTCTGAGAGTGAACCTCACTGACATGTTATGCCTTCCCCCCAATATTTCACATAAATGTTTGCTAACTGATTGGGTGGCCAAGCTTAAGAAAGACTTTTAGTTCTTTTTACAACTATTGTTTCTAACAATCAGCTTCTTAGGAGGGAACATAAAGGTTTTTCCCTTTCATTCTCAGGTCCTGCAAGTTTGAAAGCATCATAATGAAGGGACCACTGAATATCATTTGGCCCGACAATTCCACATTAGGATTATTTCCTTAGGATAGATTTCCCCAAACTCAGAAAAAAGCTTTATGTAGTGTTAACTGAGAAAAGAAAAAGAATTGAGAATGGATTATTATGCAGCTATCAAAATTGTTTCTGAAGATTATACAAAAAATGCCTGCTGTAGTGGTAGGTTGACATAAAAAAGTTACAATATGATTAAAGTCTGTAAGAAAAAAACTAGTGCAAGATTTTAAAAAAGACAATGCTTGTCTTTGGAAGGCGTTCTTATGGTAATCTACTTTTCTGTATTTTCATATTTTTATAATGAAAATCAATTTTTATCTGAATTGTTGGATTGACTTCTCAGTTGTGAGAGCACTGGACTAGGAGATGGGCAACCCAGGTCTCTTCTCAGCCACTAACTGCGATCTTAGATAAGTCATTACCTCTCTGGGTGTTACTTCTCTTTAATAAGATGAGCTTGTTGGGTTAAATGATTACTAAGATCCCCTTTTAACTTTATGATATCATTGTATAATATTAAAAATGCTGTGAAACTCAAAGTATAATGTTGCCTGAGAGAATGGAAAAACAATCAAGAAATGCTTCGACTTCATATTTCAGATATAAGGAAAATGTCCATTGTGTCACTCTTGAATTGTGCTAACATTTCAAATCACGGAATGCAAAGTATTGGTGGGCTCTTAGATGATTTATTATCATACCATACATGCAAATTGCTTTACAAGTTTCCCAGCAGTAAGGTGTATGCTTCTTTTGGCATGCTCTGACAAATCTGAATGAACTTACACAAAGCAACATTGGCCCTCACTAAGGTCAATTTCAACAGTCTCCCAACATCCATTTTGCCTCATGTCACATATTCTTCCGTTATGTTCCTGGGAAACATCAAAAAATGAGCATGTTTACTCATTTACTTGGGTTGTCTAACCTGAGTCCAAGGAGAAGCCAGTTGTCTGTGGCTGTCATGTTGTCTGCCCCAGGCTTTGGGCAGCTGAGAGCCAGTGACTCTGATGTGTCCCATATGCTGGAAGCAGGGACTGTCAGTCACTGCCATCGAACAAAACGGTAGCTCAGTCTAAAGCAAATGGGCATGATTTTGATGAATTCTCTGTAAACATTCTCTATATTTACATTTATGGCCAGGTCAGACTTACATGTTTACCTAAAAAATATTGTAATATATCTTTGTATTAAGGAGTCAATAGCACCATTTCGACAGGTTTTAAAAATGAAATGTTCACAGCTCCTTTTCCAGTACTTTTCAATCAGAAATTGGGAAGGCAGCCTATGATCTTGGCGGTGTAAACTGCAATATTTACACTTTTTCTTTGTCCTCCAAATCCCGCATGCAGTTGTTTTTGGCTAATGATTTGCAGTCTAAACTACTGGAGATGTAGGTTTCCTGTATAGAGTGGTATTCCATTATCTAATCCTCCAAGCTGCTGTTGAGCTGCTTATGTCCTTTTAGTCCAGAAAACTTTCGACAACGCAGCAGTACAGATTTCTCCTCTAGGAAAAACTAGAAAAGACATACCAGATACTGTCACCTAAGTCTGAAAACCCTAGTAAGTAGTATTCCTTTCTCAACACCTGCTAAGTTGTGTTTTCTGTACCCCTACAGTATCTCCACGTCTTAACTCCTCTTCCATCACTCAGATGATGGTCAACCTTTGTCCCTTTCTTCGTTTCATTTGCCCGAATAATATAGCCAGTTACTAATCACAGACATTATCTGAAACAAGCAAAGTGGCAAGACAACTAGAAGTATATATACTGTAATGATTATGTTTTTAAAAGTTTCTTGAAGATGGATGTAAAATACTACCTGCAATGAGTGATATAAAAAGGAAATTATAGAAAGGTGTATAAAGGGGCAAAAGGGAGAGATGGAGATGAAAGGACTTCACAGGATCGGCTTGAAGTTTGGGGAAAGCAGCTCCGAAGATTTTAAATTTCATTGTCTGAGGCTTAACACAGGTTGTCTTTTGAAGTCTAAACTTTCAGGTATAATTCTATCTTAGATCCTGCAGGAATTGCCCTTTCAGGTCAGATAATTTAAAAGGTTAAAATAACTGTGAAAGAAGTAACCTTGACGTGGCCTCTATTGGCAAAGCTTTAGCAAGTAGTTAGGTGATTTTCTAGTCACCGGGAGTTATTCAGATACTGGAGTTTTGCCAAACTTACTCAAATAATCACTGTCTTCTTTTACTCTACTTTGTCAATGGAGATCTCGCCAGTGCAGTTTTTGCTTTTAGTGACTGAAGCTTTATTTCAACTGGTGACTTGCAAAAATGTCTTTGATGTGTTGGGTGATTTTTATTCTTCTTGGGGACACACCAGATTAGCCACGTATGTAGGAGATCACAGAGGGCTACATGCTCTGAGGAAATGCTGCACAAATGTCTACCCAGAGTAAGAAAGGGGTGAAGAAGTCTAATTCAACTTTGCACAAGATGTGATACTCTTAGGCAGACTTAGCAACACTTCCCTGCAGATTTCAGTCTTTCACACCCAGCATTGTTCCTTCAACACATTCCTCCACTCTGCAGATTTCTCAGCCAAATGTTCTGCCTTCCTCCTCCCTACCTGCAAAGGTTCTCCCCATCCTTTATATTTAGCTAATATTCCCAGGAAGCTTCCCTTGATCATTCCAAGCAAAGGGGAGCTTTTCCTGCTTTCTATCCCTGGAGGGCTTACTGCCTGCCTAGATTTAGCACAGGCTATATGTACACTTGTTTTTTCTCTCCAACGACAAAGCTCAATCCCAGAGGGTAGCATGGGTTTAATTCAACTCTGACTCTTTCATTGTACGTAATTGTTTTTCAGTGAAAGTTTACTGAGAAAATGGGTCCCTGGCGTGCGCTGCTCCTAGAAAGCTTCAGAATCACCGAATCATCTCCTTAAAGTGTGCTTGCGATGTAGGCCTAATATTCCCTAAACTACACTGTTTAGTTTTTTATTCTGGGAGGAAAATTAGCTACTGGCTTTGGTTTACTCATTTCTAAGGGAAGCTGGTGACCCAGATATTGAGAGAAATTTTAAAATGATGTTTAGTCCGTTAACAACTGCCTTCAAACTGAGCAATCAAGAAAAATGGGTAGGTGGGAATGTGGAATCCTAATCTACATTTTACCTTTTCCCTCTTCCATTCCGGTAAAGTCTGTCTCCTACTCACATCAACCATGAGGAGCAGGCAGATGATTCATCTCTTTTTTTCCTGAGTTCTACAGTGTATCCAGTGGCTACATCATATTGATTGCTGCAACAGTTTAAAGAAAACAATATATTATTTAATTAGAGTCATGATATAATTTTAGGTATTCCTAATAATAAGCTGATAATAGGTTTTCTACTCAATGTCTCATTTGTAACGTTTTGGCTATAGATGTTCAAAGTCAAACACAAAGGTCATACATGCCTACATTCTCAATATCTGGGCCACCTGTTTCCCTTAAGGCAAATATTGTGGAATGAATAACTTCTCTGTGACAGAAATAGACTAAGAAAAGGGCCCCTCTTGGATTTCTAAATATGTAAGAAAAGGAAAGGAAAGCATTTGCTCGAGGCCTTCTCTTTCTGAAGAAGTGAAATATGTAACACTCAGAAAAACACAGGGATTGGAAAGTAGCTTTCTTACATTAAAAAGTTGGCTATTTGCCTATTTCCTGAGCTATTGATAAGCAAGTCATTGTCATAGAGTGCCACATAATAACGCATGTTATTTCCTAAAAATGATTAAATGAAAACCCAATTGGTATTAATTACTTGAAAATATTCTGAAGGATTCAGAACCAAAGGGGGCTCTCATTTCTTGGCTTACTAAGTAACAGCTGCAGATTGACTTAAATGTGGGCAATACAAAATGTCATTTACATGATTTTAAATAAAAGGATCAAATTTCTAAAACATGCTTGATGTGCTAGAAATCTTTCTAATTCCTCTCTCTTAAATAAGTCAATTCGTACTCTAAACTTTTCTTTTCAGGAATGATGCAATTTTGAATTTTTAGTTCTGTAGGG
>NW_006777583.1:1337141-1363433 GCF_000442215.2 Lipotes vexillifer | reverse complement strand
GGGAAATTTTACTGTTAAGTTGTACTTCCAGCAAAATTATTGTTGAGACCATCTGCACAGAAACAAACCTCTCCTAACTTCCTAAGAAGCAAACGGGATAAGAACCCTAAGCTAAGGAGAAGAAATCTGGAGTATAGGAATCTGTATTCCTAGATGTTACCAAAAAGGCACGGTGCTATGAAAAACCAGAGTCATCAATTTTTTTTCTGTAAAAGGCCAGATAAACATTTTAGGCTTTTCTGGGCCATACAGTCTCTGTTGAAACTACTCCACTCTGTCCTAGTAGCATGAAGGCAGCCATAGCCAATGTATAAATAAATGAGCATGGTTGTGTTCTGATAAAACTTTATAAAACAGGGCTCTGATGGATTTGGTCCGTGACCCATAGTTTGCCTGACTCTTGAAAACTGATCTTTGGAGATTTAACTTTATTTCCTTGGGTAGTTATGTGGAAATTACTTTTTAAAAATGCACTTGTAAATTTTATGTATATATCACAAAGACCATAGATAAAAGAATGATTGGCATTCAAATAAGAAAGAGTATAAACATTAGCCCCTAACTTGTTTACTAATAATCCCTTTTGTCTGTCACCTGTCTGCTGTTCCCACTCAGTAAACTCAGAGGACGTTCTAACATGTCAAGGGAAACACACAGCAACATCAGTCAGACATGGAATGCACTACTACTATTACGTTGTTTGGACCTAACTACTTAAAAAATGGGCATGTTAGGTAATTCTTTTGGCTTGGTAGGTAGGGGGTCATGAAAATATTACTGAAATTAAGGGTTCATGAATATAAACATTTTGGGAACTTCTGAAATAATCTTGACAATAAAACTCATACTCATGAATATGCTATTTGTATGCTACTGTATATTAGCTGCATGATAGGCTATAAAAATACGTCAAGTTAAAAGGAGGCAGTTATGAGATGACAGTTGTCACTTTATAGTCATTCTTACTTGTATCCTTTACAAACCAGATTAACTACCATACATGTATCAAGGAAAGGACAAAGAAAGGACAAACTTAGTAAATTTTTATCATCCACAACTGATTGTCAGAGTGAGAGAGTGCTTAGTGCTCAGCTTTCAAAAATTCTAATATGAAGCCTGTTATATTTGAGTAGCCCCAAATAATCTTTTAAATGGAAAATAAATATTATATAATCTGACTGAAGATTAACTGTCATTTTTAACACAGTGAATCACAGAAAAGACTACACAGATATAAATATTCCATATCCATGGGCATTCCAGGTCAGTTTTCAAAATGTGCTGAAAGCAACTAGTTAAGAACAGTATGATTTTGCTGTCTTAGCATTGCTGTTTAGAGTTTCAAACTAAATTCTGGGCCACCAAAGACTCCATATTTCTTTGACCAGTCTGGGATACTCTTTCCAGGATTTTAGAGGACTTCACAATTCGAGAGGGCAGTGTGATGGCCATAGGGATGGAAGAAAACATTGATCTGGGATAAGTGGTAGCAAACCAAGTCATGGGAAGAGCAAATGATTGGTGAAATCTCTTTTTCCATTACTGACTAATGGCACTGTACCAATATTCAAACAGTATCACTGGAAGAGGTATTTCCCATTTGGCTCATTTGAGCTCAACCAAGACAGATGCCTTGAGTCTTCACTAGAGCAATGTCTGATTCCTGTCAAGGACTCACATGGTCCACTCTCATGGCAAGGCTTCCTCCTTTCCCTAAGTAGACCTCTGGGTCAGGTGACAGAGAAAAGACTGAATCTTGAAGGAAGTTAAAATCACACAATCAAAGCCTCTAGAGTACACCACAGAGAGTGTGTGAAAATTAGAATTTTAAACAAGCAAACATAAATTAGTCAAGTTTGTTATTGCTCTCCAAGAAAAGTATATAAATGGTTGGGCTATGTGAGCTGAGACTATATTATCTGATCTCAGGTGATATTTGAAAGTAATGATGACAAAAACTGGCCCTTAACAGATCAAGATATAGAAAGAAGAAATGCTGAGCTTGGTTACTATGGGTGGATAGCTGATATCTCTCCAGTGATCTTTTAGGTTCTTTTTCTATTTGTCAAGGAGCCAGAAACTCACCCTGAGTTGTGCCAGGGGAAGAAAAGAACTTTGAAAAAGTCTTATAGAAAATTATTGGTTACATTTCTGCTTAACATGTGGTTATGAATATTATACCAATATTGAGATTATATGTGCATAAATGTTAAAAAAAAAACAGTGAAGACACACATAGAGTCTAACCAGTAAGCAGTATTTAACCAGTAAATGCTCAAATGTTAGCAACGACCTTGATCAGAGACATATCAGTGCTGAACATTAAGGAAATTTAAATATGACCTAATAGGCAGTAATTACAAGGATATTACAAATCCTATTATGTAAGTAGATGTCGGAAAAGTTTGCACCAGCTAAAGCAGACCTAGGTAACCAGACTGAATACTCTGCAATGACAAGTAAATTACATAATGGCACTGTAATTATGTAATTGACTCTTCTCAGTATATTTATGTCAATTTATGTGGAGTCAGCCTCATCAAGAAAAACCTAGTGCTGATTCACTTTTTTGACTTGTTTTTGCATTTGCTTTGCAAAGACAATCCTAAAACAGAATAAATGATTTACTGATTTTATCCTTTGCCTTTTTTGGCATTTACTTCTTTTATTTTCTGATTTGAAATGCAACCAGATGCTTCTGTGAAACAACTGAATTATGAAACAAAATGGCTTTCTCTAAATTTTCAGTCTATAGGCAATCTTCAAGCAGTTACCTTTCATGTGAAACTGGAAATAGGGATTGATAAACACTCTAAATTACAAAATATGTTTAAAATACTATGTAATTGAGGTCACAGTAAAAGGCAAACTGTTCTTTTCTTTTAAAGTCTGCCACTAAAAATGGCTATAGAACCTTGAGGATTATTCTAAAATAGCAATATGTAAGAAAATTCCAAAAAGTCTTTTGAATCCATGTGTAATGGCAGAGTTGATTAAACTCTTCTAAGGAAATATAAAAAATGCCAGCGGATGGTCATATTCTCATTTTAGGGATAACTGGGGTGATATCATCCTCATCATACAGTCTTTATCATGCAAATTTGGTATATTTCAGAAGATTTCTATAAAGAAATATTGCCTGCAATACAAGGATGGTGTCCAGCCTTGTTGGTGGCCAGGCCTACAAAATCCCACTAAGATTCTGTGTGCAGTCCTTCCTGAATGAGGACACATGGTTCGCCTGCAGAAGATTTTGGTATGTGAGAACACGATTGGCTTCATGGCAGTACTCAGGAGATGCTAGCCTGTAGTCAAGATTCCAGGGCCCAAAGAGAGGAACTGTAGCCAACAGACAACTTGCCAATGCCCAGGAAAGTTCTCTAACAGTCATTCTGGGAAACACTTTTCCTCTGAAGCACATGAATAAGTAGACGTGGCCAACAGAGTTTTTACTCATTTCAGTCTATGACATTTCTGAAACATTTTCTTTTTGGCCTCCTACCAACTCATCAGTGTGGAAAACTGAGGCAGCTCAAATCTAAGCATAGAAATTTGTCTGTCATTTTGCTTTGAAAGTGCTCTAGACCAGCGCTCTTCTAGTACCACTGTACCAACTAGTCACATGTGGCTATTGAGCACTTGATGTACTAAAGGTGTAACATAATCCTTCTTTTGAAAACTTAGTACAAAAATAAAAAATTTAAAAGGTCTTGTTACTTTTTCATATTGATTATGTATTGGAATAATAGTATGGATATATTGGATTAAAATATAGTTAATTTTACCAGTTTTTTTTCTTTTTACTTTTTAAAATGTGGCTAGGAGAAAATTTAAAATTACATATGTGGTTTGTATCATCTATATTAGGCAGCACTTGTTCTAGACAATAACTTCTACAACCATATTATTCTAATTTCTACCTTATTTTTGTGTTCATGGGACAAATGAGCTCTTACGGTTTGAGAAAAACCACTGGGATTCCAATTAGACTTTTTAAATGGGAGAAATAATTCAAGATTGTCCTTCTCTATGGCAAAATAGTCTGGTTTATGCTATGTATCTGAACTTATCTGAGAACAAAGATCAATAATGTAATAACTGTCATCTCTAAAATACAAAATGTATTGCTTGCTGAAATTCCCTTAATTATTTGCTTTGTGACTATAGTGTCAATTAAAGGAAACATTATGAAATAGTTCATCAAATTAAGGTTCTATCTGCATTAGTCTATTATTATAAATAAATAATCTTTGAGATAGATAATATATCCATTTTAACAAGCAATATAAATGTTTACTGTTTTTTCAAGAATGTTAATTTAACTATCCTAACTTAAATAGCATCTCTGTGAAATCCTAGGTTGAATCATTTGGCTGAAATGCCCGATTTTTGTGAAGCTTTGACTTGTTTTCCCCTTAAATGACTAACTCAGTCACTTAGGTATTATCAGGACTTAATCTTTAACATACAAGTCAAAATTTAAAACGCCTGCTGATTTTTAGAGAGTGCAATTTACGGGTTAAAAAAGAGGAAATTACGCTCACACCCTCACAGGGAATAGGCATGTGTACTCATTTAAATGGGTAAATTCTTAAGCACACACTGGCCTTGGCATTTGCAGTGCTCTTCACGCTACACAGTCCGCAGGTCCAACCACTGCAGTCAGCCCTGAATGTTGGGATGATATAACCACTACCCTTGGAACAATATGGACGTGGGCTGGGAGGGACAACGTGTTCTCATCTTCCTATTAGTATTGCCACTTTCCATTAAGATTCCTTTCCCTCTCTTCTTCCCTTTTCCAGTATATGGGACACTTACCATATATGCCTCACCATATACACCTGTTAAGTCTCTTTGGGAAAAGTATACCAGGCAATTGGTCTTTTAAAATAGAAATCTTAATGCTTAGGGAAGAAGGCATTCTTAAAGGTTGAAACTAGTGAGCCCCTGATAATAGCTAAAATGGAAATTCTGAGAGAATAAAGAAGGAGGGAAACAGAAGAGAAGAAGATAAGTACTCTCTACTAATTAATAAAGAGAAAATGAAACAAAAAATCTTTCTCTGAGTCCAGATGATGTGCCCTTAAGGGCTTTTCCCTCCACGTCAGTGATCTGTCAGGCCCCTATATTATGGAAGACAAGAAGTTCTACCTTATTTTCTTCTCATGAGAACAGTAGTAAAGGAAGAGTTGCACTTGGAAAGCAGAATGTCTCCTAGGTCCTATAGTCCCCAGAAACCAGAGGTTTAATTTAATTTTCTAATTTAATATTTCTGAGGAAGAGCCCAAAGAATTTAAGATCTCTATTTTTGAGGAGGATTTTTATGTGATAGTCATTTTTATCCATAATTTTGGCCTGAAAATAATCCTTTTTTAAAATTAAGGAAACCTACTAAAATATGCTGCATAATTAATTTGATAAAAATGTTCATTTAAGCTCAAGCTAGAAATAAATCTGAGGTATTTGGAATTTAACTGTGATTTTTATAAGGGAAAAGTGTTTATATGAAAACCAAAGAAAAATATTTTGAAAAAAATCATGGTAATGTATTAGGTCTAATGTTACAGCTTCTCAAGAGTCTGATTTGAAATCAGTGTTTTTTTCATTGTTTCTTTTTGTTTTTGTTTACTAAAGTAAATTAAAAGCTGCATTGTCCTACATTTCTGGACATGGAAACTTTCAAAAATACATTGTAAATTATGGGTGCTTCCATTCCAAGTATGAGAAAAAGATATACTAGCTTTTCAGAAATATCTTTAGTTCATAAGCCGTATATCTAAATAACCATCAGTTGAAGGAAAAAAAGGACTTTTATAAAAACAAAGGTTTCCTTACTATACTAAAGTCAATAATGGATGATCTTACAATGGGATATTATTCCCACTCTATTCAGACATTTTGGCACCAGCCTTTGGTGTAGACTTTTCTAAATATCTGAATCTTGGTTAAGTATAGAGTTTATCCATAAAAGTGTTCCTATCTTTAAAATTGTACAAGCTTGTGAATAAATTCAATTTTATCTGAAAAATGACAAGGAGTCAGTCTTTATTAGTCTAAGTCCCAGTCTTATCTCCTTTTCTTCACTAAATTTCTTTATTCCGCCCCTAAGTGTTGTCCATCAGAAGGACTTCTTGTTAGAGAGCAGGTGAAGGAAAGCATAAATTCCTCAGCATGAGTCTGTAAAATAATTTTTTTAGGACTGTAAAATGGCAGAAATTTGTAATAGAATGTTTTTGGTTATTAGTAATATGGTGTGTATAAATAAAGACAAGATAAAAAACATTCTGCACACAAGCTTTAGGGGCATATGGTTTCATAGCCCTTAAAGCATGCTTCAGTTTCTTACCATTATAAGTGGATTTTTTTTTTTTTTTTTTTGCACATACCATACAACTATAACCTAACCATCTTCTTGTAAACAGTTTGAACACATTACTGAAAAGACTGTGAATGTCATGGGAATACATCTTATAGCTCTACCTAGTATTAGCTGGGCAACAATCCTTGTAAAGAAATCCAAAGGGTATAGGCTGGCTAGGTTTTCAAAGCAAAAACAATTTGTTACTATTTACTTCAAATGTGTGCTACTGGTCCCTGAAAATGTATGTTTTTAAATGTTATGTTGTGTTTACTTGCAATTTCAAATTTAATTCATCAGTAGGTATTTGGTATCCATTACATACCATAGAAGACACTATTTTTTCATAAAGCAGTCACATGCATTGAAGTTAGGATTACCAACTGATATATATGTATTTTTTTGCACCTTAAAAACAGAATCACTATAGTGCATATCATGCTTCCCCACCTTCCTTGCTGAAGGACAAAATGCATAAAGTGCCAGGATTTGGCTCCCAGATGGAAGGAAGCCATTTAGTACTCTGGCAGGATCACATCATTCTGCTGAGCTCCAAATTCCAGAGCAGGGTTTTCTTGCCCTTCTTTGGGGGCTGCTGCTTCCTCAGCAGTCTTCAGCTTTTCCTCCACTAGGCCCTCCTCTATTTCTGGGTCAGCCTCCTTTATCCCATCCTCTAATGCCTCGGGCACCATCTTGGTGGCCTCAGCAGCATTTATTTCAGCATCTTTAACTTTCTCTGTGGCCTGCACCTTCATCAGCTCAGCCTCTGCCCCCTCAACTGCCACTTGGGCCCCATCTCCTTGAATTTTCACTCCTTCCGGAATAGCTTTAACATCTTCATTGCCATCTTGTGTTGGAGATGGCTCTCGGCTGGCCTTCTGGCTCTCCTGGATGCTGCCATGGCTGCTGCTGGCGCTTCCCAACCGGGAAGAGGCCACCACGGCCTTTACTGCTGCCTGATTGGAAACAGAAAAGTGTCAGGTGTTACTTTCACTTAAAATCCCAAATCAGAGCTCAATTTCAATTTTGCATTTAGGGAGTTTGTTATTATATGTTAGTGTTTAATCTTTGAAAGTATATTATTCCAAGATTGTCTAATGAAAACTTGTTTGGAGAATGAACAGCAAAATATGTTTAATCTCAAATTAGCGTATTTAATCATCTGGACAACCAAAAACCTGAGTAAATGCATTTTCCCGTGGGTTACCAATATTCAAAAATTTTAGATTGTGTTTCCCAAAGTATTTGTTTCACGGGACACTAGTTCCATGGATGTTAGTAGGCACTATCTAGATAAAAGAGTTCCACAGTCAACTTTGTTTGAGAAATTCTGGGTTAAGTCAAGGTTGTTTAATCTAGTGTATTTCAAATTCATATGACCATGGAACCCTTCAGGTTTATTTAGTCTGTATCAGCCTGTAAGCGACTGCTGAATACAACACTGTTTTTGACCCCCAGCTGTTCTCTGAGATCCCCTGTATGTATAGCTAGTCCTAAATACCATTAAGTAAGAGAAAAGCACCTAATTTCTATTCCATATACATTCTATAAAAAGAGATATGTTTTGGTAGATAATTTTCCCTATCACTTGAATTATTTTAATTTGTACCAAGTATAACTATTTGCCTATGTACTAAAACATAGTTTAAAATTTTTTTTCCCAATTTTTCCATATTCAGAAAGTAGACAACTTTCTGAGTAAGTTTCCTGAACAATGCTGTTCAAGCAGTTCAGCCTTAATTAAATGAGAAGCAATGATAATGGATTTGTTTGGTGAGTAAAGCTCAACATACAACACATTTCCCTTTATTAACAATGAATTCTGGGAATTCCCTGGCAGTCCAGTGGTTAAGACTTGGCACTTTCACTAAGATCCCACAAGCCTAGTGGCACGGTGCCCCCCACTCCAAAAAAACCCAAAAAACAAAAAAACCCACAATGAATTCTTACGAGAGGATAACAGAACTACAATTGGCTTTATACCAGCACTGTTGGGATTTCAAAGAAGGATTTTTCCTGGTACCACAGGAGATGAATAATAGTATTAGATAAATAATAGTGGAATTATCTTTGATCATCAAGATATGAGAGAAATCTTTTTTTAAAAAAATAAAACAAATAAATGCCATCTAACCTTGAGCTTGCGCCGGGCATTGAATTCTTGGAGCTTCTTTTGAGCTGTATCCATGTGTACAAAATTGGCTGCTTTACCTGTGACCCATGGGTGCTGGAGAGCTTGGAAGGTAGTCAGCCTTTTCTTAGGATCCAACACAATTAATTTTCTGACCTGAAATGATAAAGAACCATAGTCTTCTTAGGGAGATTTTTACGGTGACCTGGGCTTGCCCCTCAGCTCGTGAACTTCTAGGTCTTATTTAATTTCCTTGGCAGTACACTAAATATACATTAAACAATTTTTTTAAGTCCCCAGAGGTTACTGTAGAGACGGCTTCAGGTAGCAGTAGCTGAGGAATCTGAGAGTGGTGTGCGTAGGCTACCTGAGAGCCCAAACTGGTGGACAGCTTGCCCCCAGAGGTCAAAGAAACAAGTCCTGCCTTGCCTGTAGACTGGAAGTTCTTTGTTTTTGTTTTTGTTTTTGTGGTACGCGGGCCTCTCACTGTTGTGGCCTCTCCCATTGTGGAGCACAGGCTCCGGACGTGCAGGCTCAGCGGCCATGGCTCACGGGCCCAGTCGCTCCATGGCATGTGGGATCTTCCTGGACCGGGGCACGAACCCGTGTCCCCTGCATCGGCAGGCGGACTGTCAACCACTGCACCACCAGGGAAGCCCTAGACTGGAAGTTCTTTGAATGAGAACCAGCATCTGAATAATTCTCGGCCGCACTTCACATCACTTAGAATTCAGAGCTTAAAATACACATCAATGGAGACGGCATTGTTCATGCATCCATCATTCTTTCTATGGGAGTTGAATGGCAAACAATAGGGGCAGTATCATAGCCCTTATGATTATACCATGAGTCTATCATGAAGTTAATAGCTCTCTCTAATCCCTTGAGGGTACTTGAAGGAATAAGCCAAGAGCTGGGGTAAAAGCCTATTTAGAATCAAAGTAAAGGTGTCAGTAGCTTGGGGGTATGATTTGTTTAAAGGACTGAATTCAAACCAATGTTACCCTATTCTGGGAGGTTTACCCCTGCTTGTGAGGATGA
Organism: Lipotes vexillifer; assembly: GCF_000442215.2. Taxonomy (NCBI): domain Eukaryota; kingdom Metazoa; phylum Chordata; class Mammalia; order Artiodactyla; family Lipotidae; genus Lipotes; species Lipotes vexillifer. The sequence goes on along the minus strand of NW_006777583.1, from coordinate 1,353,900 downwards.
GCAGACAATAAATTGCCAGGAAGATCAACAACCAAAATAATCCCCAGCCCTAGGCTCAGAAGGGGTGACCTGGAATGAGGCAGAGACTATTTGGAGTCAGGAAGCATGTTCAAGTCCTAACTTATTCAAAGTTTCTAACTACTTTTGTGACCTTAGACAAAGACCACATGTGAATTGGGTAACTATGGACACCCTCCTGGGCCCTTACATGACCTCATTTCCACCCTAATTCCTTTGTATCAATAAATACATTCTTATAGACATGTAACATTAAAAAAAAAACCCCAAAACTCATGTAACCCTGTCCATAACCTTATCAATTAGTAACTATTAGCTCCAATTCATAAATGAGGGATGGAAGGAAGCTCAGAAAGATTTAGTGACTTGTGTAAGGTCAGACAACTCGTGACTGGTGGGGGCTATACTCAAACTCGGGTCTTAGAGTTTGTCTCATGGCCACTACACCATGGTGCCTCCAAGGTAGTCAGCCTCTCTGGGTTTCAGTCTGCCAATATGTAAAATGAGGGGCTTTGGATGATTTAAGGCATAAGATCTTTTCTAACTCTAATAACCTAAGAACTGAACACAGGCTAACAAAATCAGGCAGCTAGTCAAATGAAGAATGAATATCTGGTTCTCCTTTCACTTCCTTTTTGTAGCATTTGCAAAGAAATGTGTGTGTGGGGTAGAGACACTGAATTTGTAAAGGGCAGAGATGTGAGACTGCTTAGTCTTAAAATCAGAGAGGAGGTGAAGGGAGATAAAGATAATTAAGAAAAAGAATGCACAGTAGTAATACAAATTTGATAGTAGTCAGAGCTATCATCTGTTGAACACATATACTAATAATTTTATGTCAATGACACCTAATCCTTACACCATCCCTGACAGTTAGATATTTCCCTCTCATTTTCTAATCATCCGTTTCCTCTTATCATTACCATCCTCCTCCTCATGAAAATACAAAGAATTTACTGAAAGCCAGTATGTGTCAAAATTTTATATATGTCATCATTAATCTTTACATTTGAAGATACTGATGCACCGAATTATTAAGAAACTTGCTGAAGATTAGAGAGATCCAGTGACCTTGTCAGAATTCTAACCCAAAGCCTTGCCATTATCCTACGGTTCCTCTTAATAGCTCAATTCCCCACTCATTGGCACCATAGCCTCTGCTCATGACAACAGATGCAGGTTTTGCTAATAAGTACACATTACGAGGCTCAATGATTGCTTTAGTTCTGAAGTTTTATACATTTATTAACCAACAGGAGGTCTAGCTGAATGAAGGAACATCACAGCTAACCCTCTTATCCATTTAATTTTTATGAGGGATAAAAAGAAATGGAAGGAGGACTAAATAATGGGGTTATTATTGAGTTAGTTGGTGGTGATTACTTAGTATGTATTAAATACCTTACTTCTTCTAAAGATCTAGAGATAGGTACTGGTATCATCCCAGAGAAGAAAACTAAAGCACAGAGAGGTTAGGCTAGCCCAAGGTCATACCTGTACATTATAAGAAGCAGGGGGGTCACTTGAATTCAGGCATGTCAGACTTTAAGAATCCTTGGTCTGTTTCCTGATTCATGGTTTCATTCAACAAATATTTATTGAGCCTGTACTTTATGTTCATATGGTACTAAGATCTGGGCACACATGCTTCACCCTCTCCCAGAGCTTACAATCTAATTAAGGAACACCTCTGAGCAAGTATATAGAAATGATGACCATCATGAAAAAGGAAGTCTAGGGGGCAGAGGAACAAGTGGCAGAAGGAATGAACCAATTGTGAGAAGAATGGCCTGCTGAAGACGAAATCTCCCAGAGAATGCCAAATGGCAGCCAGGGCTTGAAGATTAGAGTCACCCATGTAAAGAGGTGTGTATCTGTATGTAATGGTGGACAGGAAGGAGGAAAGAACATCACAAAGCAGAAGAAAGAGGAACATACCCAGAGCTACATTGATGAAGGACTGGAAGTCTAGTGCTCTGGAGGAAAGAGAGATCAAGGGAGAGTGATGTGAAATAAGTGGCACAAGAGAGGGTGACACTTATTTATAAAACCATTCCTCTGGATCCTGTGTGGAGAGTGTACTTGAGAAGAGCACAAGAAGAGGCAAGGAGACCAGATAGGAGGTTGCGGCTGTGAACCAGGAGAGGTTGGGGCTTGGACTAGGCAATTGTAGTGGAGGTGGAGAGAAGTGGATGGATTCAAGAGATGTTTAGGAGTGTGGGCCCTGACATGAGGGAGGAGTTGGGATGACACATTCCCCCATCACATACACGGCCTCTCTTTCACAACCATGTTGGAAAATCCGTGACCTGTAGGAAATGTGTTTTCATGAAAGAACACAGATGGTGAGGAGGGAAAAGAGCACTGGATAAGGGGTCTGGAAATCTGGATCCTTAGTTCCTAACAATGCCTTTCTGCTGAGAAGCTGTGTGAACTTGGACAGTCATTTCACTTCTCTGGGCTTTAGCAAACTTATCTTTAAAATGCAGGGAGGATTAGATGACTCCTAAGATCCCTTGGAGATCTAACCTTCTATGATTCAGAAGTCAGCTTTTAGTTATTTCTGCACGATTTCTCTCTAGAGGATTGATGGTAAATGTTTCAATTACACCCTAGTATCCTCTTTATTTTACAACAGGTGGGCCATCTCCCTAGAGGGTATGTGTTTCCTGAATGCAAACAAACTTCAATGTTACCTGAAGTAAGAAGCCAAGTAAAACAAACAAAAAAACCAAACAAAACGTATAGTGTAACTTGTATAATGATAATCATGCATGATGGGACTTGTGTTACTATCAGGATATTTTAATAAGTTTGAACATTTCAAGAAGCAATGTTGTTTTATTCAAAGTATAACTAATCTAGGTGATAGCACGCCATTTTAAAACAGAATTTTCCTGTGTAAATTATGTTTGGATTCACTCAGCACAGCTGTCTTCATAAGCAAGGTTCTGCATTGACTAGATGGTAAAAACCCATTAATTAATATGCCATAATTTGTGATAATTCAGCTAGAGATGAATCAAACATATCTTTTTTCATTATCTATAAGGAAAATGCATTAGTGTGCATTGTTCCATTAAAATACTTTATAATTAAAAAGAAATAAGCTATTAAGAGGGGTTGATTTAAAAAATGGCACTGCCCATTAATTAGATAAAAATGAATGCAAGGGATTTTATTTCATTTTGTTTCATTTTGTTTTGGTCACACTTACCAAATCCTTGGCATTTAGAGATACTTCATCCCACCAGGGGGAGATAAAGTAATATTCACAGTTCAGAATTCTCCTAAACATGAACTGATCGCCTCTTTCATCATAGAATGGTTCAAATCCACAAAGTCTAGAGGGACAAAAGACAGAGAATAAAATGTCTTTAAAAAGCCTAAGCATATTTCACCAATTTTTGGCAGAAATTCAAGACTGTCCTTTTTCACAGCTTCCTGTTATGAATGTAATCGCTCAGTTTAAGTATGTAATCACCTTCTTACCATTCACTTTTGATTATATAAACACACAGTCATGTCTTCAGGAAGTGAGAATAGATACAAAACCAATTTAAGATTTCTACAAAAAGTTATAATCATATTAATAATTATGACACAAACAACAATAATAATAGCTAACACTATTATAGGCATTATGCTATAGTGCTATTTCCATGGATTTTTTTTTTTTTTTTTTTTTGCGGTACGTGGGCCTCTCACTGTTGTGGCCTCTCCTGTTGCGCAGCACAGGCTCCGGACGCGCAGGTTCAGTGGCCATGGCTCACGGGCCCAGCCGCTCCACGGCATGTGGGATCTTCCCGGACCGGGGCACGAACCCGCATCCCCTGCATCGGCAGGCGGACTCTCAACCCCTGCGCCACCAGGGAAGCCCGCCGTGGATTTTTTTCCACCAGGAATTGAGAAGACAGATTGATTAGAATTCCAACTGATTACAAAACAGAAAAGTTAGGATTTTGAGAATAAAAAGGTTAAAAGGTGGAAAGATAAGTTTTTAGTTGTTTTTATTCAGCCCTTTTCACTTGAATTCTCTCATAGAGATGAATAAAATATTCGATTTCCATCCCATTCCAGTTTGGATTTCAGAGTGAACAAACACAAGAGCTAACATTATTGTCAGGGAATGGCCTTTTAAAACTCACTACAGTGAGCAGCTGCAGCCAGCAGAGGTGAGCAGGCTAGCGTTAGCTCAACCTGGTAAGGACCCTCACTTTTGCACATCTTAAAGACATCTCACTATGTTCACCTTCATCTTCCGTCACGGGCCAGCATAAAAATGTATGAGAAAAGTGGGAGAAAATAAAAACAGAGAACCATCTCTGGCATCCTAAAGAGAGAGAGGAAAAGTGAGTTGCTGGTCTGGGACCACCAAACCTCTACTGTTTATAGGTGGGTGGAGGTACTGAAATCACTAAAGACCAAAAGGGAACTATTTTTTAAAAGTCTGTGCTAGGGCATGTGTTGCATCTGACAAGGAATGAAGGAAAAAGAATGAAAAACATTTCCCCAAATTCTTCCTTCAAACTGGCCAGGTTGGTGCCCAGAATGAAACATTCCAGTGCATCCTAATGTAGTGAGTTTCTAGGAAGAAGCAATTTCTCATGTTCTTTTGCTCAGGGGACGTCCTGTTGGGAGAGTCTTTGTTTCTTTCAAATATTGTGGAGCCAGCCAGGAAAAGGCAAGTCTCAGGGAGTGCTGAGGCCTGGGCTGTGCATCCTCCCTCTCCCACTGCAGAAGTCCGCGCAGAGAATACTGCTCCAGCAAAGGAGAGAAGGGAGCACAGGTCCACATGTTGCCAAGGAGGCAGTTCATCCTCACCTGGCCCTCCTCTGCCCTCCAAAACACTAGAAAAACATAGCCTGTTGTTGGCTAGTCATGGAGAAATTGGTCAACTTTCCAGGCTTAGTTTAGGGAACTCTTTATTTTTCTTTTTAAAGAAGATGTTGGGGATAGGAGTTTATTAATTAATTTATTTATTTTTGCTGTGTTGCGTCTTCGTTTCTGTGCAAGGGCTTTCTCTAGTTGTGGCAAGTGGGGGCCACTCTTCATCGCGGTGCACGGGCCTCTCACTACGGTGGCCTCTCCTGTTGTGGAGCACAGGCTCCAGACGTGCAGGCTCAGTAGTTGTGGCTCACAGGCCTAGTTGCTCCGCAGCATGTGGGATCTACCCAGACCAGGGCTCGAACCTGTGTCCCCTGCATTAGCAGGCAGATTCTCAACCACTGCGCCACCAGGGAAGCCCAGTTTAGGGAACTCTTAATGTTTCCCCTTCTGGAAATCTAGAGAGAAAAATGATAGTTCAGAAGGTACAGTCCTCAAATGCCTTTCTTTCCTCTCAGTCATGTCAGCAAGTCTGTGCATTGGTAACATGCACATCTCATCAGCCTGAAATGTCAAAAATGGAAGAAATGTGATGGAGAGCAGCACGCATGTGTGCATGAGCACACAGACACACACACAGAGTAAGAAAACCCTTTAGAAATGGAAATATTTGAATGCTGACATTGACAGTTTAGGAGGATATTAGGATTATAAGGCCTGAAGTGTGACTGTATTACACAGGGTAGCTCCAAGCCATTGAGCAGAACTGTAGTGTTGAAAGCTGAAGGACAGAATTTGAATCTCTGATGTTATCTGATTCTGATTTTGACCTGAGAACTGTAATAGTTGCTTTTGTCTGTAGGGACAAAAGGTTTTGGTTTAAGGCTTTAAACCAAAGAGAGGGACCAGAATTCTTGTAAGAAACAAAATGGCCTGTATTTCCAGGCTACTGTCATCCTTAGAAATAGCAAGGTCATAGCACAAAATAGCCTGGTGGAACTCTTAATAATAATAAAGGAGGTACATAAGCCCAATGGCACAATCCACTGGAGAGAATGGTCCAATGAATCTTGCATAGTGGACTTCATCAATTATTAATGAACTACAGATTAAATAAAAAGTCCCTAGGCTTAGGGGCTGACATAAGTTGGATCAGAACTAAAGGATATTAGGGGCTTCCCTGGTGGCACAGTGGTTAAGAATCTGCCTGCCAATGCAGGGGACACAGGTTCGAGCCCTGGTCCGGGAAGATCCCATATGCCATGGAGCAACTAAGCCCGTGCGCCACAACTACTGAGCCTGCGCTCAAGAGCCTGAGAGCCACAACTACTGAGCCTGTGCTCAAGAGCCTGAGAGCTACAACTACTGAAGCCTGCGCACCTAGAGCCTGTACTCCACAACAAGAGAAGCCACCACAATGAGAAGCCCGGGCACTGGAACGAAGAGTAGCCCCTGCTCGCCACAACTAGAGAAAGCCTCTGTGCAGCAACGAAGACCCAACACAGCCAAAAATAAATAAATTTATTTTTTTAAAAAAAGAACTAAAGGATATTAGTTATGAGCAGCACTGTTATTTTAATTTTGGGGGCTGCTACCATTTATTCAACCAACACCTATAATTAATGGCCTTAAGTGAACTAGGGGAAAGAAACGAGAGATTTTAAAAATTATTTTCAGGGTTACAATAAGACGTTTCTCAAATGGCCCCAAGTTTTTCTCTTCATTTTCCCATGTTAGTGACCATATCATGGAGTTCTACTCATCCCATATTTCAGTTTTTCAAGGCAAATGTTACTAAATTTCCTACCTCCATCTCTGAGTTCTTACACATCCTCAATGCTTCAACCCCTCCCATCACATTTCAACATGAAACTCTAATTGGGTGGGCACATTTACATTTTAGGGGCAAATCTGGAGCATTATTTGTAGTTCAGCTTTTCACTTAACATCACTAAGTATGATATGTCACCCACATAATTCAGGAGACAACATTCTTTCACAGCATAGAAGTGACCTTTAATGTAAGCTGAAGGGATTCTATGATGCGGCCTTAGGAATTCATTTTAATGAACTAGCAAGCACTTGGTGTGGCAAACAAATTACCTAAAAGTTTTCACTTTCCTAAGAAAAAACATGGTTCCCTAGCTCTCCAAATTCTTCTTAAGCTTTAATACATCCTGGAAACACAGGGAATTGATCACTGAAAATATCTTTTGATATTACATAATAGCAGATGGCTATTTTATGGGTTGCTTTTAAACATTTTTATGGTTCTTACTGACCAATATATCAATATAAACCCAGGTGAACTTACAGTTTGCTAACTTGCTTGTGGGTTCTACCCTAGTTACCTTCTTCCTAGCCCATATTACCTAGACACCGCACTTTCTAAGATCACTATTAAATTAACCAAACCAAACCAAACCAACCTCTTCCTACTATGGACTGAATTGTGTTCCCCCCAAATTAATATGTTGAAGCCCTAACCCCCAACGTGATGGTATTCGGAGATGGCGCCTTTGGCAGGTAACAGGGTTAGATGAGGTCATGAGGGTAGGACCTCATGATGGAATCAGTGCCCTTATAAGAAGAGACACCAGAGAGCTTGCTTCCTCTTTCTGCTTTGCAAGGATACAGTGAAAAGGCAGCTATCTGCAAACCAGAAGACAGCTCTCACCAGAACCTGACCTAGTGGCACCCTGACCTCAGGCTTTCAACCTCCAGAAATACATTTCTGTTGTTTAAGCCACTGAGTCTATGGTATTTTGTTATAGCAGCCTGAGCTAATTTGCTTTCTTCCCCACCCTTCAAAATCTCTTTACAGATTTGAATATTACAGGTTCCAACAGTTAACTCTGCAGTATCCTCTAACTGAAAACCAAATCTACTTGGTTTGAATTAAACTTTGGAACTCACTGATATCTTGCTTTTGTAGTTGTTCTACAACAGCCTTCCTCCCCAGATACTCTTCCATTGTTCTTGATTATTCCCCTTGTATTTGTCTGCAATTCCATCATCTCTTTGGCAAACTGAAACCCCATGTTTATTAGTGTACAGGAGCTCAGGCATGGAGTTGGGGATACCAGAGATTTAGCCCTTTTTTTTTTTTCTACCAGAGAACAGGTTTCTCTGAGTTTAGGGTATTAAACTAAAGGTCCTTGAGAACTTAACAGATATAGGAACCAAAACTGATAGCCCAAATGCATTTAAAACATTCCTGATAAGAAACGTACCAGTTTGGGATTGCTTCAGAGATTAAACAACCATTTGCCCCTTCAAAAGGAATAATACTCTAATCATTTGGATGAGATGCACATAAATAAAATAAGTGCAAGTTTAATAGGTGGATTTGTTTCATGCTCATAACTATCATCAAACAATGAATTGTTCCCCAAATCTGCTATACACTGCATAGCAGAATGAGACACAGCAAAGCCTTAGACAGAAGTTCTGGCCCCAAGAAAATGACAAAGTAAAAAGCAATGCTCATTTTCCGAAAATTCCATCAGTAACTAAACTTAGTATGTCATAGAAAACCACAAAAAGTCAAAAAGGAATCTTGTTTTTTATGAGGACTATGAGTAACTAGAAAATATTACAGCAAAGGCAAACAGTATGCTTAGAGATTGCTTTTCTTCACTTACAAGATGTAGGTGATTATTCCTACAGACCACATGTCCACCTCAGGTCCATAGGCACAGCCTCTAAGAATTTCAGGTGCTGCAGAAAGAGTGAAAACTGTATTAAATTACAGTTTAAATTCAATATTAACATTTTAATAACAAGCAATAGGGAAGAAATGAATTCATCAACAGAAACTTCAGCACAGTTTTATAACCCATCTTCTCTCCCCAAACCAAAGTATGAGTCTACAAATTCTTATGTCTATTTTAGTGGGAGACATTATAGTCTCTCTGTGTTTGGGGTGCATAAAAATAAAGTTATTAAATGTAATATTCTACATCAGAACATCATGATACTGCTCAAATCAGATAGAGCTATATTTCTGCTACAAAGGGAGCTGTGTACATAGAAAAGAAATGAAAGTTTAGCATAGTAAGGGGAAAAAGGCACAATCATGCCGCCTGGGGTGTCCATGAATGTGTGTGTGTGTTTGACAACGTGCAGGGCAGGGAGCAGGGCAGACAGTGAGAGGACTGGAAAGTCTCTAGTACTGGAAGGTTGGAACAGGAGCTAGGAGGGGCCCTGGCACATGTCTCGGTGCTGAGAACTACGCATAGGTCTTCAGAGAGCAGCTGTCCCCAGTCAGTTTGGGATTATGAACTGAGAAAGGGGGCTTCCCTGTGCACAAGGAGGCTGCTCCTATCAGCCCTGCCCACCATTGTGAAAATGGAAGGTTTTCTTAGCCATTAAACGGCCTGGCCCGGTAGTATAGAATAGTGAGATCTTCCATGATTTTATTACCTTAGAGCCATGAAAATGGAGAGTTAACTGGGTCTAACTGTTTGCACTGAGGATTGGAGGTGTTGTTTGTTTGCCTAACTAACAAAGGAAGAAAAGAAGTGAGAGCTCTACCCTCTATGTAGAAATAGGGCTCAGGTTTAGAGCCCAGAGTAGTCCCTTTCTATTTTGAACAAAAGTGCTGTCTGTAGCTGTCAGCAGGGGCCCCTGAGGAAGGAGCTGATTGATGAATGCTGAGGGGTCCTTGAGGGAGGCCTTGGGGACAGGGGCACCACACTCCTCCTTCCCTCAGTGGGGCAGGAGAGCAGGATCCCTTGTCCATGCAGCCTGGGAATGTCAATATTGGTGGAGATTGTCAAAGTGAGCTCCTAAAAGAAGCTGTTCTCATGGGACTCTGAATTTAATTTACAGGAAGGAACACAGCAGATTTTCCACTGATGTCTTCCCATTCTATCCCCTTCTCTCCATCCTTTTCCAACCAGAATATTCTCTTCATATTTTATGTAGAAACTGTGTTACATAAAATATAGGAGATGAAGAGCCTGTGTAATGATTGTGTGCATTCTAGCACTCTGAGAAGCAATTCAGCAAGATGCACCCTTTGAGGAACTGGATCTGGGGCCAAGAAGTTTTTCTCATCTATGAGCAAATTATTCCTAGAATATTTTCCTTTTAAGATTTAATTGAGATAATTAAGAAAAATGCACGCTCAAAGCAAATACCATTCTCTCTGTCAGGTTGGCTTCCATTTCTAGAGCCATCTGTACCCACAGACAGTTCCTTTGGGCTGCAGCAGCCCCCGCACTGAACTCCCACTCGAAAATGATTTGCTCATCATAGTGCAAAGGGAACTGAGGTTCGGCTGCCACTTTCAGAAGGGCTGCTACTGTCAGGGAGCTGAACACATGCATATTTGGCATGCACAGTTAGTACCATGTGCCCTTCCCCATTCCAGGTATCCACATCCGTGAAGCGTTATCAAGTCTCATACTGACATTTCAACATAAACACAGAGATATGTTGGGGACAGTCTTATATTTCCTGGGTCTTGGTTTTTACCTCTACTAAATGAATTGAACTAGCTAATTTCCAAGTTTACTTTGAGTTTTAGCCGCTGTGATGTACGTAAAGGGACAGTTATTAGAGTTTAAGCAAGAAGAGAGGACAAAGCACTCCTGCTACAGAACCTGCTGAAATCCCATCCCTCCCACTGGAGTGCCTACTGTGTCTGCTGCCCTGCAGGCACCTATCCTGTCAGGTCCAGTGAAATCAAACCTCCCATCCTGTGCTGTGCAGAGGTCAGCACGCTGTCTCGAAGGTCAGGTGCTCTCTCAGGCCATCCTCCATAGCTCCCAGGCCAAGGGCCCCAAACGAAGTGAATACTACGGAACAAAAGCCTTTCTGAATCCACTTTAGAGGGCATCTGGGTTTCTTACCTGATATGGCAATATCTGACCTCCCTTCACAGCACTGGGTGCAACCTTACTCTCCAAAGGCAATTTATTTCCTTGTAAGACCTTATGCTGCAATGTGAGTAAACTGGTGGTGTGAAAAGCTAGACTTTCCATAGTGAGGTTAACTGAGATGAAAGGAATATAGAACATTTTTCCCCTCCATAATAAATTCCTCTTAAAAAGAATTTTTTAAATGAATTTATCCTATTGAATATTTACTAATCCTAATATAAAATTTGGGTGAAACATGCCTAAATTCCTAGACACAATTAGATACCAATTCACAGTAACCTTTAAATATTTTCACTCATTAGTTAATATGACCTTGACTTCAGAACCAGCAGAACACACCCTTGTAATCTATCTGAACCCTTTCCAAGAGCCAAAAGCTTTCCTAGAATACATTTCAGATGCTGGCACGCCAGCGCTTCAAGTCTCCTAGGTATCAAATGTCCTTGAAGGTAATTCTACAGAATTGTGATTTTCTTAGAGTGGGAAATAGTTGACTACTTCCAGTTCAGTTCAAGAAAAGGCATCAACTAGTGCAACTATTAATGCTATAAGCACTTCTGGATGTCCTTCATATATTTTCTTACCTCACTGCCAAAACAAACAAACAAACAAATGCAAAATGGGGGGATAAAACATTTCAAGGTGTAATACAGTTTTTAAAAATGTATTTTAAGTGATTTAGAACCATCTTTTCAGAAATAGTCAATAGTCATTTATTGATTTTCCTGGCTGTCTTCTAAGTACATCCAAGTTTTCTGCTACTTCCTAAAGTTATCTTATCATTTATGTTATTGCTTATTAAACAATGCTACAGAACTCCCAGGACACTTCACACTCCAATACCTAGCAATTGAAGGTACATATAAAGATTGGAATGAAATACGTTTTATTAAATAAAATCACTGTAACTGAAAATGGCTCTAAGATAAGAAGTATCAGGTATAGCCTGTGACACACTGATTGGTGCTAGGTTTTCCCTCTTTTCCTAAAGTCCTAGGAGAAGAATAGAGGGATAATTTAGTTCACTTCATTTTGTCAATGCCCTAGATGAGCTTTATGATCCCTTCCTACCTATGGAGTTAAAACTAGAGTGGCATTCGTTATCAGAAGACTTTTTCAAGCTACTGTTAACTGTTTTGAGACAAATCCAAGGGAGACTAAGGTGAATGAAATCAACAGGTTCATTCACTCACTCATTTAATAATTTAATTTATAATAAACTTAATAAATTAATATATCATGACCTATTTGTTAAGCACATGCTGTATGACAGATACTGTTTGGTGGTGCTGGGGAATAATGGGGAGTTACAGAGAACAAGTCTCCATCATCACGGAGCTTACAGTTTGGTGGGGGAGGTAGATGCTGATCAAGAAAACCATACGGGGACTTCCCTGGTGGTCTAGTGGTTAAGACTCTATGCTCCCAATGCAGGGGGCCGGGGTTCCACCCCTGGTCAGGGAACTAGATCCTGCAAGCTGCAACGAAGATGCCTGCGTGCCGCAACTAAGACCTGGCACAGCCAAATAACTAAATAAATAATTTTTTTAAAGTATCCTTTTGAAAAAGAAGAAGAAAGAAAACCATACGAAGAAACGTAAAGTGGTAACCGGAAGTGCTTGGAGGGAGAGTGGCTCTAATAGAGGGCTGACCTGGTCAGAAAGATGGAGAAATGTGATCAGAGAAAGCAAAGTTTAAACAGATGTAAAAGATCTAGAGAAGTTAACTAGGCAAGGGGAGAGGTAGTGGTTGAAAGAGACAGAAGAGGGTTCGGATGGAGAAAGCACACATAAAGAGACCTTGCGGCAAGAAGGAACAAGGGGCCCTTAGGGAACCGGAGCAGTCAGTGTGGGTGGAGCGTAGCCGGTGTGCGAGGCCCAGGTGCATCCAGCGCCTGGGAGGCAGGTCCAGGCCAGACTGCAGATTCCACTAGTTCAGGGTTTTTTTTTGTTCGTTTGTTTTTAAATTCTCTCCTACATTTTCATTTTAACCATTCGAAACATATGGGAAATATAGCCAATATTTTATAATAACTATAAATGGAGTATAATCTGTAAAAATTTTGAATCACTATTTTGTACACCTGAAACTAATATAATATTGTCAATCAACTCTACCTCAATTGCAAAATGGAAAAAAAAATCTATTTTCATCTTAAGGCCTGAATCTGACTTTACAAAACTACTCCCCTGCCCACCACAGCTGAGGGAAAAAACACTATAGAGGCTTATCTTGAATTCATAGTTTTCTGGGGGCCACAAAAATCCATGGCATCTTTAGCACAGCATCTAGAAGTCTCTCTAAGCTTTGCCTCTGGGGAGTGAGCAGTTTGGAAGGAGGAAGGAGAGGGATTTATCTGCTAGAAGCAGAAGAGCAGTGTTTGGAAATTCTCTGCTTCTTCCCGGTTCCTAACTTGGCCTGGGAACCGGGAGGAGAATGCCTTCAGGGTAGCGTCCTATAGGTGGCAGCAAGTGCCCACAGCCGGGCAGACTCCAAACTTGTGCTTTTCTTAGCATCTGTACCATGTGTGGTCCTTTGTGACGGTGTCACATACATTTGGCAAGAATGAGGCACAACCTTTTTAACATTGTCAAGTGCAATTTTTGCTTTGACAACAGAGAAGACAGGCGATGTCCCAGTGCTACATGTTATAAAAAAGGTATGGAATGGATCAGACTGTGATACAGTTGAGATGCTTCCAGAGGGGGTTGCCTCTGGCTAGGAGCAGCCTTGTCACTTTACTACAGTGAATCTCAGAATACTATCAATTCTTTTTTTTTTTTTTTTTTTTTCCTTTCGTTATGCGGGCCTCTCACTGTTGTGGCCTCTCCCATTTGCGGAGCACAGGCTCCGGACGCGCAGGCTCAGTGGCCATGGCTCACGGGCCCAGCCGCTCCGCGGCATGTGGGATCTTCCCGAAACGGGGCACGAACCCGCGTCTCCTGCATCGGCAGGCGGACTCTCAAGCACTGCGCCACCAGGGAAGCCCAGAATACTATCAATTCTTGCATGCCATGCTGTGGAAGCTTGAGAATGACAGAGGAGGCATTTGAAGCCCCTGTCACTTTAGTTATTTATAACTTGTTCGTGTAGAGCAAGAAAAAAGTTTGAAGGATGTTTTGAAACACAGGTGATAGGCTCTTTATGTTCCAATGCATCTTTTCTATTTTCCTTGGCTCTTGATCTTTTACACAGCAAATATCAGGCAATCCAACTCTCACTTGATGTTTTTCATTTTAGCTGTTAAAAAAGTCTTCCTTGGGCTTCCCTGGTGGCGCAGTGGTTGAGAGTCCGCCTGCCGATGCAGGGGACGTGGGGAAGGTCCCACGTGCCGTGGCGCGGCGTGAGCCATGGCCGCTGGGCCTGCGCGTCCGGAGCCTGTGCTCCACAACAGGAGAGGCCACAACAGTGAGAGGCCCGTGTACCACAAAAAAAAAAAAAAAAAAAAGTCTTCCTTGCCACATGAATTGTATGACAGTTCTCTCTATAAATCTTATAAATGGGTGAAGAAAGAGCCTGTTTATTTTCCTCACTTTACTTTTTAATTTTTTTAAATAATACCCTGAAGAGAAAATCAAATATGTGAGAACACCTAGTGCTTTCAGAAGAGGAAAAAAGAAACGTGACTTATTTTAATTAGCCTGTGAAAGTTTCATTTCTATGGAATTCACTTTTCTATGATTCCATTGAGCTCTCCCATCTTGGAGTAATCACTATTTGTTCCAAATCTTAATCATACCAAGTCTCCTGGTCACTTTAAAGCTGTGATGGATGCTGGCTGAGGGACAGCAAAGGAGTGTTAACTGTTGAAAAGCTGCCTTCCCATTTTTTGTGGGATAAGGTAGAGTATAAATAAATAAACCGTATAAATAAATTAACCCAACTCATCCTAATATTAACATTATGTAAGAATCTCTTTTTTAGGGAACACTCTTGCACTGCTGGTGGGAATGTAAATTGATACAGCCACTGTGGAGAACAGTATGGAGGTTCCTTAAAAAACTACAAATAGAACTACCATATGACCCAGCAATCCCACTACTAGGCACATACCCTGAGAAAACCATAATTCAAAAAGAATCATGTACCAAAATGTTCATTGCAGCTCTATTTACAATAGCCCGGAGATGGAAACAACCTAAGTGTCCATCATCGGATGAATGGATAAAGAAGATGTGGTACATATATACAATGGAATATTACCCAGCCATAAAAAGTAACGAGACTGAGTTATTTGTAGTGAGGTGGATGGACCTAGAGTCTGTCATACAGAGTGAAGTAAGTCAGAAAGAGAGAGACAAATACCGTATGCTAACACATATATATGGAATTTAAGAAAAAGAAAATGTCATGAAGAACCTAGGAGTGAAACAGGAATAAAGATACAGACTTACTAGAGAATGGACTTGAGGATATGGGGAGGAGGAAGGGTAAAATGTGACAAAGCGAGAGAGAGGCATGGACATATATACATTACCAAACGTAAGGTAGATAGCTAGTGGGAAGCAGCCACATGGCACAGGGAGATCGGCTCGGTGCTTTGTGACCGCCTGGAGGGGTGGGATAGGGAGGGTGGGAGGGAGGGAGACGCAAGAGGGAAGAGATATGGGAACATATGTATATGTATAACTGATTCACTTTGTTATAAAGCAGAAACTAACACACCATTGTAAAGCAATTATACCCCAATAAAGATGTTAAAAAAAAAAATCTCTTTTTTATATGAAGATGCAGATATAAAGTAATTGACTTAGCATTCAAACTCTGTCTCATGTGTTAAGTATGGCAAATACTGTGTTTTTCTCCAGAGACGCTATACATCTTACTGATAATTATCAATAATAATTCTTTTGAAACTTTTAATGTTTATTTTATGCATATCCTTCCTGTAGCAAACATTCTAAAATGGAACATTTTGTGGGTGTTCAGGGCCCAAATAATACGTTTTAAGCAAGTCTTCTACCCACTTGCCATCAATCACCTCTCCCTTTAGACCTCTTTTCCTCCCATCATTCCACCCTCACATATGTAATAATAGAGCTGAATCCTCACGGCATGTGAACTCTCCGGCACAGTTGGTTCTGTTCTTGAAGTAGTCTCTTACAATTACAAGGAAGTGGGCACAGAAAATGATTTGTGATGTTGAGACCCTGAAGTTAAGGATTAACAGTACATTAAAAGATTGTCTCTAAACTAAAAGGAGCAAGAGAAGTGAGGGGATGATGTTGGTGACAATCTCTTTAGACTCAATTTTATCAGCCACCTCAGGCCAAAATATACGTGGTTAACTTTGATTTAACTGAGTGGTTGTCCTAAACTTAGTTTATACATATAGAATGTATACACAGATTTTGTGGTAATATTATTTAATACCATATGGGTGATGAAGAAATTTGTAGGACTCTTCCTCCCCTCTCCTTGTTGATAACCCTAAATCCCGAGAGACGAGTCAGTCAGCTTTTGTGACCATTTCCCAAGCTAGGGAGGCAGCCCCTTATATTGCTGACAGCTTTAGATGTTAGAACATTGTTTTGTGTGTATTGAGCCTCAAATCTGTGCTTTACAACATCTATTCATGATTTCTAATTCTGTCCTATGGAGCTTCTACTATTTGACAGTCTCAACGATAATGTGGTTTCTTCTCTTCTCTCTGGCCTCCTAATGGTGATGTTGTCCAGGGATCAGTGGGGGTCATTTCCTTTTCTGCTTTGGTGATGCTAGATAGTCTCATGACTTTAAATAGCATTTATATGTTGATAACGCCCACATTTATATCAACAGCCACGCCCTTGCTCCTGAATTTCAGACATATACACCCCTCTGCCCACATGTCACATCCACTTGGATGTCTAACAGGCATCTGAAAATCAACAAGCCCCAAACCTGTTGCTCCCGAAGTCTTCCTCATCTCAGTTAATGTTAGCTATATCTTTCCAGCTGGAGCTCTCTGATCCCTTCTCCGGCCTGCTCTTTCCCGCCTACTGCTTCTTGCCTCAGGGTCGGTGTGCTCTATCCCACCTGGAGTG
>NW_006777583.1:1323411-1337006 GCF_000442215.2 Lipotes vexillifer | reverse complement strand
CTTTCCCTAGATATCCATGTTGCTTGCTCTCTCCCTTACCTCTTTCAAGTCTTTGCTCTTATGTTCCCTTCTCAGGTGAAGCCTTCACTGATCACACCTGTTTAAATATTAACTCAGGCTCCCAGCACTTCCTATCCCCTTTCCCAACTCTATATTCTTCCGTAGAAATTATACCCTCTTTTTATATAATTTACACATTTACTTTGTTCATTATTTGTCTTCTCCCACTAAAATGTACCTTTCTTAAAGAAATTTTTTCACTGTTATATCGCTGCTATATCACCTAGAACAGTGCCTGGTGCATAACAGGAGTTTAATAAATATTTACTAAACGAGAAAAGAATAAAGTTCCACAGAATACCCTTTGTTTAGGTCAGTATCAGACCAATACAAAGGCCCCAAGAGACTCATTTTCCTCTAAGTTTAAAATTTCCAAGACAGCTTAAAACAAGCCTGCACTCAACCTGCAGAGTCCCTGTCCTTTACAAGATCAAGAACAGGATGAGCTACAACCTTTCCTCATCACTCCTGTGTCTATCCCCAGTCCCACTTTTCCATTTACCTGGCACTTGTTCATTTGGATCAGGCACGGCTAGCACGCCGGGGACAATCCTATGATGGCTTGGGGACTTAGCATATCTCAGGGAAAACGAAGGGCTGTGCTCAGGAAGGGGAGATGGACCTGGGACCAATCTGCTTATCGTTCTTTGCTTTCTTCCTCGAGCCTTCCCTACTCCCTTCCTATTGTCAACAAGCCCCATGGGAACCCTAGTGTACACACACCAGCCTGTCAAGGGGAAACTTACACACAGTGCAGATGACATTTTACTATATGTTTATTTCTTCTAGTTTTTTTTTTTTTTTAAAGTTCATTGCAAAAAGGAACGTATCACTGTGGGTTTTTAATTAGCTCTCAGGCGAGATAATCCCCTACTTGATTAGATTATCAATGTAATTGGGTACTCATTATTTCACCTTAACTATTTGGTGTTCTAGAAAAGAATGAAAACATGAAACTATTCTGAAAGCTTGTATTTTAGACTATTAAATTTACTTCTTTTATCTCATTTAAATTTTCCAATATTTTTCATGGTAGTGTGTGTGCATGTAGATAGAAATCTCTTCTGACTGTAGACTGTTGAAAATTGTAATTTTCGTAGAGTGAATGTAATAGGTTATTTCTTTAGAACATAGCATGTGGTAACAAGGAAGGATTATCCCTATAATAATGAGACCTGGCAAATGCCAAGAGGAAATAAATTCTTAATAGCTTCTAGACCCTGAAAATAGAATTTGGATAAACAGACAAGTAGGAGTGTAAAATATGAACACATATAGTTTCATTAACTCAGCCTATAAATAAATTAGATACTTGGTATTAGACAGAAACATTCTTTTATCTAACAACTTCCACACTGGTTTCTTTTTTACTCTAACAGCTTGTATTTCTTTTCTGTGATGGGCACGGGTAGGTCTGAACACCCACAGAATTCAAGCCTCAAATATCTGAACCAGTTAAGATATTTTGGAAGTAATATTGCATAGTTACATTGTAGCACATTTATCAGGAGCCATGGCCCAATGGATTTTTTTTTCTTGAGACCTGTTTCTTTTCCCAACAGCAAGATTTTGAGAACTTCTTCAATGTTGACCCCCTCATGGACTATGTTAGAGCACTAGTCATTGATTCCATTTATCTGGATAACAAATTTTAGTTTTCTGGCCTGGAGTTTAGTTTTGCCAGGCAGATTTCCCAGGAAATAATGAGTATTTGCTTAAACACACAGCATCCATGATAGTTTTTCTTTTGAGATTCACTTATAGGAGAACTCTCTGTTATTAATAGCCTGGGGCAAAGGTTCTATAAGTGAGACTGATTAGGTAACTTTCCTTTTTTAATTTCCTGACAAATGACAGATGGTATAACATAAATACCCACTCTCTCCAAAGATGTAATTGAAAAAACACTTCTATTCAAAAAACTAGACGCAGCGTACATAAGGATAATTGACCGAGGATGTAATCGTCTTTACATCAAGCAAGGAAACAAGGTCAGCCTTTCCCTCTCTGTCACTGTTCCAAGTTAAACGTAAAGTCTCTGTGTAAAGTAATGCTTTCCATAGCACGACAGTGATCCTTGCCAGTTTTGCTCTTGTGTTTAGTTTCCAGATCATTCTATAAATGAACAGTTTCCGCCTCACCTAAATATTCTCAGAAGGCTACATGGCAAACTGATGACAGTACTTATATGTGGTGAAGGGAGAAAGGGCTAGAATTGAGGTTGATTCTCAAAGAGGGCTTCAGCCTTGTCTATAAATGGTCTAATTGTTTATAAGACAGATGAATATAAATATTACTATATTATATTAAAAAAAATTCAAAACCCTGCATCTTTCCTCCGCTCTAGGTCACCTACTTCCTGTGCCCTGGTGTTACTAGGACTTCTGTTTGTCCCTAACTCAGCTTTTTCAATGCTTTCAGTGTATCCCTAAAATCCTGCCCCCTCCTTTGCTCCCACTTGGAGGTAATATTCTAGTGTATTTCCTTTGGACCAAGAGTATGTATGAATATATGGCTCTTTATATATATTATTTTTTTTTAAGTTTATTTATTTATTTTTAGGTTGTGCTGGGTCTTTGGTGCTGCGCACGGGCTTTCTCTAGTGGCATTGTTGCAGTACGTGGGCTTCTCACTGCGGTGGCTTCTCTTGCTTTGGAGCACAGGCTCTAGGTGCACGGGCTTCAGTAGTTGTGGCATGCGGGCTCAGTAGTTGTGGTGCACGGGTTTAGTTGCTCCATGGCACATGGGATCTTCCTGGACCAGGGCTTGAAACTGTGTCCCCTGCACTGGCAGGCAGATTCCTAACCACTGCACCAACAGGGAAGTCCTCCCTCTTTATATATATTATGAACTTTATTTTTTAAATTAAATACATTGAACTTTCTTGTTTTTGATTTCTAAGCCTGCCTCAGCCTATATAATAGTAATTCCACACGTACGTTTAGCACTTCAGAGTCCACAAGCACTTATATTTTCTCTCTCAATCTCCACCCCTGCCCCAGCTTCCTTGCTGCTTTCTCCTCCTTTTTGTATAATATAGCAAATTACTACTTCCTGATGAGTCTCTACCTATAGCAGAGTGGAAGGATTATCTTGATCTTGTTCAACCACTCAATTCCCTTTTTCCCCATTACACAGCCTCAAGGGTGATATGGATATCTGCAGGGGAAAAAAATAGCAAATGGAAAATAAGCCTCCATTATGAGATGGCATTATCTGTAAGATGGGCCTGTCTTATAAGATGGCAAAGACAAGCGTCTGAAATAGTATTTTTACAATATTTTTTTTTTTTGCGGTACGCGAGCCTCTCACTGTTGTGGCCTCTCCCGTTGCGGAGCACAGGCTCCGGACGTGCAGGCTCAGCGGCCATGGCTCATGGGCCCAGCCGCTCTGCGGCATGTGGGATCTTCCCGGACTGGGGCACGAACCCGTGTCCCCTGCATCGGCAGGTGGACTCTCAACCACTGTGCCACCAGGGAAGCCCTACAATAACTTTATATTAAAAAAATAAACGATTGGATTTAGGAGTAGGTTGAATACATTATTCACTGAGAAGCTGTTTATGGAGTGACCGGAAAGAGCATTTACAATAGCTTTCTAATTTGTCTTCTTTTGATCTCTTTTCTCTCTCAAATCCATCTGTCATTATCAAGGTATTTATAAAATACAGGTTTGATTTAAAAATATAATTGCCCTGATTAAGAACCTTTGCTGCTTGGGCTTCCCTGGTGGCACAGTGGTTGAGAGTCTGCCTGCCGATGCAGGGGACACGGGTTCGTGCCCCGGTCCGGGAAGATCTCACATGCCGCGGAGCGGCTGGGCCTGTGAGCCATGGCCGCTGAGCCTGCGCGCCCGGAGCCTGTGCTACGCAACGGGAGAGGCCACAGCAGTGAGAAGCCCGCGTACCGCAAAAAAAAAAAAAAAGAACCTTTGCTGGATCACTATTATCTACCAAAGCAAGTCTGAATTCCTTAGCCTAATGTACAGATTCTTTTAAAATTTGGTCCATCCTACTTTTCCAAGTCCATCTGTATTCTCTGTACCAAAGACTCTATGTTCCAGTCATGCAAAGCGACAAAGTAACAGTCCCTGAACTTTTCAAATGCTACCACTCCTCTGACTTTTCTCTTCCTGTGCTTGCTGACAAACAATGCCTTGTGGCCACCTCTTCACTTGTTGAACTCCTACTAATCCTTTAGTACCCCTCCTCTGTAAAGGCCCATCTAAGAAGGATTAATTGTTCCCTCCCCTCTGCATGCTTGAGCCTTTGGCTCAGATAAATATATAACTTATTACAACAAATTCTGATTTATGTGTACAGGTCTTTCTTCTTTTGTAGCCTATGAAATCCTTAAAGGGCAAGATCATACTGTGTTCACTCTTATAATCTCAGTGACTAACGTGGAGTCTATTAGACATTCAATGTTCATTTTATCAGCGAATGAATCATTCATTCATAAAATGGCCATTCTGTACTGTTGCAAGAAAGATTTGCTCTTATCACTATTATTATTATTATTAATTAATTTATTTATATTTCGGCTGCACGTGGGATCTTCTTTGCAGCATGCAGGCTTCTCTCTAGTTGCGGCATGCAGGTTTTCTCTCTGTAGTTATGGTGCGTGGGCTCCAGAGTGCATAGGCTCTGTAGTTTGTGGTACGCAGGCTCACTTGTTGAGGTACATGGGCTCAGTAGCTGTGGCGCGCGGGCTTAGTTGCCCCTTGGCATGTGGGATCTTACTTCCCCAACCAGGGATCAAACCCGCATCCCCTGCATTGGAAGGCGGATTCTTTACCACTGGACCATTGGGGAAGTCCCTCTTATCACTATTATTAAAGCCACTAAAAGGACTGCTATCTCTTAGTCACGGCAGGGACCCTGAGAGATCACTAGGGTAAGTTCTCCCTGATCCTTCAATTTCAGGGCTGCTCAAGTCTCAGAGAATTTCTCCAACCTACCTACCTCCCTGGAATACTTATTGTTCAGTATTAGATAATGATTACTAAATTGTCCACCAGCTTTATTCTTGTGGGAAATCCTTAATTTGTTGCCTCATTCTTTTCTCAATCCTCTTTCAATGCTTCTGTCAATTGGTCAGCAATTAGTGGTCACAAACAGGCAACCCCATTTGGCATATAGTACTAAATTCAAGGTTCTTATTTTTTTCCATATTGTTGGCAATCTGGAGGCAGGAAAGAAATTCAGGATGAGGACAAATAAGGACATATGAATTAGAGAAAGGAAAAGTGCACACGGCATCATTAGAAGGGAAGGGTGATAGGCTGTCCGCTAACAGTTCTAAGGAAAATGAAAAAGACCATGCCTATAGGGAACATACTGCAATGGTTTCCACATGAAAAAAATATTTATTTACTTATTAATTTATTTGGCTGCATCAGGTCTTAGTGGCGGCACGCGGGTTTCTTTTTAGTTGTGGCGCTTGGGCTCTAGAGCATGCGGGCTTAGTCGCCCTGCAGCTTGTGGGATCTTAGTTCCCAGACCAGGGATCGAACACATGTCCCCTGCATTGGAAGGCGGATTCTTAACCACTGGACTACGAGGGAAGTCCTCACATTTTTTTCTGAGAATGAAAATCTTACTCATAAGCCTGTGGTAGAGATAGTGACTCGTCTAATGCAATATTCATTCTTTGTAACAGAACCCTGAATTCATTTGGGACAGCAGCACGTGCAGCCAAGGGACATATTGCCAGTTTCCCTGGCAGTGTGGAGGCTATAACTAAGTACTGGGTAATAAGATATAAGTGGAAGTGACATGTGGGGCTTCAGCAAGCCTGTTTAACAGTGAAAATGTGCACTCTTTTTTAGATTTTTTTCCTTCTGGTTGTGTAGAATGCAGATATAATGACTGATTTGAAGCAGCCATTTTGGACTGTGAGGAAACATACTCAGGAATGGTAGAGTAAGACAGGAAAAGTCTGAATCCCTGACACTGAGATCCACCACACCTGCAGAGCCATAGCTGTGGAACCCATCAGGATTGCCTATCTCTAGACCTCTAGCATCAGAAAAATTAACTTCTGTCTTGTTTAAGCCATAGTTATTTTAAGTTTTCTGAATTTACTCCTAATTGATAAATTACTCCTGTCCTCAAGGATCTTAAGATCCAGAAGAAGAATATTTGGCACAATGTAAAGATTTAACAGAAAGATAGGTACACAATTCTGTGTACTTACTGGATTTATGAACAATTTAGCTGCAAGAAAGTAATCTAAAATATTATTATTTTAGACCAGGGAAACTAACTAGTTAAAATCAAAATTATAAAATGTTTATGTGAACATGGAAACATGGAGACTGGTGTGGAAGAATGAATGAGGCTGTTAATATTGAATACACGTTTGGATTTTCACTTCTTACAATGACCAAGTAATACTTTTGAGGCTTCAAAAATTAAAATAGAGAACATTTTAAACTAAAAGCAATAAATGATAAATATTTCTATGAGGGAAAACTATATTGATTTATTTATGTTGCTTTTTTGAATAGGGAATTCTATAAATCTGTTTTTTTAGGACCTTGTATACCAGGATTCTCATCCCTGATCCACTAATAACTAGATGTGGAATCTTGGGGAAGTCATACTCTTTTGACCTTAGTAAAATGAAAATGTTAGTAAATGAATATTAAAGTTTCTTTCAGCACTAAAATTCTGTGAATTTGATCATACATTTGCTTCAGTGACTATCTTACTGCACCTCTCCAGTCTGATTTCTATGAATTCAAAAGTTGTTACAATGAGTTAGTAATGTAGTTCTTATGTGCCTATTTCTGAGGTGGGGTGACTAACAAATATAAATGCCATAGAAGAATAAGACAGATAACTCCAAATACCACTCTTCTCCTGTGTCTCCATAAAGGCCTTTCCATATGCATAACCTGGTATTTCCTAAGGTGCGATACTTTTTTGGTTTCATGTCTGCTCCCCTATAGATTGTGAACCCCTGGGGATGGGGGTGGAGGCAAGAAATGCATCTTCCTGGTGCCAGGCACTGGCCTGAAATACAGCAGGTGATTTTGCTGAAGAGATGAGCGAGTGAAGGAAGATTTGTATAAAAAAGACGATGATTCTAAGAGAAAATGATAACAAATCTTATGACTGGTAACTTGAAGTCTTGTCTCTTTTCTTTATAATCCAAATTTTAATTAATTTGTGACATATTCATTAGTCACAAAAACTTTACAAATTCTTGATAATTTTTGCAAGCTTTATTGGCTTTTAGGTTGTTGCCAGATTAACATAGCTGTCAAGGAAAGAAGGGCGAGCTTCATGCTGGCTTGGATCAAATGCTATTGTTCTGTCTCTGGATTATGAACTGTACTCAGGGTACCTTCAGCCCATCCTGGGAGACTGGGCAAGAGGATGGGAGGACTGTCCCACAGCTCATCTCTGGGGGACTCTGGCGGTGAAACCCCACATAAAGCCATTGTCCTAGTGAGGCTAGGCCAGTGCCATCCATGAGAACTACGGGCTACCCCTCTCTCACTGTAGTCTTATACACCATCGGAATTAATGATATATGCTCTACTCACACACCTTCCTGAGTAAAAGAAAATAAGTAAAGTAACAAAGGGCTCATGGCTTTAATGCCAACCACAATGCTGTTTCCCTGCCCTTTTCCCCGGTGACTGTCTTTCTATTCCTGAGTGGGTCCAAGAGTAGCTACTACCTAAAAGCAGGTACAGAACACCCAGTCCTTCCTTCTGAGGGCCCCTCTCCCCCACTGCTGTCTTAACAGGGGTGCCCTAAAATCAACATCATTGAACCCCTCATGCAGAACAACAGGTGGTCTGAGTGTCATTTATATATGCCTTCCTCATGGAGACTTACATCAAATTGTGTTTCAAATAGAGATATTAGGAGTTAAAAAAAAAATCAGATCACTGAATACAATAAAAGTAAAATATCGGTATTAAAGAACATACCGCAGTACCCTGGGGTTCCACATACTGTCTTCATGAGCACTTGATGTTCCACGATTTTAGAGAGTCCAAAATCAGCTGAGACAAGAAAAAAATTTAATGAAGCGAGTCTTTTCTCAGCTTTTATATGATGACAGATTACTTTTTTGTTATTCAAAGTAAAACTTATTTATTTGTATTTGACATTGGGGTGGATAGAGATAGGGGCCAGTCACCTGGGAGAGTAAACTAAAAAAACTAAATAATAATTCATGCCTTGCTTTAAATTGGAAAAAAAATACCCCATGACTCCCAAATACATGTTATGCTCTTCTCTATAATTACTAGCTTTTAGTAAATAAGCTATTTCTTCTTGAAATAATAGTTGTGACACATATATATTTTGTCTAATATTAATTCTGAGATTTGAAACTAACTCTAAAAGACAGTATAAAATTATTGATATAATTCAGAACTTTTAATCCACTGGAAGAAATCAAAATAAAAAATTAGGCTTTTGTAAATGTCAGTAAAATGAACAGAAATATCAAAGGTTTATTCTGCTTCAAAATAAATAATTTTGTTCTCTAGTATATTTGACGGATAAGAATTTACTCTTGTATGAGGAACATATAACTTTGTGCAAAAATTCTCATTTATTTCTCAGAATGGTACCTAGATAAAACATTAATAAAAGTTGCTACCATTATGGTCTATTTGCTGGGCTACATCCTTCTAACCCAGGAAACATAAGGAAACAGTTCAAGGCCATTCTTCAAGAGAGGCAGGTACAGAATTGATGCCATTTTAGACTTCAAAGATAAACCCACATTTCCATGGAGGTGCTGATCCTTATCAGAAAAAGCAGCAGGAAGTCCTTCAGAAAGAAAGGCTCTCCTGTCTAAATTAGTATCTATCCATCCATTTAAAGAAATTTCTTGAAGGATAAAATCTTTGAAAGTGATGTTAAAGGAAATGGAAGCCTCCCTGCTGCCCACTGCCTTTCAGGAGTGATTATGAGAACAAGCTGGCTGCCCAGCACGACTTCAGTATTTTTTCTTTAGGTTCTTGCATTCATAAAGCACATTATGTTGTCTGAGCTCTTCCATGATATGTACAACTTAATTTTCAAAAGTGTTAACATTTATAAATGCAGTGAACTCATCAGATTAGCATTATAAAGGACAGCGCCAAAAAAGCAATACCCTTTAGAGGATTTAATAGAGATTCTACTAAGGAGATTTCACCTAAAATAAATTTTGTAATTATTTTTGCAAACAAAGATTTGCTCTGTAAGGGACATGGAAAGTAAAATTTAATCTACGTTTTTCTAAAATGATGATTTAATGATCTCTTTGGGTAGATCAGAACTTCCCAAATCATCTTTGTAGTTCTTCAGAGTGCTTACTGGGGGAAAAAAACCAAACCAAGGTTTCCAGAGTCAAATAAAGTTTGGAAAAAGCCTCACAGACACTAATTTAGATGTCACTCTACACATTAGCATTTTTAACTTTCTCAGAAGTCCTGCAGAAATAAAAATCTTGTTTAACTGTAAGTTGGCGTTTCTTAACTTACTTGACCAAACTTAGTACCTCCACAAACCATTCCCCCCACCAAAGGGAAGGGGGAATGGTTCACTCAACTGAGGACCAGTGTTCTGTGGAGTGTACTTTGGGAAATACAGATCTCAATTTATCTCTGTTCATATAAACAAATGATTCAGAGCCCAAATTCACTGATATGTACTAAGCATTTTGTGTCAAAGTTCTTCATTACCTAAAATTAAGCTCCAACTAACTTGTGCAATAAGAAGCTCCAACTAACTTGTGCAATAAAATCACATGTAATCTGTGATTTTCTACTATATAAACTTATCTACAAAATACAAGGTCACCTCCTGAAGTCCCTGTCATTTCCGAGAGCTGTGATTCCTTTGTGTGTCCAGCAATGAAGCACCACCTTCTATGCACTAATTCAGGTAAATATTCCAGGAAAGAGCACAGACTTCCAAAATAATGCATTATTCCTTTACAGACACCAATATTTGAGGAAATTGAATGGAGGCAAAACTGGACAGAGCAATATTTACAAATTCCGTGGAATAAATTTCTTCTGCTTTGGGAAAAGGGATCATAAGACATCAGGAAACATACCAATTTTGAGTGGTGCATCTGGGGCTGGAGTTGCATAGAGAAGATTCTCTGGTTTGAGATCACGATGGACAATCCCATTTTCATGTAGGTACTAAACAGGGAAAATAAGTAACATTCATATAATTATAGTTATGGTTCCCACATTTAATCTTTCCAGAATTATAATAATTTTTACTAAGTTATGTGATTCAACAACACACATACTATGATTTAAAAATAAACACCATAAGGGAAAATATGTTTTAAACTATATGTCATTTGAGAATAGCTTACACATAATGTCCTAAAAGTGAAATGCAATTTAAATTGTATAGAACCAACTGCCAGAAATAAAATATTTACTTCTCAGAGAATATTGGTTGCAGTTCTCATATGCATATTACCATATCAGCTCAAATTGGCTAATTATTATTATTATTTTTTTTTGCGTACATGGGCCTCTCACTGTTGTGGCCTCTCCCGTTGTGGAGCACAGGCTCCAGATGCACAGGCTCAGCGGCCATGGCTCACGGACCCAGCCGCTCCACGGCACGTGGGATCTTCCCAGACTGGGGCACGAACCCGTGTCCCCTGCATCGGCAGGCGGACTCTCAACCACTGCGCCACCAGGGAAGCCCTTGGCTAATTATTATTATAATAAAGTCAAGGTGCTCTGTGTTGAAATTTGTCTGATTTATTATCTGAAAAGCATAATTGTATGTGTCATCTTAGAAGTTCACAACCATAGCAAAGATTTCTTAATTGTCATTTAACAGACATTTAGATGTAATTATTATAGAGAACTACCCTTAATATGAAAAATATTGTTTAATGACAATGAATGCTCTTATAGACCCTTCTGAGGATTAGTATATCCAGCTATCAGTATAGAGTATTATACTTGAGATTATCTTAAAAATTACCTCTAACAACTCCGTTCATTTTATTACATTTTAAATTATTTTGTAAATCATGTGTAATTAAACATGTAACATACTCTCATTGTGGATGTTAAAAGTTCTACCTGACCCTGCTTCTCTTCCAGGGGAAGCCTCAGGTCCTCTCCAAAAGCAATCATTCATCAGTTTGAAATGGTCTGAACTTTTTTCTATGCATTTACAAATATGAGTATATGTATACAAAGAAATATCCCTGATTTTTCCATTTTCTTACATCAATGTATCATTAATAAAAGTTTTTACACTGCTTTTTTTTCACTTAACATGTCTTTGAAATCTTTCCCACATGTCACCACAGCTTATTTTATTTAATCCTTGCATCCATTTTTTGTTTGATGTCCATCACTTTTTATTTTGCTATTCCCATTTTGATGGACATTCAATTTTTTAAAAATTACAAATAATGCATTAATAAACCATCAGTACTTGGATATTTGAGTATTTTTGCTGGTGTTTCTCTAGGACAGATACCTGGAAGCAGGTCTGGTGGGGTTAAAAGGTATATAGACTTTTAATTTTAATATATACTGCAAAATCACTTTCCTAAAAGACTCCATCAGTATTTACTCACATAAACATTGTAAGTGTATATGTTTTCCTAATATCTTTACAAAATTTATATTTTTAACTTTTGCTGAGCTGGAGTATAAAAATTATACCTTAAGTTTTGTTTAATTCGTCTTTCTCTGTTTACTGGTATAGTCTAGCTTCTTTTCATACCTTTACTGGTTTTCCTTTTCATAAAATGCCCATTCAAATCCTTTGCCTATCTTTCTGTTGGGTTAAGAGAAAAAGTTGCCAGGGTGCTGTAGTTTTTCTCCTTTCCAATCTCATAGGGGAAGGGAGGAAGTCCTTCTTTCTTTCTACTCAAGCCAAGTAAGAGGGGATAAACAGCTTCAAGGTCACTTGACATGTGTCACTTAGTGATTTGGGGAAATAGGGACTGATTGGGACTGGCTCACTCATGAAAAACTGGAAAATGGTTGGAGCAGGTGATTGAGGAGAGAGGGTCTCAGTGAGATTCAGCTGCCCTCAAATAATAGCTGGACAAAGAAGCACATTCCTCATGGGCCCAGTGTGGACTGTGCAGAAGGGAATCAGATACTAGTCTCCCAGAAGAGGTCCCTTTGCTGGAGTGTTTCCTGCTGGGATGATACCACCTCATCTCAGCATCACAGAAAGCAGAACATGAGGGAGGTGAGAGTAGGCAGCTGAAGGGCCACTCAGATCACCTGAAGTGAGAGAACTGTCCTGCAATGAGTCTCTGTAGAGCTATCAATGGTGTCCCATAGAGAAAGAACAACAGGCATTTGTAACCTGCCACACCCAGAGATCACTGGTGCCAGCCCAGAACTGTGCCCATCTGGTAAGACCAAGTCTTAACCCTCCATCTCCTAACCCACTCACTCTTCATCATTGCCTTCACATCCCAACCCTGGAAGGACCACAATCAGCATCTAGCTTGTTGAAAAAGAGCAAGAAAAAAAGAAGAAACTAACAAGAATTCCTACCCCCTATGTTTATAAATTACAGATCCCAAGGTGGGGAAGGGAAGAAGTTTAAAACTGGATGAGTCTTAAATTTTGGTCTTGTCATGAAAAGATGCTCAACATTGCTAATTATTAGAGAAATGCAAATCAAAACTACAATGAGGGCTTCCCTAGTGGCGCAGTGGTTGAGAGTCCACCTGCCGATGCAGGGGACACGGGTTTGTGCCCCGGTCCGGGAAGATCCCACATGCCACGGAGTGGCTGGGCCCGTGAGCTATGGCTGCTGAGCCTGCGCATCTGGAGCCTGTGCTCCGCAACGGGAGAGGCCACAACAGTGAGAGGCCCGCGTACTGAAAAAAAAAAAAAACTACAATGAGGTGCCACCTCACACCAGTCAGAATGGCCATCATTAAAAAGTCTACAAATAACAAATGCTGGAGAGAGTGTGGAGAGAAGGGAACCCTCCTACACTGTTGGTGGGAATGTTAAGTTGGTACAGCCTCTATGGAAAACAGTATGAAGATTCCTCAAAAAACTAAAAATAGAATTACCATATGATCCACAATCTATTCCTGGGCATATATCTGGACAAAACTATAATTCAAAAAGATACGTTACCCCTATGTTCATAGCAGTACTATTCACAATAGCCAAGGCATGGAAACAGCCTAAAGGTCCATTGACAGAGGAATGGATAAAGAAGATGTGGTACATATATACAATGGAATACTACTCAGCCATAAAAAAGAACGAAATAATGCCATTTGCAGCAACATGGATGCAACTAGAGATTATCATACTAAGTGAAGTAATTCAGAAAGAGAAATACGAATACCATATGATATCACTTATATGTAGAATCTAAAATATGACACATGGGCTTCCCTGGTGGTGCAGTGGTTGAGAGTCCACCTGCCGATGCAGGCGACACGGGTTTGTGCCCCGGTCCGGGAAGATCCCACATGCCGTGGAGCGGCTGGGCCCGTGAACCATGGCCACTGAGCCTGCGCGTCTGGAGCCTGTGCTCCGCA
>NW_006777583.1:1280390-1323202 GCF_000442215.2 Lipotes vexillifer | reverse complement strand
TGGCCGCTGAGCCTGCGCGTCCGGAGCCTGTGCTCCGCAACGGGAGAGGCCACAACAGTGGGAGGCCCGCGTACCGAAAAAAAAAAAAAAAAAAAGTATAAAAAAAATATGACACCAGTGAACTTATCTGTGAAACAGGAACAGACTCACAGACATAGAGAACAGACTTGTAGTTGCCAAGGCAGGGGTCGGGGAGAGAGGGACTGGGAGTTTGGGGTTAGCAAATGCAAACTATTACATATAGAATGGATAAACAACAAGGTCCTAATGTATAGCACAGGGAACTATATTCAATATCCTGAGATAAACAATAATGGAAAAGAATATAAAAAAGAATGTATATACGTATAACTGAATCACTTTGCTGGACAGCAGAAACACAACATTGTAAATCAACTATACTTCAATAAAAAAAGTAAAAAATAAAATTTTGGTCTTTTCCTTACCCAAGAGGGCCAAGAAGAACTATGGGCATGGCCTGAAATTTTATTCATTGAGGAGAAGAATGGATTCACAGGGTTAATGTGTCAGGACAACAGTGAGAAAAACATAAAGTTGCTTTTGTTCATGTCTTACTAGGTCTAGCTCACTCTTTATACTAGATCATTATCAGGTAGATAGTAATACCATTCATGTCCTAAGCACTTACTATATTCCAAGCACTATTATAAACACCTTAGATCTCTTAGTTTATTTAATCTTAGCAGCAGCTCTGTGATGTAAATCATATAATTCTTGTACTGGAAGTGAGAAAACTGAGGCATAAAGAGGCTAAGAGATCTATACAATGTCACAGCTAGAGATTGTGGTGTCAAGATTCAGACCTGGGCATTGGGCAGCAGAGTCCATACCTTTGCCCATGTCATGATTCCCAAGCAGGTGCTCAAGAAATACTTATTTCTTGATTTTGTAGGGTGGGGATGAGAGTAAAATAAAAACGAAGGAGAAGAAGGGAGAATAATGGAAGAGAGGGAAGGTAATAAGAGAGTGGGAGGAGATACGAGAGAATGACAGAGGACCCCACTCAGCCTCGAATGATACCCTGGAAAAAACCACCATATCCCTAAGGAGGAAGATAGTGTATCTCGTATATGCAGCGATTGAAAGGCAAAGATGTGAGTATCTCATATAATAGCTTTGGAGCATACCTAAGAATTGCATAGTTTGGGATCAATAGAAAATATTGATTTTCCTCCCTAATCTAACCCAATTTAGAAGCTCCACTGCTTTGCGAAGAAAATGACACTGAAAATAGCAACACAATAACAACAGCAAATGAGATGAACTGACAAGTGTTGGTTTAGCAAGTACTAATTATGTAAAGATTCTCATTAAATGTTGTTCTGGCTTACTTAAACAGAAATGGTGGTCATGTGTTCTAAGTCCAAATCTAAAGAAAGCAAGACAAAACAAACAAAAACAAAACACCATTTGGCACTCCATAAAGGAGAACTAGACCAGATAACAGAAGAAAAGTTTTAGAGAAAATAACAGATTATTAAAAGTCATAATATAATCATGTGCACATATGGGAGGAGGCATTTAAGTGTATTTTATTGGCAAAATGGCAATTTTATTTTTGCTTAGACCCACTGATTGCCCTTCATCAATAGTTAGTATTTTTGACTTTTACGTTATCTCAAGTCAGGAAGCCAGGAAGAAGGAAAACATGGAGTATATGATCTTTTGTCTTCCCCAAGGGGATACAATCATTAGAAGCAGCAACACTTCCAGAGCACCAGTTCTCAAACTTTTTGGTCTCAGGACTTCTAGAAAGTTAAAAAAAATATATTAAGAACCTCAAAGAGCTCTTGTTTATGTGAGTTATGCCTAACATTTAGTTACTGTGTAAGTAGTTAAAACTGAGAAATTTAGGGCTTCCCTGGTGGCGCAGTGGTTGAGAGTCCGCCTGCTGATGCAGGGGACACGGGTTCGTGCCCCGGTCCAGGAACATCCCACATGCCAAGAGCGGCTGGGCCCGTGAGCCATGGCCACTGAGCCTGCACGTCCGGAGCCTGTGCTCCGCAATGGGAGAGGCCACAACAGTGAGAGGCCCGTGTACCGCAAAAAAAAAACCAAAACAACTGAGAAATTTAAAAATCACTTATTAACTTATTTAAAAATAAAACAATAAACTCATGACGTTAACATATACATTTTAAAACATAAATAACTATTTTCTAAGACAAAAAATTAGAGAGTACTATGCCATTGTTTTAAAGCTTTACAAATTTCTTTAATGTCTGGTTTAATGGAAAACAGCTGTATTATCATATCTGCTGCATTCTCTATTGTAAAATCACATATCATGTAGACTCTGGAAAATTCCACGGTACTTTGATAAGTAAGGAGAAATGCTTTCATATTATGATATATTTGACCTCACCGACCCTGAAAGGGGTCTCAGGGACCCTCCAGGAATCCCTAAAATATACTTTGAAAACTTGTCTTAGAGCATCTGAAGACAAAAAAAGAGTAGCTTTTAAGAGCTGAATAATAGGCACACTTCCCCTTATTTTCAAAATAGGTTTTAAATAAAATACATAATTTCATCAAATGCTACTCTTATTTTGACACGTTGAGATCACTGCACATGGAGAAGTGAAGAAGAAAACCATATTAAAGGGAAAAATGCTCCTCAAAATTGGGTACTCATAGGAAAATGTGTAAAGACATTTTATATCATACGAATGACATAGAACTGATTAAGGAATATCTAATCACAGAGAAATAGACCTTATCAAAGTATTGTCATTTTAGCTACAGATTATGGGGATTCAACATAAGTAGACAAAAGGATTAGAAATACTAAGAAATGAGATTATTGGATATTCTAGAATAAACCAAGTGTTAAAAGTAATCATAATTAAAGTAAATTGAGGACAAGCAAGGAAACAGGTTGAAAACCTAAACATCAGTTTGGGAAAAGATCTATAAAATCTTCTATATGAATCCAACAATTTAATAGGGAGAAATAATAAATAATAAATAAATAATAAATCTGACAACAATTGTAGCAGCTAATTACTAAAGGTTATCTTGACTAATGGTAACCTTTCATAAAGAAATTGGAAGAGCAAACAACCAGGTGTATATGAATTTAATTAAAATTTTGTGGAATAAAAAGAAGGAGGAGAAGGAGGAGGAAAAGAAAGCATCAGAGGCAGAGAAGCACAACTAATGTACTGGCTCAATTTTTGCAAAGTGCATTCTCTTTTTAGGAAAAAATAGCATTAAATGACAAGTAGAATTCTATCTGCAGACTAATCAAGATAGGAAACAAATACTTTTTAAGGATTTTATAATAATAAATTTAACGTGTTGGTGCCAAAGGCATATCTTTGCCGAGTTCTGTTTCAATATTATGCTTTTGGCTCTGATCAAGGGTTAACATAAGAAATAAAGCATAATAAGGTTTTGTGGTATTGTTTTTGAAATGGTTATTAAGGAAAAACATTATGAGAGCTGCTTTGGGGCAATTTACCCCAAGTATACCATTTATTACCTGTGCGACCTTAAACAATTTTCCCACCCTCTAAATCTCAGTTTTCTCATCTGCAAGGTCTACTTTGCAGGCTGTAGTAAGAATCGGAGATGGGGCATGGAAGCCCTTAGCATGTAGTAGATATTCTACTTTATAAACAGTAGTTATTAGGACTCTACCATTGTTGTTTCACATCTCTTACAGAATAAATTACATTTAGAAATCCTTTGAGATTTGGAAAACTTGCTCTTTTCTGAAGTATCAAAGGATACTTTGATCAGAAAATACTTGCTTTTTATTTCATCACATTTTCTTCTTCTGTCTTGGCTGCCAAAAAACTCAGTGAAAAAGAGGTTTCAATTATAATAACTAGACTAATTTGGATTATTTACTTCTCCCTCTCCCTGCTTTTTTAAAAATTCTTTTTTTCCACTTTAATAGCTTTATTTTGTATGCATTTTTCATTTAATTTGCCACAACTTCTCTCCCCAAGAAGATGCAATATAAAGTACACAGAGATATGATATGTTATATATTAGTCTTCTTCCCCTTCGAAACAGGTCTAAGTAAAACAAGGACTGAAATTGCCATATATGTGTTCATAGTTTATGGTAAGAATGTTTAGAAGTTAGAAAAGGAACAAAGTTTGTGTCAATTAGGATGTGAAACTTTCTTACTATGTTTTTCCCAATTGTAAAACAAAGAATTTCTGTGATATACAGTATCTGTCATTGATAAAGAGCTGCATTTCAAAGCCTGTTGTTTTGCTTGTGCTCCATTCTCCTGGATCTTTGGTGGTTCTTCAGGAGCTATCCCTGGATGCAGCTTTGGATCCTATCCCATGGCCCCTTCCTACTCAGAGGCATTGCCCCATCAGTACTGCCTTTTTTCCACCTCTCTCCTGCTATTCCCTCTTTCATCATAGAAATATCACCAGACTAGGCCAGCTCTCCTCATCCTCAGTACACGACTATAATGTCAATCCTCAGGGAGGCTGTACCTGCCCTTCCAAATTAACATGTTCTCTTATATGCACATTCATATATCCTCTCATTGATGCTTCCTATTTTTCTTTATAGCATATCTGTTTCTTTGCAAGCTTTATGTTAAGGATGTCTCCCTCACTAGATTGAAAACTCCATGAAAACAAGGAAATTTTTACCTGGTTTCTCAGATACTGAGTTTCCTCTACAATGCCTTCACTAAACACGCACTCAATAAATACTTTTGAATGATAAATCAATAAATTTTCCTATAGATATGTATGTTATTCTACTTTTTAGTCACTAACTTGTAGTTACATATTCAAGAATGATGGTAATCTGCACCTTTTATTCATTTGCCATTATTAATGTCAGAAGTTTAAATACTTGTGCTTACACTGTAGTGATTCCACAGCAGCACTGCTCCGATACATTTAGCTCAAGTAAGGCTCAGCGTTTATATGTTTGTGAAACATATACCATACTTACTGGATAATAATACTTAAGTCACCTCAGAGGTGCTCAGTGAGTATCAGTTAGATAGATGAGAAAAGCCAAAATCCAATAAGAATATTTTAACTGTAAGAGCATGCAAAAAGGGGCTTCCCTGGTGGCACAGTGGTTAAGAATCTGCCTGCCAATGCAAGGGACACGGGTTTGAGCCCTGGTCTGGGAAGATCCCACATGCCGCGGAGCAACGAAGCCCGTGCGCCACAACTACTGAGCCTGAGCTCTAGAACCCGCGAGCCACACTACTGAAGCCCGCGCACCCAGAGCCCGTGCTCCGCAACAAGGGACGCCACCGCAATGAGAAGCCTGTGCACACAACGAAGAGTAGCCCCCGCTCCATGCAACTAAAGAAAGTCCACGAGCAGCAACACAACGCAGACAAAAAAAAAAAAAAAAAATCAGGCAAAAGATCAGGCAAAAATGTCATTTTGTCTACAAAATGACATTTTGAATAATTACATTTTTTTTCTTCTGTAGTAGCATTAAGTTGATAGTTACGGCTGAATTAATTTCTTCACATCCTTTGAAGTTGATCTGAATATTCAATACAACATAAGTGTCAGGGGAGTTTGGGGAAAGACACTTGAAAATTCACCTGTTAGTTTTCTCTTCAGTTTCCTTCATGTCTAAAACATTCATAAATTGTACGAGGCATTGTAATAAAATAGAACTGAGTTGTCCAGCCATAATAACTCATCAGCAAAGAGTGACCAAGCCAAAAGGCCTCCGTTTGTAAATGAAAGAGCCGCACTGGACTCCAGTAGTGAGCCTGAAGAGGACTGGGCCCGCTGCTGTCCCTGCAGTAAGGTTCCTACGTGAGCACCATTATTTAGATTATGGGTGTGGCTTGAAGTGTCTGGATAAAGCAAAGCTTTGCTGGAAAATTCTTGCTGGAGTGGCAATGTCATGGGGAAAGAGAGTAGGATGTTTTACAGAGAGGATAATTATGAATGTCACTGGGTAGGGAAACCTGTGGTGTCAGTTTAGAGTAGTTGATAGGTGAAGAGGTCAGGAAGAACAGTCAGACTCTAATTCTTGTTTCTGATTTTGGTACAAGTCTCCTGGTGTACAAAGTCAGAGTGGGGCAACGTGGGTGCTTGTAACAGGTTGGAAATTCATTTTTCTATTTATATATGTGTATGTCATAAAAGTCTATTAAGTACATATTTCTAAGAATGGTCTATTTAGTATTGGTGGAAATATCATTTTACCTATACTATTTTCCTTAGATTCAATCCATGGGTACAAAGGGACTAACAGGTGGAGCACAGAGGGTTTAGGGCAGTGAAGATGCTCTGTATGGTGCTATAATAATGGATATGTGTCATTATACATTTGCCTAAACCCATAGAATGTAGAACACTGAGAGTGAACTGCAATGTAAACTATGGACTTTGAGTGATTATGATGTGTCAATTTAGGTTCATCAGTTGTTAACAAATTTGCGATTCTGGTGGGGGATGTTGACAACGGGGAGGCTGTGCATCTGTGGGGGTAGGGAGCATATGGGAACTCTCTGTACTTTCACCTCAGTTTTGCTGTGAACCTAAACCTGCTCTAAAAAATAAAATCTTTTTTAAAAAAGTACTTCAAGTTTTGTTGATTCTTTTAGATTTTCTAAATAGACAATCACGTCATCTATGAACAAAGACGGTTTCTCCCTTGCTTTCCAACCTACATATGTTTTATTTCCACTTCTTGTCTTATTGCATTAGCTAGAACTTT
Organism: Lipotes vexillifer; assembly: GCF_000442215.2. NCBI lineage: Eukaryota > Metazoa > Chordata > Mammalia > Artiodactyla > Lipotidae > Lipotes > Lipotes vexillifer. The sequence goes on along the minus strand of NW_006777583.1, from coordinate 1,316,500 downwards.
CAGTGCAATGCTGAAAAGGAGTGCTGAGACAGGACATCTTTCACTTGTCCCTAATCTTAGAGGGAAAGCTTTGAGTTTCTCACCATTAAGCATGATGTTATCTGTGAGTTTTCTGTAGATATCCTTTATCAAGTTGAAGAACTTCCCTTCTATTCCTAGTTTCCTGGGAGTTTTTATCAAGAATGGGTATTGGATTTTGTCAAATTTTTTTTCTGCACCTGTTAATATGATTTAGGCTGTTGATGTAATGGAGTACATTAATTGATTTTCAAATGTTGAATCAGCCTTGCATACCTAGAATAAATCCCACTTTTTCTTGGTGTATAATTCTTTTTATACGTTGTTAGACTGAATTTGCTAATATTTTGTTGAGGATTTTTGCATCTACATTCATAAGAGGCATTGGTCTGCAGTTTTCTTTTCTTGTAGTGTCTGTCTGGTTTTGGTGTTAGGGTAATGTGGGCCTCATAGAATGAGTTACTAAGTATTTCCTTTGATTCTATCCTCTGAAAGATATTGTAGAGAATTGGTAAAAATTTCTTCCTTAAATGTTAGGTGGAATTTACCAGTGAGCCCAAATGCGCATGGTGCTTTCTCTTTTGGAAGGTTACTAGTTATTTATCCAATTTCTTTAATAGATATGGGTCCATTCAGATTGTTTACTTCTTCTTACTTGAATTTTGGCAAATTGTGTCTTTCAAGGAATTGGTCCTTTTCATCTAGGTTATCAACTTTGCTGGCATAGTATTTTTTAGTATCCTTTCAATGTTGAGGGCTCTGTGGTGATATCCTGACTTTCATTTCTGATATTAGTAATTTGTACCCCCAGCCTCTTATTATTATTATTATTTTTAGTTATCCTGGCTAGAGGCTATTGATTTCATTACTCTTTTCAAAGAACCAGTTTTTGGTTTCATTGATTTTTTTTTTCTACTGATTTCCTGTTTTCAATTTCATTGATTTCTGCTTTAATTCTTATTTCTTCTTTTTACTCTAAATTAGAATACATAAAAGTAGTTTGTTATGGATTCAAGTACTTCATATATGAATATAAGATTTTTTTTTTTGGTAATTTCAGTAATTCAGGGTTTACAAATACAAAAAGTTTTATCATTCCATTAAACACCACATTCTTTAAATTGCTGGTATTGTCAATTCAGGTTAAATGACATTGTATTTATTTAATGTTTTTAATTGTTAAATGACATTTCTTTAGAATTCACATGATGAGGCTCAGTGTTAAAATTCCTGAAATGATATTAAGGTAGAAATCTAATATCAAAACCAAAATCAAATCAATGCATCTCCAGAACTTTTTTTTTTTTTAGATTCCATATATATGTGTTAGCATACAGTATTTGTTTTTCTCTTTCTGACTTACTTCACTCTGTATGACAGACTCTAGGTCCATCCACCTCACTCAAATAACTCAATTTCGTTTCTTTTTATGGCTGAGTAATATTCCATTGTATATATGTGCCACATCTTCTTTATCCATTCATCTGTTGATGGACACTTAGGTTGCTTCCATATCCTGGCTATTGTGAGTAGAGCTGCAATGACCATTGTGGTACATGACTCTTTGAATTATGGTTTTCTCAGGGTATATCAATACACTGCATCTCAAAACCAAAATCAAATCAATGCATCTCAATTTCCATTCCATGAAATTCCATGTGAATATAAATGTGGTTTCTGGTACTCATGGAGAATAAGATTTTAATCATATGCAAGTATAATAAGCTATTTAATAAACTCTACAATGCAAAAAGAATCATATTTGTACTGTGTTGGTTATATTGTCGTAACAAACCATGCTAATTCCTTTTAGCCTACCCATCATTCCCGATATTTAAGAAAAGTTGGATGAATGAATGAAGAAAGTTCTGAATTCAGCCAAGCTGAGCTCTCTTAGTCTATCTATTGTTTGACTTAACTTTGAGGAAAACAAGGATTGATTCTACAAAATGTCAAAGGAGGAGCAGGTAGATGCTTTCTTTTTGAAAACATAGGGTGCTGCTATTTGAGAGTCAGCCTCATCATCAGCATGCCTGGTAAGACCAGTCTGAATAATCAGCCCATGAGTGCTGCACTAATATTTATGACCCCCTAAAACTTGTGTAAAAGGGCAACTACTTGTGAAGAAATACAATAATTACATGGACATTGAATTTGGCTACGAAGAATTTAAGTCTCCTCTCCAATTTCTTACTGTTGACTCACATCAAGGGATGTTCAACTTTTGACACTACCATCATTCTGGATATAGACAAAGTGACAGAGCTGATTGCACGTGGAAGAGTTACAGCTGTGGAGCTATCATTATTCCCACCTACTCTTGTCCAAAAAAGAATGAAATATGCATTTACACATATTCCTAATTTATTTGAGACAGACTTAATTTTTTAATTATAGCATGTAAAGTGCTTCTCTCTCATTATCTCAAGCAGTTTTCAAGAACTGAATCCAAGAGTAAGAAAGCAAAGGCAAACATAAACAGGCACACCTGCTGCAATGCATCTGTGTCTTTTAAAAAGGTGTGACTCCCCCCGCCCCACCCCACCGCTTTGTGATCTTTAAAAGAGATGCATCTCACTTGTCACATTTCAGTGTTAGCCCTTGAACACCTTCTGTGCTTAGGCCTCTCTGTCTGCTCATCTGTGTCTCTGGCTTTGGGCCCTACATTGTCTATAACATAATATGGTAGAAGAAGGCAGACGGCAGAGGGATTAAGAGCATAAACTCTGAAGTCAAGTTTTATTTTGTGTTCTAATCTTGATTCTGCCACAAACCAGCTATGTGATCTTAAAAAAGTTACCTAACCTTTCTGAATCTCAGTTTCCTTATCTGTGAAATTAATGTAAAGAGACTGATAGCCTTTGAAGATTAAGTGAAATAATTTACATAAAGCTTTTAGCAAAAGCTTGGTCCACAATAAGTGCTTGATAACACATGGTAGTGATGGCTGGTACTATTACTATTGAGATAGTTATTATTAGGTCTTAGTCACATGTGTTCAACTGTATATTCCTCTCAAGATTCTTTCTTCTTTCAGTTTTCTAGCAGAGTAGAGCATAAGCATTTACTTCCTTCACTAAATGGCCCATTATATATAAATAGAAGGTATGATCAACGTGAATCAGTGTTAACAAGGCTCTTCCTCAGTGAAATTCCACTTACAATAAGATGGCATTTCTGGAATTCTGCAGGATCAAGAGCCATTAAGACTTGAGTGTGGCTAAGCTTCTGTAACAATAATTTCACAGGCAAAAGTCAGGATGGTAATTTAAAAGTTAGATACTGGGGTTCTAGATAGGTTCCAACATTCAAGGGAACATTTCTAAGAATAAATCACACAGATAGTCAGAACCTATGGCACATTCAACATATTATTCATAGAAATCTAAGTTTTTTAAGGTTAAATTTTGAGAAGTAGAATCCGAGAGTAGAATGCAAAGTGTATGTGTGAGAAATTATGTTTTTCAACATGGATTTTCCTCTATATCTATCATCATGTGAAGTTCTACAAAATTAGGTATCTTTTCCAAAACACAGATAAATACGCTATGTATATTTATTTAGATTTTAGAAGATATTATATTCCATGAAATGTGCTCTCCTGCAGAGTTGGGTTAGCATTATCATTTTTGAAAGTAATGTGATTTAAGTGTCTTGAATTATTAAATGTGTTTGAAGTCCTATTATCTTTTAAAATTCAGATGATCTTGAAGTTATTTTTGTTTTACAATAAGTGCTACTGGCAAAGTTGCTTTTCATAAGAGTTTTATGGGCAAATAAATATCTATGAATCAATAAATTAATCAATAAGAAAAAAATAAAAAGTAAAAATAAAGGATACAAGGCCAGTTCTAAAATATTCCCAGCACTCAAAATGCTGGTATCCTAAACAAGTTTTTGTAAATAACTGGATTCAAGTCAATGAATATATATTGTACCTGTTTGTGCCATGAATACAAAGGCATATATGAGGTGTGGGGAAAGGTGGTAAAGGGCGGAGGAAAAGGATGACAGACATAGATAAATAGGTCATAATTCCTGCCTATTCCAGGAGACAGGACCATGTACAGCTAACCATAATACAGTGTTGTTAGTGCTGTATTACAGTGGTAGAAAATGCCATGAGACTGCAGGGAAGAAAGTAGATTTGTTAAAATTCTAAATTTATATCTCTCAGGAAGAGAAAAGCACAGAAAATTATCAAAAGCCTACAAGACTGCTTAACTTAATGGACTTCTGTACAGATTGAAACTCAAAAGACCCAGAATCCCAAAGGCCAATAAGGAAGACTTGCACAGATGCCTGGCAATGTGGTCAAGCCTAGACTGGGAGTTTTAACAGCTTTGGTTCCACTGTTTGAACAGCCTCTCAAAGCTTGTTTGTGCACAACTGTAAAATGGGGGAAATGCTATTGCTGCTTTCTGAATAGGAAAAGAGCTGTGAAAACTGACACGTACCTGCTTAAGTAATTGAACTTCAAGGATAAAGAAGGGATTCATAGACCTCTAAGCAGAAAAAAGCAGATCATCTCTAAGAAGGGAAGTATCAAGTTGATGTCAGATTTCTGCAAGACAGCTTTCAGTGCCAGGAGATTACAGACGAATGGGTACAGACTGCTGAGGTTAGGACCAAGTGTCCCACAAATGTTACAAAATGTCCTACAAATTTAAAGTGACCATAAAAGTCATGAAAGAACTTGGGGAATATATTGTTGCTATACCCTTCTGGGAACAGAAAAAACAAACAAACCCAAAGCAAAACAAATAAACAAAAAACCCTCAGCTACTTGAATAAATGCAGCCAATTAAGAAATAAAGAGAAAAAACTGTGGTAAAGGGCTGGTAATGGGCATCAAGTCCATTTAAAGGTAGAACCCAAACAAGTAAGCTGCAGATTATAAATGACGTAAACCTTACCAGTATAAAACAGAGATATGACAAGAGAGAATTTGAAGGTGGAGATCAATGGAAGGAAGTGAATGTATATTAATTTCCTTATTTTTCCCAATGGAGAGAAAATATGTAGTGCCCAAGTTTAATAAAATATAAAATAGAGGTTGAACGATATTGTTTAAAGTTATAAAAGGAATCACCAGACTACTAAAAATATAAATGCACACACAAGTTCACTAAAATAACAAACAATAATAATATTTCCATGTAAAGAGCTATCAAACAAACAAATGTGGATTAAACTAACAAAGATGGATCAATAATAAGTGTGGGTTAAAGAGCTATTAAACTAAGAAAAGGACAAGAACAAAACAAAATGACCGCAAAAGTATTTTAAGAGTAATTACACAAGATTTTAAGTATATATAGAGAAAGAAAGAAAGACAGGGAGAGAAAACATGATAGGACTTCCTAAGAAAGATATAAAAAATATAAAATCTTAGAACTGATGGAAAAAAACTTACAAATTTGATCCCCTATGATAAAATTATGCAAGACAACATAAACAAAGCAAAACTAGGAGAAAACATACTCTACTATCCATCTGTCTATATGATATGGATTACACATAGAGATATATATAAGATTATACATATATGATCAAGATTAATATTTGAATATATAGAGATCTCTTACATACCAAGAGAAAAACACATAAAAACACATATAAATCACTGAAAAACAGAGCAAAGAATAGAGAAAAGAATATAATGATGAGGATTGGTCAGATGCACATGCTGTTAAAGAGGAAGATTCAAACTATTAGCAATATTGTAGATTGGTAAAGCCTTGAAATTTAGCCACATCCATGAAAGAATGTAAAATGAATATATTAATTGCCTAATAGAAGCCACTTCTTGGAATGTATCTTAAGGGAATATTTTCACTTGTGCATAATATGCCTCAAGGATATTTATTACTATATTATGTATAATTTTTAAAATTGGAAAAAAGTTTAATAACCATGTAGGAACTGGATAAATTACAGAGCTCACAGTATGAAAAACCACATAGCAACTAAAAGAATGAAAAAGATCCATATGTATTAAAATATTGTAGACAGAATTATGGTCCCAAAGAAGATTCCATTCTCCAGTTCTGGGACTGTGAACATGCCATGTAACATGGCAAAGAGACTTTGCATATGTAGTTAGGATTACGAATTACTGTTGCCTTAAAATACAGAGATTATCCTGGATTATCCAGATGGGCCCAATGTAACTGTATGAGCCTTTAAAAGCAGAAGAGGAAGATAGAAGAATCAGTGAAATAGATTCAAAGCATCAGAAGGATTTGATGTGCCATTGCAGGTGAGAAGATGGAGAAGGTCAAGTATCAAGGCAACTACAAGGAACAGAATTCCTCCAAGGAACTGAATGAGCTTGGAAGCGGATTTTTCTCCAGAGCCTCCAGAGAGAAGTGCAGCCCTGATGATGCCTTAATTTTGGAATTGTGAGGGTCTAGTCATGCCATGCCTAACTTTTGACCTACAAAATTGTAAGATAATATATAGTGTTATTTTAAGTGTTCAAGTTTGTGGTAATTTGTGATGCAGCAATAGAAAACTAATACATAAATGGAAAAAATTTCCAAGGCATACTGTTAAGCAAAAAAATAAGTTAGAGAGAAACATAAAAAAACAAATGTATGTAAGTATATTGCATTTTTTTGTGTGTGCCAAGATGCCACACATAGCCTCAGCCACATGCCATCATTCCTTCTTTTTGATCACTGATCTGTGTTTCAGTTTGTTTTCTAAGACATGGCAAATAGTTTTGAAAACCTCTGAAAATACTTGTTGTGGTTAATACTCTGAAGTAGCAGAACTGATTTCCTAACATATGAAAAAAAAAAAACCACCAGGAGAGAATAATAGAAGAGCACGAGAACACAAATTAAGTGCTACACATTAAAAAACAAACCAAAATACTTGTCAGTGAATGAGTCTTTGAAAGGCCTGAAAACCAATGACATTCAAGTTTATCCTTGAATGTTGAACTTTGGATTCTTAATTTACTTTCCCATAGAATCCACATTTCGAGTTGATTAGAGCAAATACATTATGTTAGAAAACGAATGCGTCACACCTTGATTAGTAAGAGTAGGTTGGTCTGGGTGTAATAGGTAGAATTCTATGAATGACCCCTATGTGAACTTAGCTCTTATATTAAATGCTCTCCCTTCTGAGTGTGGGTGGAATCTACGAATAGATGAGGCAGCACTCCTAGGATTATATTAATTTACATGACAATAAGGAGGTTCTTCAGATAGGTTTAATCAAATCAAATGTACCCTTGAAAAGCAGAGTTTTCTCTGGCTGGAAGCAGAAAAGGAAGTCAGGGATCTGAAACAATTTAGCTTTGAAGTTGGAGGGAGGCATGTGCCAAGGAATGAGACAGTCTTTAGGAGCTGAAAGCAGTCCCTGGCTGACAAGCAGTGGGGGAATGGGGATGTTGGTCACACAACCACATGGATGTGAATTTGGCAAAGGAGCTTGGAAGCTCAATGAGTTTGGAAGCAGATTCTTTCCTAGAATTTCTAGATAAGTACCCGGACAACTAACAGCTTAGTTTCCACTTTGTGAGACACTAAGCAGAGAACCCAGTAGAGCCCCCTGGATTTAGACCTACAGATCTGAGAGATAATTAGTTGCTCTGAGTTGCTAAATTTGTGGTAATTTGTTAGAAATAGAAAATGAATACACTGGGTATTTTGCAGTTAGCAAATGGTAAACTAAAGAACATAAACTCTTGGCACGTGCCATGTGCTCTCTTATTGAGTGTATAGTGTTAGGGTCTAAATATATGCTCAATAAATAGTTTTAGTTGTTTGGTTAGGTGGTGAGTAAATGCATGAATGAATGAATGAAGCAATAAACAATCTTTGGTCAGTCAAGACATCCAACAAATATTTATGGAAGGCCCAATATACACCATGAACCATTCTGAGTGCAGGACATAGTAGAAAGAGGTTCAAAACACCAGGTAATTTATATTCTAGTTTCAAACAAGAGCTCAAAATTCTCTGGACTAGAGCTTCTCATGTTGGTGAAACAGAAGGTCATTGGAATGCTGTGAAAGAAGGCCCATGGAAAGAGGATCATGAGGTCAGCAGAAGGCCTTTCCAGGCAGGACTCTGAGGGCCGTGCATAGAGGGTGGCTGTGATGGGGAGACACTGGAGGGTTAAGGGGGGAAATGGTGTGATATGATGTATGATTTTATCTTAAAAATCAAGATGGATCCTAAATATCCAAAGAAAGTCTTTTAAATAACACAAAATAAATTTGAAGAAAATTGATCACTACAGAGATGCCAATGCAATAATCTCCAACTTGCAGGTGTGCTGTATCAAAATTAGAGCTGAAAGTTATACAGTGCACCCCCCACCTCTTATTTGCAAGGGATACATTCCAATATTCCCAGCAGATGCCTGAAACCGTAAATAGTACTGAACCCTATATATACTCTGCTTTTTCTATACATACGTTTTTATGATAAAATTTAATGTACAAATTAGGCAAAGTAAGAGACTAATAACCATACCTAACAATAAAATAGGATAATTATAACAATATACTGTAATAAAAGTTATGTGAACATGGTGTCTATCTCTCTCTCATATCCTTTTTTTTTTTTTTTGGTGTGTAGAAACTCTATTCTGTTTCTTTAATCACTTTACCTCTCTCAAAATATCTTGTAAAAATTTAATGCCTTTTCCATCTTAAGCATTTATCATGCACTGCGGCCATAACTTCTGCAGTTTCAGGGGTTACAGCAAAACTAGCACGGATTTCTTTTTCCTTCTTCACAATTTCATGCATAGAAGATTCATTCTTACCAGAGATCTTAGTAGATCTTACTAACCTCAGCACATGATTTTTTTTCTTTCTTATTAACCCAAGAACTTTGAATTTTTCACTTAAAGGAGGCACTTTTTGGCTCTCTTTGGCATATCCAAATTGCCAGTAACACTAGTCTTGTGCTTTAAAGGGGGCCATCACTAAGTAAAATAAGGGTTACCTGAATACAAGCACACAATACTGTGACAGTCGATCTGATAACCTAGATGGCAACTAAATGAATAGTGGGATATGCTAGACAAAGGGATGATTCATATCAGGTGCGGGATGGAGCCAGACGGTGCAAGATTTCATCACGCTACTCAGAATGGCGTGCAATTTAAAACTATATATTGTTTATTCCTGGAATTTTCCACTTAATATTATTGGACCATGGTTGACTGCGGGTAACTGAAACTAAGGAAGGCAAAACCTCAGATAAGTGGGACTACTGTACTTTCGGTTCAACATATACTGTGACATAAAGAAAACAAAGGACAGTTAAATGTGAATCTTCCTTGTCTACATTCCAAATTATGTATATATACTATTCATTTTCTTGGTGGTCATCATTTGCCACTAAAATCATGCAACTTATACATATCTTTAAAAACACGTGGAACATTCTATTAATAAAATCTGAGTTTTGACTATTTTTATGTGTCCTGAGCACAGATAAGTATTGATAGTTATCTATTTAATCCACCGTTTATAACCTAATAGGGAAAGCCCTGACATTCCAGCAAAATTTTATGGATTGATGAAATGTAGGGAACCATTTCCTCGAAAAAAATAAGCAGAGCAGTCTCTGTAAACTTTAAGCAAAATAAATAATTGGGAGGAAACACTGAGGTCAGAAATCACAGAAGATTAATATTAAATATATGGCATGTAAAATGCATTAGAATTATTTCACACTACTTTCATGAGCCAAAAATAAAGAGGATATTGCAGAGGGGCCTTAAATTACATTTACAAAAGGCAGAAAGATAAACTGGAACACTGGAATGAGAAAGGGTATTCTTGTCCTAGGTCAAGAAAACATTTTGAAACTTCTGGTGGTTACTGAAATTTTTCTTTAAAGTAGGCAAAAAAGTTAGTAAGAATTGTTAGTATGCCCAACACTGCATATATTGCAATGGTGGTTCCATTTCTTTAGATCTTTGGATGGTGATGATTCTCTGGAATTTACAAAATAAAGATAGGAAGGGAGAGAAGGAAGGAGGAAGGGACGGAGGTTGAAAGTAAGAGAGAGGGGGGTAGAGAAAGAGAGAGAGAGACAGAGACAAAGAGACAGAGAGAGAAGGTGAGAATAGACACATTAAGGGGACAGTTGCACTTAGATGCATTGGAAACTGTGTGAAAGAATTTTTTCTTTTTTGTAGTCGCAATGTATTGGCCTCCTATGGCATTCAGTGTACTGTATTGAGGTTAGTGGTATGGACTGAATGTTTATGTCCCCCCAGAATTCATATGTTGAAGCCCTAATCCCCAATGTGATGGTATTTTGAGGTGAAGCCTTTGAAGTAAGTAGATTTAGATGAAGTTTTGAGGGTGGAGACCTCGTGATGGGATTAGTGCCCTTATAAGATGATGAAGAGACCAGAGCTTGCTCTCTCTCCCTTGTGAGGACATGGCAAGAAGACTGCAGTCTAAAACCTAGGATAGAGCCCTCACTAAGAATCTGACCATGATGGCATTCTGTTCTGGGACTTTTAACTTCCGGAACTGTGGGAAACAAATGTTTTTTCTTTAAGCCACCCAATCTGTGGTATTCCGTTATAGCAGCCTGAACAGGTTAATATAGCCAGTGATGCTAAACACCTACAAAGAACTGCCCTGCCCAAATGAAACTAGTGTTCCTGTTGTTTCCATTGAGAAACTCTGAATCTTACCCAAAGTGAGTAAGCTGGATTTTTTGTGAGCACTCCTTATTCAGGAGCTACACACTTGAGATGGGACCAAGGACAGTGACTAAAACAAGAAAACCAAGTTAACCTTCTGTTTCCATGACTGGTGCAATCTACAGCTATGACCTAGGCCTCTACCTGTTTGTTAATTTGACGTCTTCATTGAATTCTATATTTCTCATTTACGAGGCAGACAAAATACTTTGTAAAACTTTTGCAGAATTTGTTCTTGAATTATTTAATAATATTAAAATCAAAAGTCCATGTTCAAGGAATGAAGTTAACAGAGTATTATTATAATGTTGCCTGAAAGTTTTTCTTATGACCCAGAAATAAAAAAATATTTACCTGAATCTTTCAGAGGATTATTCATTTTTCCACACTACTTCTGAATTAACCATTCCCAAAATAAAAATTCTTTTTTTTTTTTTTTTTTTTTTTTTTTTTTTTGCGGTACGCGGGCCTCTCACTGTTGTGGCCTCTCCCGTTTGCGGAGCACAGGCTCCGCACGCGCAGGCTCAGCGGCCATGGCTCATGGGCCCAGCTGCTCCGCGGCACGTGGGATCTTCCCGGACCGGGGCACGAACTCGTGTCCCCTGCATCGGCAGGCGGACTCTCAACCACTGCGCCACCAGGGAAGCCCCCCAAAATTCATTTTTTATGAGTCAAAGACATCATAAGTAGAAGATTCACATTCATCCTTATAATACAAAATAGGACTTCATTTCCTCAAGGCAGAGAGTACTTCAGTTATGGGGCAGACAACTGTTACCCAAGAGCAAGGATATAAATTTCATGGTCCCATCCCCATGCTCCAATAAATAATCAATGAAAAAACAACATAGAAATAGTTAGCTAGAATCTAACCTTAGTTACTCCACCAGCCTTGGAGAGAAGCACACATACAAAGAAAGGATCACTGTTCACCTTCAAGCCACAATACTCTGATATTTCCCACATGATAATTCTTTCCTAAAAGGGGATCATTTTTCAAAGGAATCTTTTTAGCTTAGAGTCATTCCCTTGCAGCCCATAGGTAGAGGTTGTCACACATAAACTATATTGACATAAATAAGAGACTGTCCTCCTAGAGCGCCCATTGTGGGTGATAGAATTCTTTGCTCAGCTTTTTCTGAATTTTAGCTTTTCAGAGCATTCAGGGTTAGAGGAACAGAATATATAGATGTGAAATACTGTATCACAGGAACAGAAAATAGGCCAAATTGCCAATTAGAGTAAGGTTTAGAAAATTAGAAATTAGAAAAGGTATCATGATAATATGATAATATCCTTCCTCTCATGGTTGATACACACCTGCTTGGAATAAGCATTTTTAAATGTAATTAAAACTTATTACTTTACTTAAAACCATATTCCCTTATAGCTTGAATTCCCATCTTTTTTCTTTTTCTTTATTCACATTAAGTCTTTGTAGGTCATCTATAGAAACAGAAAAAATGTGTGCCTTTCCTGACCTCATAAGGAAACTGCGGGTAGATCTCTTACTACATTTTGTTTCCTTTTTTGTGCTTTTTTTTTTTTTTTTTAATACTGCCACTGTTAACTAGAAAAACTTTTCCTACCCTTCCTTGAGGTTATCCAATTCTTCTGCTCCAAAGTCAAGGATTCTGTGAATCTCATTCCTTTAGCAACTGAAGCCTGACAGAACAGCTGTGAATGAACCTCTAAAGACTGTAATGCAAGGACATCAAGTAAGAATCAGGTCATATCTACACAGTAACCTCATGTGCATGACATTTCAATGGGCTTTTGGAATAGTGAAGACATTCACCTCAATCCCAAGGTGTTTCCTTCTAAGAAAGATAACTTAGATGTTATTTTTTACCCTCTTTTTCTTGTTAAATCTTTCCAGGCAGGGACTGTGTCTCATGTTTACTTTCTGTAGCTCTCCTCAGAACCTACAGTGCATGTTGTGTGGAGGGAATATGGTCATCCTGGGCTAGAGGCTTTGGTTGGTCTCTTAAAATGTTTGTTATTTTTTGCTGTTGTTTTTTTCATCATTTGTTCTCAGCTAGAGGAGAGGCAAAAGAGAGTATAAAAATGTAGGTGAAGGAAATGGGAAATGAAGAAAAAGTTCATTAGAGGAACTGTGTAACTGTATGGAAGAGAATGGAGTAAAGCCTCAGAGAGCAAGTGGGCAGAGAGGTGAGGAGAAGAGAATGCATTGTAATGTTAATAAAGGTGAGGAAGTTTGATGAGAATTTCTTATCAATCCTCTAAGTCCTCTTCTATGCATGTTCCCCACTCTAGTTTATTTCTCATAATCTCTAAGTCTTCACATATGTAACATTCATAAATATTGGCATTGAAGACCCTAGGGGAATCCTGGGCTTAGTTGTTAGCATATTTCATTCATAGAATCACAAACCATGTCCCTTTAGATGCTTTTCATCTCTTGACTGGACATTTTCATAACCTCTTAACTGGCTGCCCTGCTTTTGGACTTCATGCTGCCATGAAGGATGATGGTCCTGCAGCAAAAGTCTTTCAGGGTCTTCTCATCTACAGAAACATGGGAACTTCTTTCATGTAAGCCTCTCTGGACAAGATCCATACCTCTCGCTCAAACCCCAGTTCTCACCAAGTGTACTTTACTTTCTAGCAATATCCAAAGACCAGAAGTTCATGCCTTTGCATCTTTGGTCTATTATGTTCTATAAAGATTTGTGGGAGAAAAGGAGTATTCCTGGTATTCCCTTTTTTTCATATTGGTTGACTACTAAACAGCAATTTTTCTTTTAAAACCCAACACAGACATAACATCCTCTGGCAAGATTTTTCTGACTCAGTTTCATTCTAGATGTTCTGAATAGGTTTCACCCTCCCTGATGTCTTTGAAGTTGCAAAATGCATCAATTGGTGCACATATGTCATCTTACAGCTATGTGCTTATGTGTCTATCTGCTCTATAAACGAATGAATTTCTTAATCTCTGTATCCAAGATTTTGGCACATACCAGAGAATCAGCTAATGGTTGAACTGACTTACTGACATCATTCAACATTTACAGAAAGAACAAGCCATTTAGAATGTAACAATTAACATGATATTTTGTATATAGTACTTGGAAAATTCCTAGATATTTATTCTAGAATTTATTGTGATTCCCTGGAATCAAAAGAGAGAAGGCCACTTAGAATTTGATAAACTTTTGATATCATTGTCAATAATGATGTACAGAAACATTTAATGAGAAAGGAACCTCCTTCCCAGGCATTATTTTTAGATCTCCAGGTTCCTAATATTGAGCTATAATTTTCAGAATGTAGATTTTTTTTGCTCCAAATTTTTTGGATAAAATATCTATGCTATGCCTAAGCCATTGATCTATTTTATTCTATGTTTATAAATAAAAAAATTAGAACATTAACAGAACTATTTGTTATTTCTTCTCTGGTGAATGTAATCTCTCAATTCTTAGTAAGAATATATAACTACTTTTACTTTTTACTGGTAAAATTATCGTTATAGTGTTTTAATGCCTGAGTCTTGCATTAAAATCCACCCTCCAGAGATCAACGTTCAAATGGAAGTAACAAGAGACAAAATCTCCCCAGAAAAAAATGTAAATATCACAGGAACCGACAAACTTAAACAACCCCCCCCCCATTTTCTTTCTTAGTCTCTCATTGCTTAATTAAGTCCTCAGAAGAATCTTTCTATTGACAATAAGTGGACCCAAGCGGGAACAATATTCACAAAAACAAAGAACAAGTGTCAGAAGCAAGCTTATTGTTAATGACCTTAAACCTCAGTGTCCCTTCAAATCATATTTAATCCTCATTTATCAGTATGTGGATGTGTGTTTTACATTCAGTGAAATTCAGTTTTTAGAAATGTGAGGGACCAGAATCTTTTTTCTAGGAGTATGCCCTTCATGTTATGTTTAGATAGACGGAAAACTATATAATTTGCTCTGACCACAGAACCATTATTAGTATATACTCAAAAGTTTATTTAATAAGAAGTTCAGTATCTTTTTGCTTTAAGTAACAAGATATACAATTTAAAGTGGCAGAGATTTTGAGAAACTCATTATCATCTATGAGATATCAAGCAGGAGAATTCCAATGATGTCTACTTTTTTCTCTGCCTTCTTCAACATTGTTGTTTCTCTTCATAATTATAAGACTGCAAAAGCAGTTCCCAGCTTCATACACAGACTCCAATATGACAGTGAAAAAGAGAAAAGACCTTTCCTCCCCTGGTTCTCCTTTTATTAAAGAGAAACTTTTCTAATAACTCACAAGCAGACTGCCCAACAAAACTCATTGGTGAGGATCAGGTCATATGCCCTTGACTAGCTGCAAGGGAGGGTGGGAGAAGAAGTTTTAGCCTTTTCCATCTTTATAAAAGCAGATTGGTTCTGTCAACAGGAATAAGAGGTCAGGTGGAAGAAGGCTTAAACGTGTCAAATAATGTAAAGTTGAATGACATATATACTGCCCATTAAACCTATAAATGTTATCAAGCATAGTACTTGGTAGTAAATATAGATAGTAATTTCTTTAAAATAAATTTATTTATTTTTGGCTGCATTGGGTCTTCGTTGCTGCGCGCAGGCTTTCTCTAGTTGCGGCGAGCGGGGACTACTTTTCCACTGCGGTGTGCAGGGTTCTCATTGAGGTGGCTTCTCTTGTTGCGGAGCTCGGGCTCTAGGCGCGGGGACTTCAGTAGCTGTGGCAAACGGGCTCAGTAGTTGTGGCGCACGGGCTTAGTTGCTCCGCGGCATGTGGGATCTTCCCGGGCCAGGGCTCGAACCCGTGTCCCCTGCATTGGCGGGCGGATTCTTAACCACTGCGCCACCAGGGAAGTCCCTAGATGGTAATTTTGTTTTTTTGTTTGTTTTTGTTTTTTTTCTGGTACGCGGGCCTCTCACTGCTGTGGCCTCTCCCGTCGCGGAGAGGCTCCGGACGCGCAGGCTCAGTGGCCACGGCTCGCGGGCCCAGCCGCTCCGCGGCATTCGGGATCCTCCCGAACCAGGGCACGAACCCACGTCCCCTGCATCGGCAGGCGGACCCTCAACCACTGTGCCACCAGGCAAGCCCGATGGTAATTTTTTAAATGCTGCTGCACTTGTTTTGAATTCATTGACCTCTAGAACCATTTCGCACACATTAGTAAAGACTATGAAGACTTTAAAGAATCTATGAATAGAAACAGAAATTTTGAGAATTGATTTTTGTTTTCAAATAACTGCCGGTACCATTTACTAAGCTATTGTCTCTCAACTTTATATCTGCCCTTCTATAGTCCGCTTTGTGAAGTGGGGACTTGAGTTACAAGTGACACTTTTCCTCTGCTGGCTTCCTGTTTGGCTCTGCCATTAGAGGGCACTAGGAAGAGAGTGGAAGCCTTGAAGCGGATGAAGGGACTTGCTCCTTGAGTCTGTCTTTCTGCTTGTTCTTCCCAAGTACCTTTGAAACACTTTTTAACCCCGCAGTGGCAGATCATTCTGATAGCAGTTGCTAATTCCAGTTTGCACTTTTCCAGTGCTCACAGAACCAATCCCAGAGTCCCTCTTCAGTAACACCAGCACTAGCTGGCCAGAACACAGTTCTCAAAGGTCTGAGTGCCCGCTGCATGGGCAATGCCTCTAATGTTAGAAAAGAGACACCAGCCTAGCCAAGCAGTGAACTTTCACACAGGTCTATAGAGCACCTCCTTTAAACTTCTAAATTTTAATAATCTCAACTTCTTTACTTGGTTTCTCCAGTCCAAGAGGAGGCTGCTTCTCGAAGCTGCTACCTCTACAATACATTAGCTTAGTGTTCCCCTTTTGCCTTTCCAGTTCTTCACTATCTAGTCATTAGTTCTTTACCGATTGATTCTCTAATAGGCTAAATTCGTTCTTTTTTAGGGGAGATTACAGGTTTTTAAAAATTTACCAAAAGGAGCTTCCACTATTTCTGCATCCTTATAATCATGTCCATTTCCTGTTTTTCTTTGATGTTCAGATACCATATTTTTTTCCATAATCTTAAAGGGTTAGATGCTTTTGTCTGCAACTGTCCATCACCATAATATTTAAAACGATTTGAACAAAAAAATCTCTGTGTTGGGATAGCAAGCA
The DNA here is from genome assembly GCF_000442215.2 of Lipotes vexillifer. Taxonomy (NCBI): domain Eukaryota; kingdom Metazoa; phylum Chordata; class Mammalia; order Artiodactyla; family Lipotidae; genus Lipotes; species Lipotes vexillifer. Next base: position 1,299,686 of record NW_006777583.1, on the reverse strand, counting down.
TATTTAATATTTTTTCAACCATTTCCTTTTATTTTATTAAGTTCAGTGTATACTCCTATATTACAAGTTTCTCCAGGCTCCAAGTTCATGGCTTTGAAATTAATACATGCCCAAGAGAACTGTGGTTAGTAAAAGAGGGGAGGCAGCATTAGGGGTGGAAAAAAGAGAAGGACAGCAATTTTTTTGAAAACACAGGAACAGTAGGATAGCAATGATAACAAGGAAAGAACCAGAGGTGGTGGCAATAGTGAGCTGCCAGAGGAGATGAAACAGTCCCTGGTTATCTCTACAAGTAAATGGAAAAGGAGGGCTTTAAGGTTTGGCCTTGTGGTTTATGACACATGACACGATGACCTTTCCTGAATGTCCAGACTGACTAGACCGTTTAACTTGGGACAACCTTGAATTCATTTCAGGAAGATAGACTACTCAAGAAGGCTTAAAGATCTGCACTTAAAGACTAACTGAATGAATTCAAACGCAAAGGGGGAAACATCTTTCATATTCATTTTAAAAGCTTTCAAAAATGCTATTTAAAGCTAAAATGCAGAAGGAGTAAGATTACAGTCAGACAAATAGTGTGAAATATTTGGGGCAAGAATTGGGATGAAGTGGGGAGGAAGAGAAGGATTACAAGATTTGTTGCCTAAGGGGTGTCATTATATGCCTGTGACATATTTCCCAAGAAATTTTTAATCTTGAAGTTTTCTACTTTTGTGCTTTCAAAAACCAGCCTAGATACAGTCTTAAAAGTGTGTGATTCAGGGGAATGTGAGATATATCACTGATTACTTTGAGTTCCCAACTGTCTTATTTTTATAGCTATCTATAGCCATGTAGTTGACAATAAACTATTTCATAAATGTCAGCTACTTCTCACAAGTTTTAAATTGTTTGCTTTCTACCTGTGAAACACTGAGGGAAATTAATTTTTTTCTCTAAGTTAACCCTTAGGGGCAGCAATCAGAGAAACTCTGATTTTTATAAAACTTCTTTCAAAGAATGTTTGACTTGAATGCAGTAACCTGCTTCCTAAACTGGAGATTTGTAGAGTTTTATGAGTAGGTAAAATAACACAGTTTTTGTTTTAAATTTAAGATTAGCAGTAGACTAACCAATCCATCTTTGCAGACCTGAAATAGAGTTCTAGCAACTCTAGTCCCTGTGTTCTATGTGGAGCACCTCCATCTCCGTCTCTATTGGTGGCTCTTTTATCCCTCAATTGATGTAACTCCAACAGGTGGAAAATCCTGATGCTGAAAGCATCCATTTCTCATTCACTGAATGAGAATTCTCCCAGTCAGCCACCCGAGGTATCACTAAATTGAAGCATGCCCACTGTGATAAGCCAAAAGTGTCAAGAGCTGACCTAAATGGATGGAGGCAACCAGAAAAAACATATTGAAGAAGGTAAGTTTTGAATGAAAGGAAAAGAATTAAATGATAGTAAGGGAGTAGAAAAGAATCTTATGAATGGAAGCAAATTACATAGTTTTGTTTCATATGAATTGAGTAGAAAAATGATTATAAGAATGTTTCAGTAAATGTGTCATCATCTAGAAAGACAAAATATAGAATAGTGGTTATTTCTGACTATTTTGATAAATTTTCATTTATTTATTCAGCAAATATTTTTGAGCACCTACCATTGTCGTCTTTGATTTTAGTACTCAGTTGTGGAGTGTATATGTATATATAGATTTATAAGATGTAATACATCTTTAAATGAATATTCTGAGTCTGAAGTTGCTTATCCTCTTTTCCCTCTTTTTTGTAGATTGCTATGATTTCCATACCTTATCTCATTTAGTCTTTTCCACAACTGTTAGGTTGAATGTTATGCCTATTTTACATGCGGAAACTGAGGCTCAGAGGTATTTAGTGATAGACCCAAGCTCGCACATCTAGAAACGGAACCCAGCTCTGTTTGACTCCCAAAGTACTCTTTTTTTTTTTTTAAATTAATTAATTTATTTTGGGCTCTGCTGGGGCTTCCTTTCTGTGTGAGGGCTTTCTTTAGTTGCGGCGAGCTGGGGCCACTCTTCATCGCGGTGCGCGGGCCTCTCACTATCGCGACCTCTCTTGCTGCGGAGCACAGGCTCCAGACGCGCAGGCTCAGTAGTTGTGGCTCAAGGGCCCAGCTGTTCCGCGGCATGTGGGATCTTCCCAGACCAGGGCTCGAACCCGTGTCCCCTGCATTGGCAGGCAGATTCTCAACCACTGTGCCACCAGGGAAGCCCCCAAAGTACTCTTAACTGCTATACCAGCTGCCTGCCTGATTTGAGGAAAGTGATAGTGGGCCACTGCCAGCAAGTTTACTTGAATAGATAATCTATGGAACACAGTAGTGAAAAAAGAAGATTTAAAATGAGTATTTAAGTAAGGCATAAAACTACCATTACTGAACTCAAAAGGGACAAAATGAAAACAGTGACTGCAAAGAGGACTGATAGACATATACAGACGTATATTTAGAGACAGGAATTGGAAGCATCCAGAATTGTTTTTTAAAGTCATGCTAGAAATATAGCATGACATAGGGAGCAGGATTATGTTCATGGATACTTGAAGAGAGATTCAACTGAAGTTGGGAAGGTGGATGTGAGGAGAGAAGGTGATGGAAAAGTTAAAAACGATCCCCAAGTTGGCAAGCTTAGGAAGCCAAGATGGTAAATATATTGTATCTGATGAAAAATCTGGAATGGAGTGGTTATTTTAGGTGTGGTGAAAAGATGAATTTGATATTCAAAATTCATATAATCAGGAACTGCATTGTGTATTTAAAGTAAAATTCCATGGCATCTTCTCCAGCTTTTACCCACCCCAAATTCAAACTATTTTTTTTTTTTTTTGGCCTCTCACCGCTGTGGTCTCTCCCGTTGCGGAGCACAGGCTCCAGACGCGCAGGCTCAGCGGCCATGGCTCACGGGCCCAGCCGCTCCGCGGCATGTGGGACCCTCCCAGACCGGGGCACGAACCCGCGTCCCCTGCATCGGCAGGTGGACTCCCAACAACTGCGCCACCAGGGAAGCCCTCGCGCCACCAGGGAAGCCCTCAGACTTTTAATCCCCCACCATAGCAAAAAGATCAAAACGCTTTATAGGAAAAAATAATTTGGAAAGTCTGGGTTATAAAGCCATATGAACTCGGCGTTGATATCTCAATAATGGATTTTGTTAGATCACAGATCTTCTATTTCTAGCAGCCCTATGCAAAGATTGCGAAGACTGGATTTTTTTTTCCCACCCACAATTGGTACATAAGATTGTTAGGTATCAAGAGTCCTCCCTCCCTCCCTCCTTCCTTCCTTCCTTCCTTCCTCCTTCCCTCCTTCTTGTTTTGGTTGTAGGTAAAATTCATAGGACATGTACTTGTGTCACTGTGGCTCCTCAAGATATTGACTAATGATTTTAGTTATATAACTGACTCTGATTAATAGAATATATATTAATTCTGGGTAGATTTTATAGATTTGTCTCTTTAACTGATCCTAATAAATATGTCCCTTTGGGCCCCATCCTGTTTGTTCAGAGAATAATTTCTTCTGGATTTATATTCAGTAAATAAATCACCAAAGTGTCCCAGGACATACTAGACACCACTAATCTATAGGAAGATTTGCACCAGTCAAGTCTGTTTTATTTAGGCAAATATTTCCTTATTAATTCAATACAAACCAACTTCTCAAAATTATATATATATATATTTTTTGGTAAATGTGTGTCCATGTTTCCATCATTAACTTACAAAACTTTATTCCAGTTTAAAATGTTAACATACTTCTCCCTTTAAAAAAAATAAAATTGTCAGAATTTTTCTCCTAATTTACTCATTTCTTCTCTTGAAAGAAAAATTAATAATCTCTATGCTCTAAGGTCTATATTTATCTCCTTGAACATTTTTCCACTTCCTTACCAAACAACAAAAACAATAAAGAGATAAACTAAAGAAATGGAAAGAGAGAGAAAAGAACAACTATAGGCACCAAAGTCTGATCTGATTCATAATAATAGAACGGAAATGAGTTTTACAAACTTATGGCATTACATATGAGGACCGCATCTTTCAGAGTTTGAGTTATCAATAGAAAATATAAATTTGTTCAACATTTTCTAGTAAATATTTCATACTGTTTTTCTGTAAATTTTACGGCTTGTCACAGATATGCACTTCCTAAATGATGATTCTGTAAAAGGAAGACATTACCCAGAGTTATACTATTGCTGTCACTTCATACTTACAGCAACTGCCTCCAGGATTTGTTTGACAGCATCTGCAGCATCTCGTTCACTGTAATATCCCTTTTCCACAATCCTAAAAAAAAAACCATGAAATCCTTCTCAGACACATGCATCCAGTTGAGTAGATGTTAAAAGAAGTTAAATTAACGTTAAAGAAGATTTATCTAAACAATTGCAGCAGGCTACCATGACACGAGGGGAAAGATTTCTATAAGTTGGCACTCTAGACGTCTTTAGGTTTATTTAGGAAAATGGAAAACATTTATTTTGCCTAGGCTTGAAGTTTCCATCCTATTGAGGACAAAAAATTCTTTTTAAACTTTGTATTGCAAATCATTTTAAACATATACCAGGTAGACAATATACCATGAACCATCCCATTTAACTGTCACACTGCTTCAGCAATTATCAATTCATGGCCAATGTTGTTTTATCTATCTAATTAATTACTTCCCCTCCTCCTTTATTATTTTAAAGCAAATATCAGACATCATATAATTTCATTTATAGATATTTAAGGAGGTATCTCTAAAAATAAAGGACCTTTTAAAAATCATAACTACAATGCCCTTATGTCTATAAATTACAATTCCTTAATATTATCAAATATGCAGTGTTTCAACTTTCTAATTGTATTGAACATGTTAAAATTTGTTTGTTTGTTTTTTGGAATCAATATCCAAATAAGGTTCATGCAATTAATTGGTTGATATGTCTCTTATTCTCTTGGAATAAATCCCACTTGATCATAGTGTATGATCCTTTTTTATATATTGTTGAATTTGGTTTGCTAATATTTCATTGAGGATTTTTGCATCTATATTCATCAGAGATATTGGCCCATAATTTTCTTTTTTTTGTATTGTCTTTGACGCTTTGGTATCGGGGTAATGGTGGCCTCAGAGAATAAATTTTGGAGTTTTCCCTCCTCTTAAATTTTTTGGAATAGTCTGAGAAGGATAGATATTAATTCTTTTTTATATGTAGCTCCTCTCTCCCATTCCCTCACTCACTCTCTCTCATCTGCTTTTCTTTTCTAAATAAATGACTTGCTCTTTTTGTATAGATTTGGGCAAGAACTTATTCTTTGAAATTAAAGTCTTTCCTTTTTTAATTTCAAGAATTTTCCTGAGTTAGAATGTTTCATATTTATTTTCTTCCACTGCTTTGGTTTTCTTCTTTGGGGTAAGCAATTACACACATATAAGAGGTTTTCTACTTTATGGAACCAAATAAACAAAATAAGAAATGAAAGAAGAGAAATAACAACAAATACCACAGAGATACAAAAAAAAAAATCATAAGAGAATACAGTGAACAGTTAAATGCCAACAAATTTGACAACCTAGAAGAGATAGAAAATTTTCTAGAAACATACAACCTGTCAAGACTAAATCAGGAAGAAACAGACAATCTGAACAGACTGATCAGTAGTATTGAAATTGAATTTGTAATAATAAAAAAAAAAAAAACTCCCAGCAAACATAAGTCCAGGAGCAGACAGCTTCATAGGGGAATTCTAGCAAACATATAAAAGAATTAATATCTATCCTTCTCAGACTATTCCAAAAAATTTAAGAGGAGGGAAAACTCCAAAGTTTATTCTCTGAGGCCACCATTACCCTGATACCAAAGCGTCAAAGACAATACAAAAAAAGAAAATTATGGGCCAATATCTCTGATGAATATAGATGCAAAAATCCTCAATGAAATATTAGCAAACCAAATTCAACAATATATAAAAAAGGATCATACACTATGATCAAGTGGGATTTATTCCAGGGATGCAAGGACGGTTCAATATTTGTATATCAATCAATGTGATGCACGACATTAACAAAAGGAAGGATAAAAATCACATGATCATCTCAATAGGAGCAGAAAAAGCATTTGACAAAATTCAACATCCATTCATGATAAAAACTCTCATCAAACTGGGTATAGAAGGGACATATCTCAAAATAATAAAGGCCATTTAAGACAAACCCATAAAAAAAAAAAGACAAACCCATAGCTAACAACATACTCAACAGTGAAAAGCTAAAAGCTTTTCCTCTAAAATCAGGAACAAGACAAGGATGCCCATGCTCTCCACTTCTATTTAACACAGTATTGGAAGTCTTAGCCACAGAAATCCAACAAGAAAAAGAAGTAAAATCATACAAATTGGGAGGGAAGAGGTAAAACTGTAACTATCTGCAGATGACATGATACTATAATATAGAAAATCCTAAAGTCTCTACAAAAAAACTATAAGAACTAATAAATGAATTCAGGCAAATTGCAAGATGCAAGATTAATATACAGAAATCTATTGCTTTTCAATACACTAATAATGAACTACCAGAAAGAGAAAGGAAGAAAGCAATCCTGTTTAAAATTGTGTCAAAAAGAATAAAACGCCTAGGAATAAACTTAACCAATGAAGTGAAAGACCTATACTTTTAAAACTATAAAACACTGATGAAGGAAACTGAAGGTGATACAAAGAAATGAAAAGATATCCCATGTTTTTGGATTGGAAGAATTAATATTGTTAAAATTTCCATACTACCCAAAGCAATCTACAGATTTAATGCAATCCCTATCAAACTACCCATGACATTTTCCACAGAACTAGAATAAATAATCCTAAAATTTCTATGGAACCATAAAAAACCCCAAGTTTCGAAAGCAATCTTGGGAAAAAAGAACAAAGCTGGAGGTATCATGCGCCCTGCCTTCAGACTATACTACAAAGCTACAGTAATCAAAACAGCATGGAACTGGTACAAAAATAGATACATAGATCAGTGGAACAGAAAAGAGAGCCCAGAAATAAACCTACACACTTATAGTCAATTAATATATGACAAAAGAGGAAGAGTATACAATGGAGAAAAGACAGTCCCTTCAATAAGTGGTACTGGGAAAACTGTACAGCTACGTGTAAAAGAATGAGATTGGAACATTTCTTCATGCCATATACAAAAATAAACTCAAAATGGATTAAAGACATAAATGTAAGACCTGAAACCACAAAACTCCTAGAAGAGACTGTAAGCAGAATACTCTTTGACATAAATCATAGCAATATTTTATCAGATCTGTCTCCTTAGCAAAAGAAGTAAAAGCAAAAGTAAGCAAATGGGACCTAATTAAATTTAAAAGTTTTTGCATTGCAAAGGAAACCACTGACAAAATGAAAAGATGACCTACTGAATGGGAGAAAATATCTGTAAATGATATGAACAATAAGGAATTAATATCTAACATATATAAAGAGCTCATACAAGTCAATATCAGAAAAACAAGCAAGCTGATTAAAAAATGGGCAGAAGACCAGAATAGACATTTACCCAAAGAAAACCTACAGATGGCCAACAGGCACATATAAAGATGCTTAACATCACTGATCATCAGAGAAATGAAAATCAGAATCATAGTGAAATATCACTTCACACCTTACAGAATGGCTATCATAAAAAAAACCCACAAATAACAAATGCTGGCAAGGATGTGGGAAAAAGGGAACTCTTGTGCACTATTGGTGGGAATGTAAATTGGTGCAACCATACTGGAAAACAGTATAAAGGTTCTTCAAAAAACTGAAAATAGAACTACCATATGATCCAGCAATTTCACTCCTGGGTATATATCCAAAGAAAATGAAAACACTAATTCAAAAAGTTACATGCACCCCAATGTTCACAGCAGAATTACTTACAATGGCCAAGATATGGAAGCAACCTAAGTGCCCATCAACAGATGAATGGATAAAGATGTAGTATATATACATAATGGAATATTACTCAGCCATTTTCATTCACAATTCTATTTTATCATCCATTCAAATAACTAAGCCAATCCAAATTTAAATGACAGATGCTTTAATTGGGCTTTAGTAGCTGAAACTGCTGAGACACTATACACTTCAAGCTTCTGATGACTTTTAAAATGCTTCCAGTGTACACATGTATATAGGATACTTTTATAACCTCCCTGATGAAAACCTAATATTGAAGTAGCAGCTGAACCCAGAGCCAGCACTTAGTGGTAGAGGCTGCAGGTCCCTCCTCTCCATCTTCTTTTGCACTTGGGAAGCACAGCAACATCTGGGTAGAGTTCTAGCTTTGACTTCTGTCTCCTCATCTCTTGGGGTCCATTCCTTAGCATGCTAACTTTTTTTTCTTGTTTTGTTTGTATCTTGTTTTTTTGTTTGTGTTGGGCTTTTGTTTTCCCTTTGTGTGTGTGTGGTTTGCAATGATGTACTTGCCTAAACTTTGAATTGCACTTTTTAATAAATATTTGTAACAATTAAAAAAAAATGAATGAAATTCTGCCATTTGCAACAATGTGAATGGACCTAGAGAGAATTATGCTTTGTGAAATAAGTCAGACAGAGAAAGACAAATACTCTATGCTATCACTTATGTGTGAAATCTAAAAAATAAAACAAACTAATATATATAACAAAACAGAAACAGATTCACAAAGAGAACAAACAAGTGGTTACCAGTGGGGAGAGGGGAGAAGGGAGGGGCACGATAAGGGTAAGGGATTAAGACACAAACTACTATGTATAAAACAGATAAGCAACAAGGATATATTGAACAGCACAGGTAAATATAGCCATTGTTTTGTAATAACTTTAAGTGGAGTATAATCTATAAAATCACTATGTTGTACACCCGAAACTAATATTGTAAAACAAGCATACTTGAATTAAAGTTTTTCTACTTTTGATTTACATTGTTCTTTTTACTATGATTTTCTTAATTTTATTTTATTTTGCAATATTAATTTATAATTTCATCTATTTTGTGGGCATACCCTCCCGACATGCTTTCACTGCCTAAGGGGACCCTATTCTACTCCTTATTTTCTGTCCTCTTATAATCATTTTGTATTGTAATTAACTGAGCCACATCTCAGTTAAATTTGTTTTCTTAACCTTTTGACAGAGTGGTAGGTCAGGATATCTATTCTAGTTTCATGGCTCTCGACTTTCTGGTTACTTTCATGAAGCATTCAAAAATTGGACTTCGTACTTTCTGAGATCTCTTCTCTATCTGGAACATCATTCCCTTTCCTCTACCATCTCTACTCTGATTACTAAAGTCTCTTTCCAGAAGTTTCTCCTAAACACAGGGTTTTTTCCCCCCAAAGAGGCTTTAGATATTAATTTCATGAGTTCACAGGGCCTTGACTGCATTAGTCTCTTCAAGCCTTACTGTGGCTGTAGCCCTCGCACTTCTCGGAAATTTGCATACCAAAAAGCCCTCAGCTGGGCTTCCCTGGTGGCGCAGTGGTTGAGAGTCCCCCTGCCGATGCGGGGGATACGAGTTCCTGCCCCGGTCCGGGAAAATCCCACATGCCATGGAGCGGCTGGGCCTGTGAGCCATGGCCGCTGAGCCTGCGCGTCCGGAGCCTGTGCTCCGCAACGGGAGAGGCCACAACAGTAACAGGCCCGTGTACCACAAAAAAAAAAAAAAAAAAAAAAAGCCCTCAGCTTTCTTCTTATACTGGCCCATCCTGCTCCCAAAGATTCGGAGATTTTAGAGATTTGAGTATTCTCCTATTCTTAGTTCCATCACATGCTCTCTTGCTTCCTTTGCTTCTTCTTACATAAATGCTAATACCATGTGGCTCTTGCAAATTGTCATTAGTTTGTCCTCATTCACTCATATTTTAGCTTCATGGAGATACCTTGTCATCTGGTTTTGCTATAGATACTGTCAGTGAGGTTTTGGTTTTTTAGTCCTAGTTTCTCTGTCTATTCTTATGGGGATACTTGGGAAGACTGAAAGACTACTTTGTTGTGGTTTCTGTCTTCCCAGAATTTCAAGAGAAAACATTTTTGATAGACTGTAGATCACCAACTTGTACAAGATGCTTTCAGCTGACAAAAAGTTGTGGTAAAGACATTTGAAAAAGGTCAATTCAAAACATGAGACAAAACAACAAAAAACAATTCTAAAAAATTGTTGACTTTTTGTAATTTTGGATTGAAATTTTTCTTAGATGGTTAGTACCTCAAATAGTATAGTTATTTTTCAGAAAGTACGTTCTTTCTTTAATGTTGCAGCAAGAAGTTTTAAGTTCTCAAAGTAGCTGGTGTTAGAAGCTGAATTTTGAAAATGTTTACAAAATAGGGCATGAACAGAACAGATAGGACAAAATAAAAAAGATGTATTACAAGAAGATACCTTAATGATCATAATTATTAAGATCCAGGAAAACTATATTGATGCAAAAATTCCGACCTTCCTCCATTCAATTATTTTGAACATTGCCAAGAAACACAAACTCATCATATTTTTAAAGGATGAAAGATGGAATATCCCTCCTCACCTTTTTATTTATTGGATACCTGTTATGCACCAGGGTCAAATAAAATGTGAAAATAGATTAAAATATTCAGGGGGTTATTATTAATTGGTTCTTAAAAATAAGTTTTCATATGATATTTCCTTAGAATACGAATTTTTCCAACTCATGATTAAGTTACGTAATCTACTTACTAAAATTTTAATTGAAATGGTTTCTTGAACTATACTTTCTGAACATTGTTAAATAGAGTATGAGAGAAGGGGAAAAGAAGGACTATGTGTCAGTGTAAGTTGAGAACTTCGGCTCCCATTGCATTATCCTCTGCGTTGCTCTCTAAATGTGGATTCTGTGGTACATCCATCAGCCAACACAAATGTAATTAGTGTGTCCTCTGTGCGCTGCACCTGCTTGGTTTTCTCCAGTTGTTAAAGGAAGGGAGTTGTTACAAAGATGATGGAAAAGAATGGCTGATAATTAACTTTTTTTTTCCATCTCCCATTCTCCCCAGAAGGGGAGAGAATCAATTACCTCCTGCCTGCCATAAACAGTGTGGATTTTCCCATGGTCACTCTTCAAGACTAGAGCTTTACCACAACAGCTTTGTGATACCCCTCCAGGGAGTGCTACTCATGGCTTAGTTTATGCAAGAAGTACTCTTTGGGGTTGTTACAGAACCAACTTGCACAGCCATGTGCAGCCTTCCTGATGGGAATCCCTCCTTGTCTGTTAAATACACATGAGTTCTTATGAGCATCCCCACCCCTTAGAAAGGAAGTGCTTCAGCCACTAGAATTTCCTCTCTATCATTTGCTTTACTATGAATTCTCAAGCTTTGACCTAAATATGATATTTTTGCATTTTCATTTTGATATAATTTAGGGTTAAATGCCTGTGTTCAGAACATGTCCTTGTGTGAATGTCTAGTGACTGGCTGGATGGAGGAGTGAATTTTCTTGGGAGCTGTTTTCAGGTAACATAGAGGTAAGAATAGTAGGTATAAGAAGAATGGTGAAAATTTCATTAATTTTCTATAATATATATGTTAATTAGTAATATACTTCATCTAATTAATGGAGAGGATGCATTCTAACAAATATATCCATTCATTTATTTATTCAATAAATATTATGGAATGACCACCATGTGCTGGGCACTCAATAGTAAACCAGACATGGCCTCTGCACTCATGGGGTTTTCTTGGTATGAGTAGACAGACAACAATCAACACAGTGTGCTAAACGCTGTGATAGAAATATTAGAGAATGGTCTGGGAGCTCCTAGAAAGGGGAGGCAATTTATTCTGGAGGCTATGCAGGGTGAGAAAAGGATTCCAGAGGTAGTTCAGACCTGAAGGACTTACAGAAGTTTTCTAGCTGTAGGAAGAGTGGGAGCTGCGGGTAGGATAGGTGTAGGGGAGGAGTATGGGATTGGAGAGAAGGGAAACTGTTCTAAGAGAAAGGACCAAGACTACAGTGAGGATTAGATTGTGAGGATGGGGTAATAATATTTAATCAATATTTTAAACTGTCTAATGTGAGCCAGGTACTTGCTGGATTTAATAAAGAATAAGATTTGGGTTCTGCCCCAGATGAGACCACAGATAGTAGAGAAAATACTAATAAATACATCATCATAGATGTAATATATGTTATACTAAGGTTTGTACAGCCAAGAAATTTATTAATTTTTTTGTCAGAAACATCTCTAGAGCAGACGTGTGGGGCAGGAGCACAAATGCAGGTGCCTTCCCCACCTCGTCTCACGTGAACTCTGCACACCATAGTTTGGTCCTACCATCAGAACTCAACTGTTTCTCTTCCAGGCTCCTTTTGCTAAAAGGAATTTTGTTCCCAGCTGATTTGTTCATCAGAGTGTCACAGGGATAGGTCTCTGAAACTCAGACATTCAATTTAAAATATTTTATAAGTTGAGCCAGGCCATCCATGACTGACTGGGAAGAGCAATAGCAGGGAACTTCTCAAGTTGCAAATGCAGGTTTGTAACTTAGAGCTAAGATTGTAGGTGAAGATATTAGTGACCAAGCAAAGGAAAGTGAAGTCGTGCAATCTTTTTCTCTTCATTTAGGTAGCAAGACTACAGCAGATGTGTTTGGTCGATGTCTTCTGCTGGGTATTGTGGGAAAAATTCTTAGCCTTCTCACTAGACTGTTGCTTTGATCACCCATGGAGCCTCGCTCCAAGTCTCGCTCACAGTAGGCGGTCAATAAATATTTGTGGAATCAATACTAATTGCTAGGTGAATGGATGCCAGAAAAATTTCAGACTGTGGACATCTGGACAACTCCTTTGCCTATGTTCCTTATCATGTAGAACAAAAGTGCTGGACTGGGAAGTGATGCTCACTTGTTGCAAGCACACTGGCCATGGATCTAGAGGGAGAACCGCTGGTATGTATACATGCTTCCCAAAGCAACATGCAACAGGTAGAAACGTGACTGTTGTCCTTAGGAATAAACTCACAGTTACATGGTTCCTAGATATTATTGTAATAACATGGATCTTTTTAGAAACTTATTTTGAACAAAATCAAAGTGATTCAATTCAGCAAAACAGAGTATTTGTTTCATGAGGCAACAAATAACAATTCCTACAAAAAATTTAGTTGAACTTAAAAAAAAATGCCAATTAAGTTGAACCACATATACACAGTTAAGAGTTTATAGCTTTATGCAAAATATACTAGTGACTTCAATTTTTAGAAGCAACAATACGTTCAATCATTATAGGGGTTTTAGAGCTGTAAAAATAGGAGAATAATTTTGGTTGATATTTTTGTCTTTTGCATTTAAACATACTTATCGCTATATTTCTTTTCAGATTTAGTAATTTCCTTTTCATGTTTCTTACATAATAAGAAGGCAGTTAAGATGCTATCTGCGTTTTAAGATCATTTTCAAAGGTCCAGGGCCATGTAGTTTGTAGCTATGCTGCACAATTTCCTGTTGCTCCATTGTCAGCTGTGCTAAAAATAAAACCTCTCCTAGGATTTTAATCACAACACTGACCCAAAAGGCTGCCCTGGTGTCCCAGTTCCTACAGGTCTCTCAGTCACTAACAGGCCTAGCTACATCTGGAGATCTGGGAAGGAATCACAATGGGGTGTGTTTCCTTCGACTCCCAGGCTGTGATTCTTTGGCCTCAATAGGCGTTATCACTCCAAGACCATGCCTTTTACTTCCACTGTTTGCTATGTTGGCCCACATGCTCTTTCCCACAGTTGGGACTGTTTTTCCTCTCATCATTTTAAACTTGTAGGATGAGAAAACACAGGCAATGCCTTTTTCTCTCCAAGGATCTGCTTTAAAATATGACTTTTGTACATTTGCTTCTGTCACCTTAATTGCTGCAAATTGAATTGAGCTCATCTCCAGCCCAGCAGTTAGCACAGACAATGCAGCTGAAGAGCTCTAATCCAATCATATCCTGAGGCCCTCAGACTTCCTGGCACAAAGATTAAGAGCCCTACTGCTCTCCCCACCAATGGCAGCTTTTTCTTAAATGGACATGTTATTAGATGACTGTAAGTTTATATGAGAAAGACATTGGTCTGGTGAAAATGTGTACTGAAGGATTGAATGACACAGGGTAAAAGCCCCTAATAATATGAGTTTCAGGAACCAAGTTTTAAGGGCTGCCAGTACATCATTATGCTGCTACATACAAAACTGTATTTAAATGAATTCCGCTGTACCCTGTGTAAATCTACCACTCCTACATAAGCTTCATTCACTGCTTTTTCTTATTACATTCATGTCACCTTTGTCTGTATTGATGTTTTTTCTAAGAATTCTCCCAAAGAGTATTAAGTTCATATGCTTTAAAAAAACAGTTTCAAAGGGTACTACTAGCACCTGTTAAATTTGAGAAGCTAGGGAGAGAGTGAGGGAATTGTGGATCATTGTGGGTGCTGGCCAAAGAGTTGACAGTATAGGAGAAAGAGGAGGCCAAATCAAATTGTAGACCTGGCAATAGGCCTAAGGGATTCCCAGTCCAATTCTCTCATACTGTAAATGAAAAGCCTGACCCAAAGATATATAAATTGCCCAAGAGCATAGAGTTTATTCAATCATTCATCTGACAAATATCTAAAAATTGCTTGCTTTCTGTCTAGAACAGCTTCTAAGATGGACATGAAGATACTCATATCTAACCCCCCGGTCAGTGTGCTCTGCCTTGGCCATCACTTTGCCCTTCCCTCTACCCTTCACCTGCTAATTTTCTATTTCCCATTTAAGATTCAGCTCAAAAGGCTCTATTAGCTCCCTGAAGTCATTTCTGGCTTAGAAGACCCCCTTAATTTGTAACCAATGTACTGTGTTTATGCCCCAATTATAGCATTTTATCTTCCCCACATGAATCCTTACAGCCAAATTTGTGACCAGTCTCTAGCAAATGCAAAGTATCTTGTGATAGGTTTTTTGTGTACTACTGATTCTTATCTTTATTTTTTTAGTCCCTTGTCATCCTTTATTTTTTTATCTTGTGATAG
The DNA here is from genome assembly GCF_000442215.2 of Lipotes vexillifer. Classification (NCBI taxonomy): domain Eukaryota; kingdom Metazoa; phylum Chordata; class Mammalia; order Artiodactyla; family Lipotidae; genus Lipotes; species Lipotes vexillifer. Next base: position 1,284,624 of record NW_006777583.1, on the reverse strand, counting down.
CATGTACTAGGTAAGTACTAGGTAAGCCTAGTACACTTTTTTGGAGGTGATGGTAGTATTAAAAGTAATATTGGGGTCCATATCACAGTTTACTTTCCCTCTTCTAGACCGTGAGCTACTTGAGGGTGAAGATAACGTCCTCTGGTTAACACGGTGGTGAGAAGAGAATAATAAAGTGGGTAGTGAATCTGAAATGGTAGAATGAGGCCAGACTATAAGGGGTTTTGTTTGCCATTTTAAAAGAATTTACTTGAACTAAAAGTAGTGAGTAGCCTTCTGGGCTGATCTGTGATGAAATGAGTGCTTTAAACATGGATGGAAGAGAGTGAAACTAATGCCAGTTAGGAGTCTATTGCAATGGGAAAGAGAATGTGAAGGCTCAAAAGGACAGAAGCAGTGGGAAAGGGGAGAGGGAATGGATTTGAGATCTGCTCACAGAAAGAATTATGGGGAGGGGGGGCAGGGAGAAGTGAGAGGAAGAGGGAGAAATCAGTGATTAGCTTAGCTGTTAGGTCAGTTCACAGAAGTAGGGAGGAAAAGCAAGATTGAGAGTTGAGGGAAAGATGCTGAGTTCATTTCAGGACATATTGATTTAGAGGTGCCTATGGGACTCGTAGGTGAAAATATCTAGCAGATTGTTGAAAATACTGTTTCCATCTCTGCTGAGGCAACAGTTACCAATGTGACTGAAGCCACAGGAGAGCATCCAATTTACCTACGGAGAATGTATGAAGAACCTTAGGAAAGGCAGACATTTAAGGGATGAAAAGAGGAAGAGGAACTCAAGAAAGGGATCAAGATAAAGAAAACCAAAAAGTAAGATAAAAACCAAGGGAAAAAGATGCTGTCAAAAACTGTACTAAAGATATGGAGAGATTTAACCAACACTATAAACTAACACAGACCAGATTCTCCAAAAACACATAGCCTCTGGCCTCGGCAGATCCTTAGTGCTTCTGGAAAGTCCTTATTCTCGTCTGTTCTCACATTTCCAAGCTCTACCACTTCTTTCCTCAAGTGTTCTATTCCATTCTCTCCCAGCCATTGTTAGGCGATCGATTTCTCTTCAACAATACCGAAAGAATAAAGCTTATCAAGTCTGAGCTACTTAAACCTCTTACACTCTCCTCTCCCCCAACACAATCCCATTCCCAGCCCTAGGCAACCACTGCTTTGCTTTCTGTCTCTATAGGTTTGCCCCTTCTGGAAATTCCAGATAAACGGAGTCATAAAATATGTAGTCTTTCCTGTCTGTTTTTTTTTTTTTTTTAACTTAGCATAATGTTTTTGAGGTTCATCCATGTTACAGTATATATCAAAGGAACATTCCTTTTCACTGGTGAATGATATTCCACTGTACATTTTGTTTGTTCATTTGCCTGTTTATGGACAATATAAGTTATTTCCTCTCTTGGAACACACCCTACTCTGTCTGAAGGCATCCATTTGAGCCTGCTGTGATGCCCCCATGGGACTCTGACCAAGAGTCTCATATCTTTTCCCAACATCCACGAAGGTGTACAAGGCTAACTTGTTAGTTTGTAAGTAGGCTAGAATTATATCCCAGCCCTGATATTAAGTCCTCTTTTTCAAAATTGTTGCGACTATTGTAGGTCCTTTGATTCTTCTGCAGCTTGACTATGCTTCTGAGGAACAGGGAAACTTTTTGTAAAACAAATCCTTTTATGTGGCCCTAGATCTTATTCCTTCAGTGTCTTCTCTGGGATGTTCCAAATAAAAGTCCTTCTCACACAGATCTCTCCTGCTTCCCCATCCTGTAGCCTCCTTCCCATCAGCAAATTAATGTGTTACCAGTGTGCCAGCTTAAAATAATAAATAAGCCTCCATTTATCCTGTGTCCCTTTCTACTACCTCACTTTTATTTTTCCCTTCAGAGCCAAGCTTCTGGGAAAAGTAGACTTTAAATCTAGTCCAAATCAAAGTATATGTTTTCTTCATATGTACCCAGATAAAATTGCATAAGGGAAGACGTATTTAAAATATCCATGGTTGAAAAACAAGTATATATATATATTAACGTTTAAGTTAAGCCAACACTTAAGCAGAACAAAATGTTACATTACTAATTTGAAGTTTTATTTTTAAGTATTAAGAGTACTGGCATTGGGCTTCTCTGGTGGCACAGTGGTTGAGAGTCCGCCTGCCGATGCAGGGGACACGGGTTCATGCCCCGGTCCGGGAAGATCCCACATGCCGCGGAGCGGCTGGACCCGTGAGCAATGGCCGCTGAGCCTGCGCGTCCGGAGCCTGTGCTCCACAACGGGAGAGGCCACAACAGTGAGAGGCCCGTGTACGGCAAAAAAAAAAAAAAGAGTACTGGCATTTGCTTACATAGCAGCAGCATGGCATGGTAGAAAAATCATATGCTTTGGAATCTAACATACTTGAGTCCAGTTTCATTTAATTATTGTTGTTGTAATTATTAGATCCAATGTAAACTGAGTGACCTAATGGTAGTTAACGGAACACTCTGATCCTCAGTTATCTGGTCTACAAAATGTATATACCAAGGCCTACCTTGTATATGTGTTGCTGTGAGGATTAAATGAGATCATGGTTAGTAAAATGCCCTGCCACTGCCAGGACCCCAAAAGGCACTCACAAATGGCCCTCATTATAGTGACCAATTATCCTTTTAGACAGTAAGATTTTATAGGTGTTCACTTTAGACAATTACATTAATGACTAATTTTTGACACAATAGTCTTCACAAATTCAGATGTGTTCTGATTTGGGTTAACGAGAATACCAACCATGACACAACTCCATGGAGACTGGAGAAAAGACTTAAGTTCCCTTTCTAGAATCTTTTCCTAATGACAATGTCCTGAAAATTCCATTTACTTCCACCAAGAGTAAGAGGCCCAGGAATGCTGAAGTAGAAACGACTATTAGGACTGATATACTAGGACTCTGTCAGGTAATTAATGGGGTATATTCATAATTCCCAAACATAAGCACTGCTTCTCCTGCATGTTGATGACTTGTTTGGAAAGAGAATATTTTCACTTTTGGGAAATGAAAAAAGAAAGTCTGTAGTCAGACAGATGTGAGTTTCAGGCCTGACTTTATGACTTATCAATTTCTACAGTTGGTGTTCTTGAAAAAAATGGGGATAATAATGCCTTAGAAAAACATGAAGGGTGATTGAATGAGTTAAATCATACACAGTTTTGCATAGGACCAACCAATACATCAGGGATTCTCCATAAACACAATAAACAATAGTTTATTCCCTTGGAAATGATTTAAAAGGTGCTAACTGGATTTAATAAGAAAGACAGTGAGGCCATATGAGGAGGAAGAGTTGGACGAAAAGACACACCAGCTGCCTATTTGGGGAAGATCATTTACCTTGACTCATTCTCAGTTTCCACATCTGTATAGTGGGGACAATGCTCTTCATCTGCTTGCCCCAAACGGTTGACATAAAAGAGGAAGACACACTAGTGTCTGTGAAAGAACTTTTAAAACCACATGTACTGAATTTTTGCTCTCAGTAATGGTGGGGTAGACAAGTGTACAGGGAAGAACAATGAAAACAAGCTAAATAAAATATATTTTAAAGTATATTTGAAGACATCTCAGAGTTACCAAGGAAGTTAAGGCTTTAGCAGCCAAGATCTAGAAGAGAAGAAAAACCCAGAGAAGCAAACCTGATATCTGATGCCTAGGCTTTCCCTTTAAAAGCATTTACTGATTCTAAATCAGTAGCTGATGGGCCATCTCACAGGGTAGAGGCTGGCATTTAGGGTCTGTCTGTCAAGGATGGGGGGCCCTGGCAAAATCCCCTGGCTTAAATTGGGACCCTTAAAGAGCAAAACCCTATGAGTAACAGTTGACAAGAAATAGATCCACCCTCAGGAAGCCCAGCTTTGAATCAGTCCACTGCCTGATTAGGTTAAAGTGATCTGTTCCTTACCTTAACTGCCTGCTGGAGCAAAATAAAATCTGCTCTTTTGGAAGGCAACAACGTTTAAAGCCTCAAATTCTAAAACCTTTTATATATAATGTTTAGCATTTGAACAAACATAATCTAGCAAGCAAAAACACAAGGAGAAAACAGAAAAAAAATACAATTAAAAATTCATAAGAGGGCTTCCCTGGTGGCGCAGTGGTTGAGAGTCAGCCTGCCAATGCAGGGGACACAGGTTCGTGCCCCGGTCCGGGAAGATCCCACATGCTGCGGAGTGGCTGGGCCCATGAGCCATGA
>NW_006777583.1:1276581-1280380 GCF_000442215.2 Lipotes vexillifer | reverse complement strand
GCCTGCGCCCCCGGCGCCTGCCCTCCGCAACGGGAGAGGCCACAACAGTGAGAGGCCCGCGTACCGCAAAAAAAAAAAAAAAAAAAATCACAAGATATTCCGATACTGGAGTTAGACAAAAATCAGAAAAAAAAAAAAAACAAAAAAACCAACCTTTAAAAAAATTTAATTAGAAGACCAGAAGGACACTGCTAAATTAGTTGTCTTAAAATACAATCATTTTCTGGAAAAAAAAAACTTGAAAATTTACTCTTAAAAAACCTCAGAACTTGTCCACTTAAAAAGTTCAATAAATTTATAAGAATTGTGACTAGATTGAGAATGACGGAACAGAAAATGTTCTGGAGGTTTTTCCATGATATCGTAATTTTGTGGAAATTTTTTTGGGGGATTATCTTGGACACAAAATATCACTGATTTTAATCCCAAAAATTGTAATCCATTGTCCTATTTAATTTACTATTCATACTCTACATGAAACAGCAGATTCCACTTGGATTTACCATGTTTCGGTTTTTAGGAGCACCATAGAACAGATCTTTTGTTAATAAAATACAACCATTTTGACTATAGTGGACTAACATAATTATCGCTTCATCAGTTGCTCCATTAGTTCATTCATTAGATACTATTAGAGTCATCATTAGACCAGAAATGAATTTCTATCATTACAATTAAATATGTTTGGTTTTTGACCTAAGTACAGGAAATAGAGACCATATTTTGATTTTTAACTCTCAAGAAAGAAAGCAATAAATGGATAATAATGCAGGATATATTTTCAGTTTGATACAGATTTAAAGATAACTATAGAATTAAGTAACTTAATGGCAACAGATATGTGTACAACAACATTCAGGGGGAAAAAAGTCTATTATCTACGACCACTAAGAGTTTATAGAGTAGTTTAGTGCTCTACTGGCTGTCTGCCATTCTTTAGATGTCCTCTTTTAAATCCAAATATTTCGTCCATTTATCACTGTAAATGAAATTTATCAACAGCATTTAGTTTTTCACTCTTATCTATAGCTGAATTAACTCTATTCCATCAAAATCAACTAGACTGCAAGATGAGAGAACCAGAAAGGCTGAGGAGAAGGGAAGGAAAGAGACTCCTGATTCCAAAATGATTTAAACAAAGAGAGGTTAGAAGGTAAATTGGTAGATGACAACTTCATTGTGAAATTCCTGTCCTGCAATTATTTACAAAGAACAGGAGATTTTTCTCTGTTAGACCATAATTAGCAGAGAAATATGTAAGTCTTCCTTAGGAAGATCTCACGGCTCCAGAGCCAGCAGGATCTAACTATAATTTGACTCTGTTAATGTACCTAAAGAAGGAATATGTCCATGAAAGAAGTCAGCTAAAAAGGTGTTGAAAAAGGACCAATTATTGGCAAATTTAGGCAACATTCAAATAAACTAGTCCAGAAGAGTCTTGACTAAGCATATGGGAACATGACAGTTTTAGGATAAGGCTAGCCTTATAGTGGATCAGAGTGTCTCAGCTTCCTTAGGATCACAGTACAGCTTCAAATTTGTTCTGAGGTTCAGAGAAGTTAAGCAAACCGCTCTATGTTAGTTATTTGTTCCTTAAGTCAGGATTTAAAACCATGAGTCCAACTGACTATGAGCCAAATACCACAAGAAGCATCAATATATGTCTAGGCTACCTATGCTTACTTCCCTCAGGTGATTCATTTATTTGTAAAGAATGAATATAGTTTAAATGCTACAATTTTTAAAATCTGATAAATTCACATAACTTGCTCTAAGGAAACTTTAATATACATCTGAACAAAATGTTGAAGATACATATGTAGCTCCAATCAAGGCCATTTTGCTCCTTCCTATCTGAAGATCCAAATCTGCACTGGGTAACATTAAAAGCAGACAGGAGCTTTGAAAACCAATACGAAGACTTTTGGAAGCTTTTAAAGAGACAGTAAATTTAACTGGGTGGAGTAGGGGTGGGGAGGGAGGGGAGGCATGCTCTTCTCCTAATACATTCTAAACCCTTAGGTATCTTTCTCCTCAGAGTCCATTCATTGTAGCAGTTGCTCACTCACTCATTCATGCAGCAAATATTTATTGAGAATTTACTGTGCTCCAGGCACTCATGCTACATTAGCAGTTCATCAACCTCTCTTCAGTCTTCTGTCTTCAGTCCACTTCTCTCTTAACCCTTTCTTCAACCAACAAGACCTTTACATCACAGAAACTGCAGTTTCTTACCATTTCTGATATATACCTACCCAGTCTCTTTGTCTTCTTCCAATTCCATTCTTGCTTAATTACCCTGTTCAGCACAGCAAAGAGCTCCCAAGAGCCCATCAGGGCAAAGAGGGAATTCAGAGAAGATAAGGAGGGTAGGAAAGCTATGGAAGCTTAAAGTGTGTGTCTCTTGTACAAATAGTGTGCCTATATTATGCTCTACCAGATTTCCAGAAATACTCCCTGCCATCCTCAAACCTCTGCCTTGAGTGATGAACATATGAACAGACAACTAAAATTGGCTATAATTGGATAAAACAGAACATGTTTTTCTCTGCAACTTGGAACTCTTTACACAGCCTAACAAAGAAAGTAGGCCTAGAAACAATCATTTGGAGAGAATTGATTTTTATGGCTTTTGGATCATAATAAAGAATACTATTATAATACATGTTTAACTTCCTATAATTCTCACTGAACATTTTCTCACAAAATATTCTCATAAATCTTACTATTTAGTTTAGATTTAGTATGACTTTGGAAATTCTGCTTTTTATCTAGAAGTAAATGTTTGCAGAAGTAAATAGTACAATGTTTCTATTTTTGTTCACTAAGCATCCCAAATTTTAGTCTACCCACATCTTATCAAATATCACTCTCTTTCCATTCTACACTCATTTTTTTTTTTTTTTGCGGTACACGGGCCTCTCACTGTTGTGGCCTCTCCCGCTGCGGAGCACAGGCTCCGGACGCGCAGGCTCAGCAGCCATGGCTCACGGGCCCAGCCGCTCCGCGGCATGTGGGATCTTCCCGGACCGGGGCACGAACCCGTGTCCCCTGCATCGGCAGGCGGACTCTCAACCACTGCGCCACCAGGGAAGCCCCTACACTCCTTTTAAGATTTATTTTAGTAGAAGTTATCAACTGGTATAATATGTCATTATGAAAAATTTCAGGAGAAATTTCCTTTTGGTTATTTTTGGTGACTGAAAGCAAAACCTTACTGTGGTTACATTGCCGGGACCTACTCACCTGTCAAACAGCTCTCCTCCTGTGACGAGTTCTAGGACCAGACTGATTTCTGTAGGGGTTTCAAATATCTCTTTAAGTTTTATCTGGGAAAAGATATAAAAAAAAATCACAAATTCTTTATTTTCAACTTTCTAGGAAATAGTTAAAATTATGGCTACAACAGCACTCTCTGTAATAGCAATATGTTGGATCATGGTTAAAAAAGCTTCCTTATTCTAGTACCAGGCAGTCATCTGTCACTCTCTGGTTGTTTTTATCAGTTACCTCATTTCTTCAAAGGTCCTTTTGAGATTTCATATTTTTCATCTTGATCGTTGAAAGATACCTGCCCTAGAAATGCTTCTTAAAATTTGCCAAATCATCCCAATTTCTGCATTTCAACAGAATTGAAAACAAACAAAAAACTAACAAACAAAAAAAACCCAGAAGCAAACAAAACTTCCTAAACCATTTGAAAGCATCATGGTTGGTAGAGATGCAAATGCCTCTTTCTCCTAGAAAGGGACTTCAGTTAGGGGACTGAGACAGAACAGGACCAGGTTAAAGTCTGTCT
>NW_006777583.1:1248610-1276472 GCF_000442215.2 Lipotes vexillifer | reverse complement strand
TAGGGAAAGGGAATCCCTTAACAGCTAAAAAGTTGCTGGTAGATGAAAGGATACTCAGAAAAGTAACAGTGATAGTGATTTGATTGACCATAACAGGGTTTTCATCACATTCAGGTAATCTATCCAATTTTGGATATTTTCCTTCTGAGAATCTAGTGACCAGGACTGATCTATATTTGAGGAAAATTCCATACTGACTTCTCTTTGAAAGAAATAAGATGGATAATGTAAAAGTGGTGATTATATATGGTAAATTTTGTTAATTGCTTACCAAAAGCCCTTCTCCCCCTACTTTACTGCAAACAGAACCCTGATTTGTTTAGGGAAGCAAGGTACCTAGCCTTAAATTATGAATTATGTTTGGTCTAAGCCACTTATGATAACCCTACTCCCTAATTTTCCAGTCTCCATGCAGTTTAGGGTGATCTTGTGACCAGATCTTGTGGCCACAAACTGAAGAGAATTCTACTGCAGCTGTAAATTCTGGAAAAAGCATTTACGCTTCTCATCAGACTCTGCTCGTTAAGCCTCTCCACTACTTTCTGTCTTGAATATAGACCTGAAGACTTGTGAACACTGTGGAGCAGCCATTTTAGGACCATGAGGGAAAAGCATGAAGGTGAAAGCCAGTGAACTGAAGATGGGCGAACCAACGGATGGAAGGTGTCTGGGTCCTGGATGGCATCACCGAGGAACTGAACGAGTGTTAACAACTGCCTGCCTTCTGATTTCTTACAACATAAGAAAAATATTTGTTTAGACCACCATATTCAAGTTTTCTGTTATTTACAGCTGAGTGCATTGCTAACTAATATACAAGTTTTAAGCACTTTGCCTTGAGCCTAAGCATTGCAGGTCATCCTCGGGAACACCACAACTTTCTCAGAGAAATGAGTAAAATATTTTAAGTAAGTGACTCAATTTATAGAAACAAGTTATGGCCTGGAAAATGATTTTGTTCTTTTCACTTCACTGGCTCAAGAAAGCTTTTCCCCAGCACTTCTTTCCCTCAGTGCCTTTGTCTGGACATAGCCTAGAGCAGAGCTTGGGAGGACGTTTTATTTTCCCCATTCAAGTACATTATTTATTTGAATCTTCACATTGTCTCTGAAGCAAATACTCTCTCATAGGAGAGTAAAATGACTATGCAAAGCAATGCATTTTCTTCACAGGCGTTTTCAGCAATGGCATATTAGTAAGACAGGCCCACAAAAGGAAAAAAGCCAGTGTCTTATTAGAGTGAAAAAAACTCTCCAATTTTAGTTATCCTCTTATGCATGAAAACATCAATGGTATATAGTGCTGATCTGCCCATTTTGAAACTCTTTCAAGGGGTATTATTCTTAAGATTTATTTAGTTAAAAAGAATTGAAAAACGGGATCAGATAAGGACAAGAGCTAGGCCAAGGTGGCTACTTACTGGAGGTGGAAGAATCCCTTTCTCATCATCAGAATGGACAGTAAAGAACAAAAATCTCATCCTGTAACATTGGAGATTATTTGAAATAACAGGCTAAAAACCACTTACAATGTTTGGATGTGAGAGGCGAAGAAGAACTCCTATCTCAGTTCTTACGATTTTTTTGTCCACCTAAAAGGCAAAATGAGAGAAATTGAAAGATACTCCCACCTTAGAAATATCTTCATTGTAGGAGAGAGTCAGAAACAGCAATAACCACCTGGATGAATCAGGTCAATGGCAGAGGTTAATTTCTAAGTGTTGCCTTCCTCCCTTTTTTGTCCAGCTGCATGTCTTTCCTCTCTGTTTCAGACATAAAGAGAACTAGTTACAAATATGGGTCACAACTTGTCAGACCGCTTGTGTGGCCCCTTTGCTATCAAAAGTTATCGCCATCACCACTAAGGCACAACTACATCTCAACCTATTCCTCCTCCTCCTCTTCCTTTCTTTTTTGGATCCTTGACCCAAACCCATTGGAGCTGTCAATCACTTCACCTGCCTTTTTCCCACAGAAGTGAGCACATAACCCAGCCTAACTAATCAGAGTACTCTCTTCTCTGGCCAAAGTGACTTGAGTCAGGGATATCCACCAGATCCAAGTCATTACAATCTGGGTCCTCCCCCCAAATTTTGCTCATATAATCAAGAAAGAGGTATTCTCTTTTCCTCTGAAATTGTGAGAGCAAGAGTATAGAGTCTGCCACTACCAGGGACCATTGTCGATACCATATGGAGATCACTTCACTGAAAATGGAGCCAACACAGAAAAAAACATTGCTAGAGATGAAGAATGAATACTGCTGACCATGTAATCCACTGGATTCAGTTTTGCATAAGCTAGTTTGCCCTTTGAGCTGTCTTATTATGTGAGCTACTGAATCTCCTTTTCTACTTAAGTTATCTGGAGTTGCATGATGCTATCAGTGATGTAAGCTGAAGGAAAATAAAGGGTCTAAGGAAATGATGACTCAATATGAAAGACTGGAGTAGAGATTTGGATAAAGCAGTTCCTCAGATCTATGTGTTTTCTGGGAGGGAAGAGGATCTACAACATTCATCATATTCTCTAAATGTCTGAGGCAAAGGAAAGCCTAAAAATCTGATCTATTTAAAAAAGAGAAAATGTGTTCCATGGAACTGGGGAGTCAAGGATCTCTCTTGAATGTATGTGTAATGAATGTATAGTACATAGTAAGGGTCTAACGTAGTTTTTTTTTTTTTTCGGTACGCAGGCCTCTCACCGCTGTGGCCTCTCCCGTTGCGGAGCACAGGCTCCGGACGCGCAGGCTCAGCGGCCATGGCTCATGGGCCCAGCCGCTCCGCGGCATGTGGGATCTTCCCGGACCAGGGCACGAACCCATGTCCCCTGCATCGGCAGGTGGACTCTCAACCACTGCGCCTTAGGGAAGCCCTAATGTAGTTTTTAATGTGCTCAGCCTCAAGCCTCATGTTAAACAATGCTGGGCATATGAAAAAACAAACAAAATATCATCTTTTTCAGAGGAAGATTAAAATCTAATTTTGGGCATAAGGCTCCTCTAGAAGATGCCATAAGAAGATAGAAGGACGTAAGTTGTAAACAAGTATTGTTTTAAAAATTCCATTGTTCAGTGGAAGATCATTTTTCTGTGAGTCAAAATACAGCTATCATTCAAAGAGTGGACTAACTCTAAAAGACTTTGAAATTATTAGCGATTAAAAGTCATGCTATTGGACTTCCCAGGTGGCGCAGTAGTTAAGAATCCACCTGCCAATGCAGGGGACACGGGTTCGATCCCTGGTCCAGTAAAATCCCACAAGTCGAGGAGCAACTAAGTCCAGGTGCCACAACTACTGAGCCCGCATGCCACAACTACTGAAGCCTGCGTGCTGAAAGCCTGTGCTCTGCAACAAGAGAAGCCACTGCAATGAGAAGCCCGCGCACTGCAACGAAGAGTAGTCCCTGCTCGTCACAACTAGAGAAAGCCCGTGTGCAGCAATGAAGACCCAATGCAGCCATAAATAAATAAATAAATAAATAAATAAATAAGTCACACTAATGTTAATATAAAATGAAGAAAGACTTGTTAAAGTGCGCACAGGTGATGCTAGTGTGATATGTGGGCTGCTGATGGCCACTCAGTGATATCAGACAGCCCAACACATGGGATATTGACAGCATGGTCTGTGGGTAATGTAGTATTAGAGGAAAACGCTATAAAAGTTCTTTTATCTAGTTAAAAAATCACATATTTCATGAAAATTTGCTATTGAGCAAGAGTCATTCTACTTGTATCAAAAGGGAGAGCTCTGAGAAAGAGCGGCATTGCTAACACAGGCAGGTGACACTGACAGATCTCTTCCAAAGAGTTCTTGGCTCACACTCCATTTCACTTCTGTAGATGCTGTTGAGGAAAATTTGGATATAGATGATAATTTTAAAATTATTTTTAAAAATTTAAATTTTTTTCTAGCTTTGCTGAGGCATAATTGGTATACAAAAAACCACACGTAATTAATGTATACAATGTGGTGAGTTTGGACACGTGTATAGATTCATGTTACCATCACCACAATCAAGGTAATAAACATATCCATCACCTCCAAAAGTTTCCTGTGTCCCTTTGCTGTGTGTGTATGTATGTGGGGTGTGTGTGTGTGTGGGGGGGGTGGGTAAGCACACTTAATGTGAAATCTACCCTCAACAAATTTTTAAGTGAACAATACCTTATTATTAACTCTGGGCATTATGTTGTACAGTAGATCTCTGGAACTTATTCATTCTGTATAACTGTAACGTGATACCCACTGAACAACAACTCTCCATCTCCCCCTCCACCTATCCTTTAGGAAGCGCAATCCTACTCTCTACTTGTATGAGTCTGACTATTTTAGATGCCTCATATAAGAGGAATCATTCAGTGAATACAGATTTTTTTTAACGTTTTTATTGGAGTATAATTGCTTTACAATGGTGTGTTAGTTTCTGCTTTATAACAAAGGGAATCAGCTATACATATACGTATATCCCCATATCTCTTCCCTCTTGCATCTCTCTCCCTCCCACACTCCCTATGCCACCCCTGTAGGTGGTCACAAAGCACCGAGCTGATCTCCCTGTGCTATGCAGCTGCTTCCCACTAGCTATCTATTTTATATTTGGTAGTGTATATATGTCCATGCCACTCTCTCACTTTGTCCCAGCTTACCCTTCCCCCTCCCTGTATCCTCAAGTCCATTCTCTAGTAGGTCTGCGTCTTTATTCCCATCTTGCCCCTAGGTTCTTCATGACCCTTTCTTTTTTCTTTTAGATTCCATATATATGTGTTAGCATACAGTATTTGTTTTTCTCTTTCTGACTTACTTGACTCTGTATGACAGACTCTAGGTCCATCCACCTCTCACTACAAATAACTCAATTTCGTTTCTTTTTATGGCTGAGTAATATTCCATTGTATATATGTGCCACATCTTCTTTATCCATTCATCTGATGATGGACACTTAGGTTGCTTCCACGTCCTGGCTAGTATAAACAGAGCTGCAATGAACATTTTGGTACATGACTCTTTTTGAATTATGGTTTTCTCAGGGTATATGCCCAGTAGTGGGATTGCTGGGTCATATGGTAGTTCTATTTTTAGTTTTTTAAGGAACCTCCATACTGTTCTCCATAGTGGCTGCACCAATCTACATTCCCACCAACAGTGAAAGGGGGTTCCCTTTTCTCCACACCTTCTCCGGCATTTATTGTTTGTAGATTTTTTGATGATGGCCATTCTGACTGGTGTGAGATGATACTGCAATGTAGTTTTGATTTGCATTTCTCTAATGATTAATGATGTTGAGCATTCTTTCATGTGTTTGTTGGCTATCTGTATATCTTCTTTGGAAAACTGTCTATTTAGGTCTTCTGCCCATTTTTGGATTGGGTCATTTGTTTTTTGATATTGAGCTGCATGAGCTGCTTATAAATTTTGGAGATTGATCCTTTGTCGGTTGCTTCATTTGCAAATATTTTCTCCCATTCTGAGGGTTGTCTTTTGGTCCTGTTTATGGTTTCCTTTGCTGTGCAAAAGCTATGAAGTTTCATTAGGTCCCATTTGTTTATTTTTGTTTTTATTTCCATTTCTCTAGGAGGTGGGTCAAAAAGGATCTTGCTGTAATTTATGTCATAGAGTGTTCTGCCTACGTTTTCCTCTAAGAGTTTGATAGTGTCTGGCCTTACATTTAGGTCTTTAATCCATTTTGAGTTTATTTTTGTGTATGGTGTTAGGGAGTGTTACAGGTAGCTGTCCAGTTTTCCCAGCACGATTTATTGAAGAGGCTGTCTTTTCTCCATTGTATATTCTGGCCTCCTTTGTCAAAAATAAGGTGACCATATGTGCATGGGTTTATCTCTGGGCTTTCTATCCTGTTCCATTGATCTATATTTTTGTTTTTGTGCCAGTACCATACTGTCTTGATTACTGTAGCTTTGTAGTATAGTCTGAAGTCAGGGAGCCTGATTCCTCCAGCTCCATTTTTCTTTCTCAAGATTGCTTTGGCTATTCGGGGTCTTTTGTGTTTCCATACAAATTAGTGAATACAGATTATTTTTTATCACAATCTTCTCTTCCACAGGACAATAAGGAGTTACTCACTAATACAAAATAAATATATTTTTCATTACTGCATGATGCTTAAAAAAACTGTAAGGACATGGGTGTCTCTAAATTAAGATTTGTTAATATTCAAACCTATTTTTCTCACTACACATTTAGCATTTATGTAATATAAGGTTCCCCCCCCCCTTTTTTTTTTTTTTTTTTTTTGGGGGGGGGGGTTTTTTTTTTTTTTAGATGTTGGGGGTAGGAGTTTATTAATTAATTAATTTATTTTTGCTGTGTTGGGTTTTCGTTTCTGTGCAAGGGCTTTCTCTAGTTGTGGCAAGCGGGGGCCACTCTTCATTGCGGTGCGCGGGCCTCTCACTATCGCGGCCTCTCTTGTTGCGAAGCACAGGCTCGAGACGCGCAGGCTCAGTAGTTGTGGCTCACGGGCCTAGTTGCTCCGTGGCATGGGGGATCCTCCCAGACCAGGGCTCGAACCCGTGTCTCCTGCATTAGCAGGCAGATTCTCAACCACTGCGCCACCAGGGAAGCCCCATCCCCCTTGTTTTTGTATGTTTTTGATCCATATAAAATAAGTGTCAGAGAGATCCTTTAATTTTTTCATATGACATAGTAAACAAAAACTTTTTAATACAAATATGAATTTTAAGCAAATTTATTTTATCATATGTCACACATTAAATATTGGGATGCCTTCAAAAATTATTTCTTTGAAAGTTATCTAAACTCTGGAAATATTCATAACATATTAGATTATTTGGACTAGCAATCTTCTAATGTAGTTATTTATTTTTAATTCAGAATTAATTTTTCTTTAAAGGTAATTTTGAAAAGGGTAATTATTTTCCCACTATACTCCAGATCAGTGGTTCTCAAAGTGTGATCAGAGGACGTTCCGGGTTCCTAAGACTCACTCAGGGTATGTATGAGGTTCTCCCTTTTCCAACTGCACATCTGGATGAGGCTAGATTTTTTCCTATACTTGAAACAAAACAACATATTGAATGCAGAAGCAGATGAAAGTCCAACTGTCTTCTATTAAGCCAGATAATAAAGAGATTTACAAAACAATGCCACTCTTCTAAGTATTTTTTTATTTTGGAAAATAGTTACTTTTCACTAAAAATGTTATTTATGTTAAAACATACTGGGTTTATTACTGTTATAGTTTTAATTAATTAATAAATACTTAAAAATTCTTTAATCTCTATTACAGCGGTCCCCAACCTTTTTGGCACCAGGGACTGGATTCGTGGAAGAAAATTTTTCCACGGATGTGGGAGTGGGGAAGTGGCAGATGGTTCAGGTGGTAATGCGAGTGATGGGGAGCAGCATGTGAAACTTGTCTCGCTCACCCGCTGCTCACCTCCTGCTGTGTGGCCCCATTCCTAACAGGCCGCAGACAGGTACTGGTCTGCGGCCGTGAGGTTGGGGACCCCTGCTCTATTATATCAAGATTCTTTCATCTCTAATATAGTAAATGTGTATAGCTATTTGGGATTCTCAGTAAGTTGGAGAGTAAAAAGGGCTCCTGAAGCCCAAAAGTTTGGGAACCACTACTCCAGAAAACTTAACATTATACATTTGAAAACAGAAAATAGAAAGAAAAGAACAAAACTGTAGGGGCTTCCCTGGTGGCACGGTGGTTGAGAATCTGCCCGCTAATGCAGGGGACACGGGTTTGAGCCCTGGTCTGGGAGGATCCTACATGCCGTGGAGCAACTAGGCCCGTGAGCCACAACTACTGAGCCTGTGCGTCTGGAGCCTGTGCTCCGCAACAAGAGAGGCCACGAGAGTGAGAGGACCGCGCACCGCGATGAATAGTGGCCCCCACTCGCCACAACTAGAGAAAGCCCTCGCACAGAAATGAAGACCCAACACAGCCAAAAATAAATTAATTAATTAATAAACTCCTACCCCCAACATCTTCTTTAAAAAAAAAAAAAGAACAAAACTGTAGTAATAATTTAAATGAAACAAAAATGTGAATGCAGTCTTCCTGCTCTGAATGCTGCAGCCCAGGTTGAATGCAGGTCATGACTTAAGTGGAGCCTGAGAAGAATCGAAGAAGAAGGAAGTTAGAGAAAAACGGGGTATTAACAACCGTCAATCCATAGACAGTAAACTGAGTGACAAAATCTGGACTAGAAGCCAAAGTAATGACAACCAAGGAAACCAGCAGGGGGTAAAGTTGAGAGGGAGAAGTGGACAAAAAAGCAGGCAGATAAATGACTGAGAAGCCAAGGACAAGACAAGGCTGAGGTCAGAAAATCCTTCCCAGAGAGATTAGCTGAGAATCATTTGTCATATTTTTGAAACAAACTCTAGAGGTTCCTAGGCAGCCAGACTTTGGGGGTGGTTCCTCCAAAGGTGTCATGTCTTGGAGGTCACACCGGTGTGCGTCTTGACAGCCATTTCATCTGATATCTTCTCAATATTTCTCTAGTTCCAGGAGCTATTGTTTCCTTCCTACTTCTGACTTCCCCTTCCAAATACCTGGGTAGGTCAGGATAGGGTCTGAGCACTGGCACTGCCATTCAGAATAAGTGTTGTTTTCCTAGAAAATAACTGTTAAGCAAGCCACAAGAGTCAATAGGCAGCTACCTGAACAGTCATTATTGCCACTTGAAATTAGCTTCAAGAGCTACTATAATTAGCATCTTCAGAAGCACGAACAGATGGCTTTAACAAATCAACATTACAACAATACTGAAATCCATAAAACACACCTTCACTATGTACAAAATAACTTGAATGGTAGTTTTTAATTACTAACAATTTTCAATTATAAAAATACACATTACTAACATTCTAACTTAGGTTTCCCAGAAAACTAATGTAAGGAGAGGATTAACATTCAGGTATTTTATTTGGAATGTGCAAACCCAATGCAGTGAGAATGAGGAAAAAGGGAAGTGCAGCAAGGTGAGAGGTGACACAGTGCAGTAAGCCCACTGGCTACACTGAGCTGTAAAGACACAGCAGGTCACGTGGGTAGTTGTATCCAACTGGCACACAGTACTTCCCCAGAGGAGCTATACAAGGTCACCATGCCTTGAAGAAGTCCATGGGAAGGCAGAAAGAGAGGGAATTTACCTGCCCAGGAACCTCCTCCTCCTGTTTCCCACTGGTGAATTTTGGCCCCGTGGTGCTAACTTTTTCATACCTCTGGGTTGCATATGTAGTCTTTTTGGCAGTCACTTGTAATGCCATATCCCTCCTCATCAGATATCATATCTCATTCAAATCTAGAAGTGGCGGAAGAGCCAGAAACTTAAGGTGTGTGTCTGGGTTGGCCTAGTTGCATGAATTGGCCAGCAGGCAATCCAGCCCACCCTGGTCTGGAAGACAGGCAGGTGGAAGCAATCTAAGAAGGCCCATAAGAGTTTTGTCCAATCACGGTTCACTCTTGAGTTTTTATCTGTCACAAGAAAACCAGATCGACAGCAGTGGGACCACAGTTCTGCTTTTCTAATTTGCTGTATTTTACTGCCCATCAGAAAGAGCTTTGTCTCCCACTTACATTCTTTGTGCCATTGTTCTAGTTGCCAATATGAAATGGATAATCATAAAATGGCTTGGACACATGGGCTTTTTCTGTAAAGCCTTATTTTAGCTCCCCTATTTGAAATGCCCTAAATATTCAAAGAAATACATCCTTTCATCCTCATAAAATCATTTAAGAAAAAAACTAAATAATTTAATAAGAGTGATTATACAGATTTGTACAGTTTTAAACCTCCACAGAAATCAAGATTCCTTAATATTGAAAGAAATCCCAACTTTGCTGTCTGCCTCCATGAGGGGAGAAAGAGAAATGGATAAGAGGTATACTTTTAGAGTAACATCAGAGAAAAAAGCTCACCACTGGAATAAAGTTCCAATGTGGGCCCTTCATTGAGATACACAGCAAATATACTCCTGTGCTGGGGCTGGAAAGGTTGAGGGAAGAAAAGCAGGAAGAATTGAAAAATATGTGAAGAAGAAAGTAATGAGGAATTAAGGCGGAAGAAAAAGGAAAACCAGTTTCTGCATGTGAGAATGATGGATAGAGACAGAGGTGGTGAATGAACTGGAGAAAAGGAGAGGGACTACAGCACCAGATTTCTGGTGGTCTTGATCCTCTTGGCTATCTCAGATGTGGTCTAGATCTGGACTCTGAAACTTCAAATACTCTTGGCGAGTTGGGGTGACCTAAACGAGTAGAGACTACTGCTGTACTTCTTCCAGGATTCAGACAAGTAAAGCAGCAATTCCACATAAAATGCTCAGCTTCATCTCATTTTCTTTGCAGGGGGACTCCCTGGTGGTCTAGTGGTTAAGACTCCATGCTTCCACTGTAGGGGGCACGGGTTCGATCCCTGGTTGGGTAAGCTCTGCATGCCTTGAGGTGTGGTGAAAAAAAAAAAAAAGAATTCATTTTCTTTGCAGAGATTGAGACCATAAGTCTTATTTTGTCTCTCTGCTATTTCTCTGGCTTCTTAGGCTCATTTTTGGTTTTAACAATGACCAGAGAACATGATGTGAAGTACAGAACGGTGCTCCACAAATCCTTTGTGGAAAGAGGCAAAATGTAAATTTTTAATGGGTAAATAAGCAGACAAATGCCTTTAAATTTTCACAATTCTTTTCTGCATAGCTTCTGCTTAATTTAGCATCCTGTTTTCTGACATATCAACAAGTACATGCTGGCACTAACATGCGTGGTGAAAAGACTTGACAACTGGAGCTTTGTTAAATTCAAGAATGACAGTTTTAGCCTACAAGGATTTGAAAGCTAGGAACTGTTATTTGAAAATGCAAAAATCAAACGTGGGACACTGAGAAAAATACTGAGGTTTTCCTACCTGAAACAACTACACAATTTTAGCCAAGTCTGATTATTCCTTTATCTTCTTGACCTAACAGAAACCTGGGCATCTCATGACTACCTTACTTTCTTTAGGGTCTTCCCAAGTGGTGACTTGTTTTCATGCCAGTAGGAAAGGTACCACAGGGCCTGGAAGGAGGACAGGGTGTCCTTTTTGCTACTCATTGCTATGTCCAAACCATTTCTCCTCCCTTATGCCTCCAACAAAGAGGCCAGTTTAGCCAGAGGAAAGTGACAGAGGAGGAAAACAGTAGATGATGACAGAGTCTCCTAATGACCAGAAGCCAGGTTGAACATGGTAAGGACTTGATATTTTTGTATCAGAGAGGTCAGACACATTTGGAAGATTTTGAGAGAGGAATGACATGACCTCAGTTAATTTTTAAAGGGATACTCTCATGCTTGGGAATTCCCTGGCGGTCCAATGGTTAGGACTCTGCGTTCTTACTGCTGAGGGCCTGGATTCAATCCCTGGTTGGGGAACTAAGATCCCACAGGCCAAGCAGTGAAACCGAAAAAAAACCCCCAAAACCAAAAAACGGATACTCTAACTCTTGTAGGGATGAGGATGGGAGGATGACTGGAAGAGTTAAATCACAGAGACTCAGTAAGAAGTTATGGCAGTTATCCAGGTGAGAGTTGATGGTGACTCAGACCCAGGTGCTAGTGATGAGGGAGGTGAGTGAGAAGTAGATGAACTTTTTTTTAAGGAAGAACCAACAGTATTTGAAGATGGACTGGTTATGGGGTATAAGAGAAAGAGAAATGCAAAGGCTGACTGCTTGTTTTTCCACCTGAGAAATGGGTAGAATAATATTGCCATTTACTGAGACGATGAATAAACAGGTTTAGAAAGATGCTAATAATATCGTGTCCCTGTCCATTGTACTGAACTCACCTACCATTCATCCCCTTTTACTACAGCTCACTGATCATCGAATTGATCTTTCCAGAAGCCAAGATCATTTCCACTTCTGAGCCTTTCCACTTTGTACTTGATAGTTCTTTGTCTTGAACGTTTTTCTCCCAGGTATTTCCATGTGACATTGGACTCAATGGAGAGGAGTACGGTAGGGGCAGCTACACAGAGGAGGTGACGGTTCAGAGGTGGAGGCAGTGATGAGCAATAGACATGGTGGGGTGGGACCGACAGAAAAAGTAAACTGTAGAGAAACCAGTATTCTATTTTACATTTAACAAGACTAGTATAATGCCAATCTGGTTCTGACCAGTAGGAGAAGACAGACTAATAAGCATTTCACTCAGATAAGCTTGGCTTTGAAAATTGTGAAGCAGTATTCTTTGGTAGTTCCGTAATAGCCACTTCCTACTCTCTGCAGACTCTAAAACATCTGGGAGGCAAAAAGGGGAAAAGTAGAGCTTTCCAATGGAGGAGGATCCCAAGGATTGGAATCAAATTTAAGAAGACAAAAATGGCTCTCAGAAGCTCAACCCAGAAAGAAAAACACTTGTCTTTCAGAACCTGAAACCTCTGTAAATCAGGTAGGTTCAGAAGACAGCAGCTCTTCCAAAGGAGGTAACCTCTCCTCCTTCATTCTTAGAGTCTAAAGTATAAGAAGACTTCCTGCTCACAGATGCTAGAAATTCTTTCACGGGGAACAGTCTTTCACTTGACAGTGAATGAAGGAGGCTTAAAATATTCCTGGGAGAGATAACAAGCTGAACAAAGTTTATACAAAAGATCTGGCTGATGCCAGACTTTCTCTAGAAACAGGTCTGGCTTAACAGAGGGAGAGAAAAAAGGGAAGAGAACATGATATATAAAGTAGAAAGGACATTATATTTTATACACCTCTCTCTCCTATTTCTTTCATCTCTGTATCTCTCCCTGGCATTAAGAATATATGGGGGTAACCCTCATTTAATACCTCTTATCTTTAAAAAGATCTCACCCTTCAGTCCCTCACCCCTCTTCCTGCTTCCAAAGCATAGCTCTGCTCCCCTTAGCAGAAATCCTCTCCAGAGCTGCCTCTGCATTTTCTCCACTTCCTCCTCTCTTTCCCCATATATTTGTCAGTGAAATTCAATCTGGCATCATCCCAAGAACTCCTCCAAAACTGCTTTTATAGAAGAAATCAGTGGTCTCCTTGGAGGAGACTAACTACTTTTCTGATCTTATCTTACTCTGTCAGCAGCATTCAATATATTTGATCACTCCCTTCTTCACGTGAAATTAAGTATACCATGTCACCATTTTGGTCTGACTTACTTTAAAGGCTGCAGAAGTATTTTAATACTTCCTAACTAGTCTCCCTGCTTTGATTCTTAGTCCTTGCAATCATTCCCTCTGCACACAGCAGAGTGATATCTTTAAAATGTAAATCAGATCCTGTCACTCTCCAACTTAAATGTTGGCATCCCACCTTTCTAAGAGTAAAGGCAAACTCTTTACCAAGGTCTTAAAACTCAGGATGGGTTGGCCTCACCCTTTTGAGCTAATGTCATTTTTCTCTCTATATACAGGCCACTCAAACTCCCAGACCAGGCTCCAAGGCCTTCACACTTGCCACGCCCTCTTCCACTAGACCTTCTCACTTCACTCAGAAAGCAAATGAGAGGCCTTCCCAGGTCACTGCATCAAAGGTAGCTACACACACATACACATATACGCATACCATAATCATCACTCTAATCCCTTTATAAAATTTACACAAATCTATGTTACCATTTAGTTACAAATTCATTATTTGTTTCTTCCACCAGAACATAAGCTCTATGATAGCAAGGGCTTGTCCATTTTTTACACATTAGTACCGCCAGCACCTGGTATATAAATTTATTGAATAAATAAATGAGGGATGGTACTAGTGTGTGAATACAAAAGGTTGGGGGCTCAAAGGAAAAAATCCCTGGTCTAACAGCTCTGGTTAGATGAGATTAGATTTGGTTAGTCACTTCTCCTGCCATTCAAATCCGTATGACATTTTTGTCATGTTATCAACACCAGTGGAGTGGAGAATGCCCGTCTCACAGGCAGAGCTAAGTACCCAGATCTTCTAGAGCCTACACAGATAATAGCTTGTGATTTCTAAATTGTGAGCCACAAAGGCTCACTATACCACTTATTCAAGATTGCACTCTCCCATGGGTAAATGGGGAATGTTCCAAGAAATATAATTAACAAAAGCTCTGGTGAAGTTAATGACTTTCTAAATCCACAGTAGCAGGTACTGATATTCCTCACAGGATATAGAGCTTTCACAGCTTCTTCTTCAACCAGCACACTTTGCCTTTAACTTGTGTGATACATGCTGTGTATCAAACATAACCACGGAAGAGATTAAATGAGAGTGAAATGATGACAATTAGAAAACAGAAGAGTGAGAACTGGAGTATACTATGCATTCCCAAAGAAGGAGAAGTGAGATCCTTGGTAAGCAGAGAATTCTAGGGATGCAACTGTGAATTTTCTGCTTTGTCTTTGTGCCAGTCAAGGGACAGTTCAAAAGAAAAGCTTTGCTGGGTTCCTACTCACATATTCCCCAATGAGATGACTTCAATACCTGCATGGTCAAATCCATGCAAAAAAGAAATTGATATCAGGTGCTTACAAAAAATGAATATAACGTTAGCCTCCCAAATTTTCTTTTATGTTCATGTTGCCAGGGCTGGAAGAAAATAAACACATATATAAATTTTTATAAAGGTATCAGCCACTTTAAAAAATATATATAAAAAATAAAAGTGAGTACCATATCTACCATTGTAACATTATCATTTTGGTTTATTTCCTTTCAGTTTTTAAAACTGTGCATATTTCCTTATATATTTCAAATATGGAAATATAATTTTGTTTCTTACAGTGTTCACTGAAAATACCATAAAGTTTTATGAATACCCAATGTTCATAAGCAGAATGTAAAAAAGAGCTTCCTAATGTCCCCCTGTCATTTAATGGCTATCCTATGGTTAGACACTTACAATCGCCTACATTTTGGTACTAATATAAATCATTCTGTAATGAACATCCTTGGTTGTACTTTTTTAAAAAATGCAATTTGAATTCTGGCCCTACCATTTAGAGCCCTTCATAAAGTCTCTTATCCTATGTGAGGATTATTTCAATTTCTTCACGGATAAGATGGGGATAATAATTGCTACCCTACCGTGTTATTGTTGTAAGGATTAAATGAGAATATATACAAAATCTCCTGGCCCATGGTAGATGTTCAGTGCCTTTCCTGAAAGAATTTGTAAAAGTAAGGTAAATATTTCCTAGTCTTCTATTTCCAATTTTCTGTCTTCACATAAAAATTAATCCAACTAAAACAAAGTTGGATTTAATAAAAAATTAATCCAACTAAAACAAACTAAAACAAAGAAATACAAGTATTTATGAGGGTATTCCAGCCCTAGAAAGGAAAAAATGCCTAATAAACATGAAAATATAGCTTTTTTTCCCTAAAGGTGTGGAAGACAACTTCATTAAAATCTTAAACTATGTCCAATATAATCTTCTTGCTGAATGGTAATCAAAGAGGGGGATTGGTGTCTATTTGCATTCAAATTTAAACACCTTCCTTCACCTTTTTTTCAAGACTGGGATGAGAGCTGTACTACTATGGTTAAGCTCCACAGAAGTTTTAAGGCCATTTCTTATGTTTATTAATTACTGTTGACCATCAGGGTCACACCTGGGTTACTACAGACCTGAGTATCAGCCAGGTCCTATAGACATTCAAGTCCTAATAGAACTGAAACAAATTCATTTCTTTTTCGTTCTTTTTAGTTGTTTTCACATGGTCAAGGTAGTACTTTTCAAAATACTCTAAAAATTACCAAGAAGGCATGAAAACAGCAATATTTAGTTCTCATTTTATATTGCTTTCAGCTGGACAGCAATGACTCGGTTGCAGAATTCCCAAACCATTTGAAGTGAGGGGCATATATTTTCAGAGGCCCTGAGATCTCCCTTTGATCCTAAAACTAAGTGATCATCTATGAGATACTAAACTGAGAATTTACATATTTAAGAAGCTTATGACTTTGTAACCTGTCAAATAACAAAACCAAAAAGTACTCCTGGAAATATTAGCATTTAAGTCTCATCAGTTACATCCTGGGGTTGAATCCCTTACTGAGGATAGGGGAACACCTAGACACTCTTAGAAACTTTATCTCCTTTATGTTCTAAGACAATTAAGACTTTCAGATACCCTGGTTAATATTGTTCAAAAATGCTAAAAACTTCCTTAAAGAAAGGAAAAGAACAGGCTGTAGACACAAAAGGCTTTTAAATGACCCTAAAAGAGATATAATAATGCTCTGGGGCTGGAATAGAAAAGAGATACAAGAAATCTTAATGATTTAAGGTTTGAAAAAAAATTCCCTTGTTGATTTTGTTCCACGGCAGTGTCAACAACAAATTGGCACTTGTCAACTACCTCTACAAGGATTAAATCATGTGCTGCTGCAGCTGCTGATGTTCAACACCCCCTGAAAGGAGTTCAGGGTGGAGAGCAGAAATGAGAAACTCTGTGCTCTGGGAAAACTGGCAGAACAGGTCTTCAGATAGTTAGATATTTTCAGGATTTGATTTTATGAGCCCAATTCTTGTATCTCCTCATATCTAGAAAAGCACTAAAATCCTTCATGGTGACCACTGCTCCTCATGACTAGCAGAAACCTTCTGCAAAAAATATGTGCTTGATTGTATATACTCCCCCTTTACCAAAATCACGTATACACTGACCTTCCCCCCTACCTCTTTGGAGCAGTTTCTCAGAACTATCTGAAATGCTGTCTCCCGGGCTATAGTCCTCATTTTGCCCCAAATAAAACTTGACTCACAACTCTCACGTTGTGCATTTTTTTTAAGTCGACAGCAGTAGCTGTTTCTCATTGTATAAGTCTGGATTTGCCTTCCTTGGTGAGGAAGCATCTTAACATCTTAACCCAGAGCTTCATTTTTTCTGAAGAGTTCAGATGTTTCCAGAAATCAATAACTAAAGCATGTCAGCTCAGTCCTTCTCAAAAGTCTTTTCCTTTACAGTGATATGCATCTCCTCAATGCACTCACTCCCAACAGCCTGTCCTTAAATCTCTTCTGGATTAAATGGCTCAGAGCATAAAAGTTCCATGTATGACTAATTGGGTAGATATGCATACATTCCATGCTAATGCCCTACCATTGCTTCCTCTCTTGATAGTTTCCAGGACTGTCAGGGCTCAGAGAGGGCAGTGGAAAGGGGCCTATGATCCATGCATGCTGGTCTGGTCCTGTCTCTGAATGTCTGATCATTATTCAACCCCATGATGTGTTCCCCAGCTGTCTATAGCTGCTAATGCCCTTGCCTAACCCCGTCTCTAATGTAGTAAGCATCTGGCGATGGCTGTGGTGCATGGCTGCTTTATCCTCACTGTAGAGACCATGCTCCCATGTGTTACGTAGCTGCCCTTGAACCCGGAAGCCAATGTGGTAAGAACAGAGTGAGGGAGAAACAGCTCTGAGAGAGAGCTGAATTTATACTGAATATTTACTCTAAAGAAATTCTTTTAAACTAAAAGAGACTCTTAAACTGTAAAAAACGAAGATATCTTTGACTGAAAAATTTAAGTACTTTTCCCCCCAGATATCCAGTTGGTACCAGATTCAGGAAGAATTTTAATCATCATAGAACGCAAAGAATACTTAAATTTCTTTTTTTTTTTTTTTTGCAGATATCAATATGGTAGGTAAATCGTGACACTCATCCACATTCCCCTTCATAAAATACGTGAAAATTTAAAAGATGATGATAGTAATATTGGATCCACTTTGATTTTGAAACTGATCATGACACCCAAATATGTCCTGATGCTATGATGGAAAAACAGTTCTAAACTATTCTGATCTCAAAATTTCAAACAAAAATCCTCCCAGTGACAGTGTGGTATTCTGTGGGGAAAAAAGCACTGTAGATATAACTACCCATTTGATACATTTTTCAGACTTCTGGGGTAGAGATAAGTATGAGTAGCTTTGAATGTACTGAATGTACCCTGTGATACCTACACTTAGAGCAGAGAGCAAACTGTAACTCCATATACACAGCCACATGTGGGACCATCACTGCATCCTACCTACCCGTAAGACAAAAGGCAAAGAGAGCCACACCCGGCAATGTTTTGTACATTACACACTCCTTCGTTACTCTTCTTTCATTTGTTAGTGGATATTGTATACTGAGATGCATTAAACTAAAGTTTTAGTAACATTTGGAAAAGAAATATGTTGCTTGATTTCTCTGCACACAGGAAACTCTTGCTCACTCACAGTGTGACTTGAACTGCACTCAGCTTCTCTGTGTCTGTGTGTCAACAAAGGCTTTTTCATCCTTTATCAGATTATCAAGGAGCAACATCTAGTTTCAGTCCCATATCTGGGCCATGCTTATTCCTTACTTTTTTTTTTTTTGGTCTTTTTCTCTTTCAGGACCTAGCTGGTATCAATAGAAAGGGCTCAGATTTGGGACTCAAAAGTCCTGCGTTCAAATTCTCCATGCTACTGTGTCCTTCGGGGAAACATCCCTTCTCTAAAACTCCCTTAAGTAAAACAGTCTCATGAGGCATTGTTGCATTAATATATGAAAGGGGCTATTACATATTGTTGAATAATTAAGTGTGGGTCCCATTCTTATTAGCATTATGCTTCTTTACTGTTAAAACTGCTGGAGTGGCATATGGTGATTTGAAAATGCTTACTTTAAAAAAAAAGCTGTTGTTAAGCTAATTCAATACTGAAAATTATTTGGATCTATTCTAATCAATATCCTTTGCACACAGTCATTCATTTCCTCTCTTTCAGCAAATCAATCGTTTTGGAGTTCCAGGACTTAATCTTCTCTTAGCCTTCTTTCTCTCCGCTCTTCTTACATTGTCTGGATGAACACAGCTTTGATCATCATTCAACTTTGTACCATAAAGAAATATAAAAATAATAATTTGTTAAAATGTTCTTCCCTGTTAACACTAAGATTATAGCTTTTCCCCTTCTCACTAAGATAGGAGTCCTAAGTTTGCTTTGAGTCTGATCTGTGTTCCTTCTCAGCTTTCCTGGTTGTGGTCCATCAGGCACCACTACCCAACTCTGATCTCCTTGGGCTCCTCTCAACTTTCCTGCTGCCCAGCACCTCTCCTTTGGTTACAAGGCCTTTCCCACTCAGTTCTCTGAGAAGTTTCTAGTCTCTTTCTTCTACTAGGGTATGGTAACATAAGCTCTTCCTAAGATTTCCTCTGGTTTGGGCTAGTCACCTCCTTTTTGCCTCCATAGGCTTCACATAAAGGGTGAATATCACTTTAGATCCAACCACTCACTACTTGTAAAAGTACCAGAAGGTTGGGACTTCCCTGGTGGTGCAGTAGTTAAGAATCGCCTGCCAATGCAGGGGACACAAGTTCGAGCCTTGGTCCGGGGATATCCCACATGCCGTGAAGCAACTAAGCCTGTGCACCACAGCTACTGAGCCTGCGCTCTAGAGCCTGTGAGCCACAGAGCCTGCACACCACAACTACTGAGGCCCGTGCACCTAGAGCCCATGGTCCGCAACAAGAGAAGCTACCGCAATGAGAAGCCCATGCACCACAACGAAGAGTAGCCCCCGCTCACGGCAACTAGAAAAAGCCCATGCGCAGCAACGAAGACCCAACGCAGCCAAAAATAAATACAATTAAAAAAAGAAAGTACTAGAGTGTTAAATGTGATAACTTGAGTAGATGGTGTAACTGCAAAGTATGTTTCTTTCTGGGTAATAGCACACAGGCCAGTGCCTGTATTCTCAATCTCTCTCGCCAGTCTTCCCTTGTATCAGCTTGCCTCTGAATTATGTTTACTTTTTAAAAGGCAACAAAATGCCTGTGAAAGATCAATAAAATGAGAGGATAGATAAGTGAGCTGAATTGTGACAGATTCTAGCAGCGTTTCTATCAAGCAAGAAAACAAATCAAACTGCAACGACTAGTTCTCTGCAAGAATGTTCAGACTTCCAAGTGGATCTTTGAATGGTAAAGCATACAAATCAGGCCAAGATTTTAACATTCCACCCTGCTACCTCTCTTCTCTTGTAGACATATACTTGTCACAAACTGAATAGAAATATCCCTATTCCTATTCCAGGAAACCTGGCTTAATAGTCCCTATGAAAATCAATAGGTTCCAACTGACAGAATGCTTGAAGAAGTTTCACTTCACTTGACACAGCTTGTTATCAGCAAGCTACTTTCCTTAATGTGTTCTGAGACCTCACTTGGGCCCAAAAAGTCTATTTGAGCTAGTGATTTATTATTCTCCTCTCCATCACTGACCAAGGGAGACCCTGACTCCACTTCTAGGGCATACCCATTAGTTGTTAAAAGTAGTTATAGCAGTGTTTAATAGATGCGTATCTTTAACCCAGATTGACCTAGCCATCTCTCTTACATATATCACAGAAATTGAAAAATGAATGGCCTGTGATCAGTTTTCCATGTTCCCAAAGGTTAGACAGAAAGAGACAAGAGCAGGTAATCCTCAGTTTGCCAAGTGGTATAAATGTTATTATTTCTATTTCAGAACTGAAAAACCTGAAAACTCCTCTAATGGAGACATCCTGGAGATTCAACTACCAAGAATTTGAGGGAGGCCTGTGTACATTGTGTAATTTAATCTAGAGCAACTTTTCAAAGTCTCCAGCAGCATCATAGTTACATACTCAAAGAGCTAATTCATAAGAACATAAGGAAAAATGAATACAAATTAAAAACTAACTCATAGAATGATTAGCAAGTCACAACGTGTGGCTCTTCAACTAACTGAGAGGAGGATAAAAGGCCTCTTTTATCCTTTAGCACTTAATGGAAATTTTATAGAAGTTAGGAACATTTACTAGGTGAATGCTAATTAAATTATTCAAGAAAAGCCTTTCCAGAAATCTATAGATAACTTTACATTACAATAACTAAAATATGACAAAATTTAGACCTAAAACAGCTTCTAAACTATGGATCAAGTCACAGTGCTCCAACGTCAAGAATCAGAATAGAGCAGTAGGGTTGAAAGTGTTCCAAATCTAGGAATCACGGGCATCCAAGATTTGTTTAAGTATGAGGTCATATGACCAGAAATCTTTAGTGTCACATTAAATTTTATTGATAATAGTAAAATATATACCCATTTAAAGCAGATATTTTAAAAGCAATCCCCAAATGATATAATTAGTTTATTCATACAGCAGTATACAATATGTCTGGTGCTGCTTACTGCTTAGTTTTCAATCAAGCTAATGAAAATGTGAGAATTACACAGAATGAGCTGATACTACTATAATATAAAATATCTGTGTGGACCCATTACAATTAATAATAAGAACAATGTTCACCATTTATTACATGCTCCCTAGGTGCTGAGAAATATTTTACGTAAGTTATCTCATTTTAATTGTTACTAAAATGCCACGGGCTAGATGTTCTTAAACTCATTTCACAGATGAAGAAACTAAGATTGAGAGATCTACATAACTGTTGTAGGGTCACACAGGTAGTAAGTGGCAGAAGTGATCCTGAACTCAAGTTGTCTGGCTCCACAGCCCATGATCTTACCCCACAACTACATAGCCATTCTTAAGGAGAGTCAGAAGACCTATACATTCTGAACTTATACACTGAGATTGGCTCTCAGACTCATAAATTCTGAATTTACACACTGAGATTAATTCTTAGACTCAATACTGGGTATTTCATGAAAGGATTTTATAGCAATCTGAATGCAATCTTTTTCAAGAGTTGAGCCACATGGCTAGAAATGTCATCATGATTTTAGAATTCAAATATTTGTCTTCAAAATTCCAGGGACACTATGAATGATTGATGATCATAATTTTCTTAAATCTCAATCAGTTCTTGAAAATGAGCCATATTGATAGGCCTGAAGTGTGATTATTTAGACACACCCTAAGGGATGTACTCCTTAGGAAAAGAGATGATGCCTGTGACTCATTCCTGAAGTAGTGACTCCATTATCAGCAAAATTCTTCAAAAGTTGTGATTCCATTTAACTCAGCAAAAGTCAGTCCAGACTGAAGGTTCCATCTGCATAATCTGTTCAAATTTTGACATTTTCTTGAATCTATTACTTTCCTTCTGTGCAGTTTTAAGTTCAGCATGTTAAAAAGTCACGTAACATCAATAAAAAGGTCCCATCTTGTAAATCACTTATTGTCCCACTACCCGTGTCTGTCAGAATCTTTTAAGGCCCCAAAGTTGTTCAACTGAGGACACAGCTTAGAAAATCTTTCTACTCTACTTCAATTTCTTCTAAATATTGCATAAAGCAGAGATGATGAAAGGCTCATGAGTGAAGGAAAAAAGGAAGCCTTGTTTCCTTCACCCTGGATTCGTCTTACGAAGTTCACAGTAAAAGTTTCACTGATATCTGCAAGCCAATCACATACAAGGTAATGAGGTATTTATGGGCAACAAAAATGGCACTGCCTGTGAATCTGTAACTGTTTTAAAATACAAAGTTATAAAGTGGGTCACCCTTCCCAGGAGGAGAGTAGGTATGGCGCGCCTAGTGACTTGATGAGTTCTTCAGTCCAAGGATCTCTAATACTATGTGGAAAAAAATTTTTAAAAATAAACAACCAAAAGAGCCCTTCAATTCATTTTCCCCTCTTGCTTACTCTCACTGCCCTCAAAGCTTTATCCTCATTAATGACTTGATGAGACAAATAGATAGTGTTTCTGGAAAAGTCCAGGATTTTCAGTATAGTAAAAAGTTGGTTCAATTATCATTTTCTGTTTTCTGGCACTTCAATACATCTATAATAGAGAGTCACTGGTGTTTATCAGGACATTTAGAAACTTTCTGAATGTCCAGAGAAAAGTTATGTTGAACAGGATCTCAATGTTGAAGTTTGGTTTAACTCAAATTTTCTCATATATTGAAATTCTGAAATCCAGCATGGACACTAGTATACTGTCCTAAATTTAATAACTATTGATTTTTGCCATATTTTTTTTCTCTCTCTCTCTCCCTATACGTGCACACACATACACACACTCACACTTTTCATTGTGAACTATCTGAACGTAAGTTTCAGACATTAATGATGTTGCTCGATATGTATTTTAATGTATTCTAATTCTAGAAATTGTAGTTGTCTATAGATAAAGAATATGGTATTATATCCACATATAAAATATATGGTAATTTTAAATATTTTTATTATAATTACATGTTAAGTTCCCACAAGGATATTTTATTAGCCAAAATACCCAACTGTCTGAACATAACAAGCTACTTTATGTTTATTATCAGTATTAATTCTGTCCTGTACTTGACAACCAATGGAATGTGGATTTCCCCATAAGAGTAGATGCTTTAGTCTATCTTCCTATGGATAAATTAGAGTCTTTGTCTATCACTCAGACATATGAGTGCTTAATGGATTGTTAATGACAATCAGGGTGTTTTATAGGGGGAATAAGTCCCTTATTGCCAAGGTAAACTAAATCCTTCCTAAAATATTAAGCTATGAGAAAGGAACATAATATTGCCACAAAATAAAATTTGGGTAAACTGTCCTGAAACAGCTTTTAAAGAGATCCTGGGGAAGAGGATTATTGTTATCAAATAATTAACTTGTTGAAGAGATAGGGAACTTTTCTTGGACTTAAAAACATTTATATATGAATCTAATCACCTATAAAATGGATAGGTTTTCTTATGTTTATTAGTTTCTTGAATGTGATAAAAGTTTTATTCAACTTCAGATAGATTATTGAGTGGAATATTTTGAAATTCACCTTAGAGGTCCTCTTTTATTGATAGGATTTTGGATGGAATTGTGTTCCCCCCTCCAAGATATGTTGAAGTACTAACCCCCTAGTCCTTAAAAATGTGACTTTATCTGGGAATTAGTTGCTGTAAATATAGGTAGTTAATTTAAGATGAGGTCATACTGGAGTAGGGTGGGCCCCTAATCCAATAGAACTGGTGTCCTTATATGAAGAGGGAAATGTGAACACAGACATGCAGAGAGGGAAGATGATATGAAGACATGCAGGGAGAAGACTGCCATGTGACAATGAAGACAGAGATTAGAGTGATGCAATGACAAGTCAAGGAACATCAAGTATTGCTGATGGTCACCAGAAGCTAGGAGAGAGGCATGGAACAAATTCTCCATCAGTGCCCTCAGGAGGAATCAACCTTGCCGTCCCATCCCCTTGATTTCAGACTTCTAGACTTCAAAACTGTAAAAGAATAAATTTTAATTGTTCTAAGCTATCCAGTTTATGGCAGTTTATTACATCAGCCCTATGAAATTCTTACAGATAGTTGATAGATGATAGACAGACAGACAGATGTAGACAGATAATCTTTCAAACCTCTTAAGTTTGGGTCTAATCATAAAATGAGGACCCAAGGAATTATCCAATGAAGTGGTATAGTAGCCCCAAAGTTGTTAGTTGAACCACATAAAATTGTCATTTTTTATAGGTCAAGAATAGTTTAATAGATGCAGTTTTATGTGGCTCAATCTAATAAATAGATTACACAGATCATTCAAGTTTTCTGAAGCTCACCTTCCCCATCAAGAGCAGATCTTTAACCGAATTTGCTAGAAGAATACTTTGTTTCCCCTGCATCACTTTTCCTCCATAAATAGATTCTTAGTCTTAAAATAAGATCCTAGGCTTCATTCATTTCATTTGGATAAGGAAGTTCTGTCTTCATGACCTATATAGAATTAAACACTGGAGGCAATTTCTCTTTGAGGTTTTGCCTGCTATTCCTCTTGTTTATACATCTCCGGGCACGGTTGATTCTAGGAGACAATGCTGGGAATTCCATCTACGTTAAAAACTGAGGTTTCTCCAGGGGATTTCTCTCATTCCATTTGGTACAACAGTAACTGTGTTTAACAATATCTGCCTTACTGCATCGCTCTGCAGTTCCATCTGACACTTGGTTCCCGTCCACATTTTCTTCATGCCTGTCTTCTGAAGATGTTTCCACAACAGAGGTGGAGGAGAGAAGACAGGGAGGGCAAATCAGAGCTTTACGTTCTCAATGAATAAAAGTCATGAACCCACCAAGTGTCTTCACTTCTCTCTTATTCCAATTCATCCAAAGATTTTTGACATAAACAAATATTCTCTAAACCAGCCCTTTGTCCTTTGGGATTCTGAGCATTCACAAGTCATTTCTGAATACTCATTTTCCTAGATGTTTATACAGCTAGTGCCTTTCAAAGTTTCCTCAACTATGAAAATAAAATAACCACACACAAATTTTACTGACAATTTTTTAACCAGCAAGAAATGATACAACCAAGTCCAAAAACATCTCTTGTGTCACTGCTGCTAAAGCATGCCAATATATTTTCATAAAAAGCAGATGTTTAACAGGAAATTCTATTCCATGAAATTTTAATAATCCTTAGTTCAAATACATTTTATGACTATAAGAAATTGATTTAAGAGAAAACTCCAAAGCTTATCAATCAAAAGCTGCCTCTACATTCTGGAATCATTGGCTACACCAAATAGGAAATCCAGAATAAAGACCTTATTAGGAGCAATTGCCATTTAAACTATTACCTTCTTCAGTTATACTGTTCTTGTTACTTGAATGGCCTTAAATTCTAACAGATTGTTTGAAAATGTCATTCTACTTGACTGAAAACATTGTGCCATTATTCTCTTTTTCATTATATGAGAGTCTAAAATTTCCCTGTGCCAGACAATACATAAACAGTTGGTGATATTAAGCTGACTTTAGGAAAAAAAAATCCCCTGGCCTCAAAGAGGTATTATTTGACTTCAAAAGTAACAGTATGTCTCTCCTCAGCATATGTTACATCTGGGTTTTCAGAAATATATATATTTCACATATTTGTTCACATAAAATTTGGGAAAGGAAGAATTTGCTATAAAAGAATATGTTGTCTTTTTGTGGTTTTACAAGGGGAAATTACCTAAGGACAGAAAGTATAAGTAGGGCATTACAATGACAAATATTCTCTGGGGCACAGGGAGTATAAAAATGCCAGTATTACATGCTGGCATTTGTATTCTGAACTCTCACCTTAGCACTTCTTACTTATTGGAGATGAGCCTAAGTAACTTTTGCCCCCTCAGCTCACCTACAAGATTAGGGCAAAAAAAAAAAAAAAATCCGAAAACAAAATCCTTCCTTCTTGTTCAAATATGAACTTCTTTGATGAGCAGGTTCAGTCCCAGATACATTAGCATTTGCCTGGTTGTACTTTACTGAAGTAAACCCACCATTTGAAAATCAAGTTAGAAGCTGATGACTTCTTTAACAAATGCATCTATTTGTGTTTCATTTAGGTATTTTTAAATAGCAACCTTTTCTAGTATATTAAATTGTGATTGGAGATTATATAAATGTACATATCTATCTGAAAACATGACAGGTATACAAAGCAAAGTTTACCTGGCAACTCTAAATGTCTTTCCATTCCATACTTCTCCTCCCCACAACCGTATCTAATTTGAGATCCAGTTGCTTTCAAAGAATCACAATTTCCATCAAAAAACAACCCATTTGGCTGCACTTTCATAATCATGATTCAAATGAGTTAGCCGCACATAGCAGCTCTCTGGCCCTTTTGTCCTTTGAATCAGGGCTCCTGCCTTCTCCAGGTCACAGATCCCTTAGAGATGCTATTATATAATGAAATAAACTTACTGTTTTCTTTAACACTTTGAGAGCATAAGGCTTCTGGGTCCCCTTCTGTTTGCATCTGTATACAATGGATGTAGCACCCCTTGAGGGGGAAAAAGACAAAAAGAAAATGTTATGCTTTGGACAAGAAATTAAGGGGAAAGCTTGAAAATAAGTATGTCTTACAGTTACCCTCATAACTGACAAGTGTTTATAAGTTCTATTATAGGACTGGCCCAACTGTTGAGAGGATTTTTTTCTCATAACTAAAGATAGTGTGCTCAGATTTTCCTGTCTGCTCTTTTTCTCCTAGCTCAACGCTATACAAGTAACCTGCCTAACGCTGTTGCCTTCAGTCATCTCTGGAGAATAGTAAGCCTTATGGCTTCAGGGAGAGGGTTTAATTTCAGCACTAGGCTGTAAGGGTCAGGAAAGTCTCCACTACTTGGCAAGGGTGCTGGGGACTCTTGAGAATTTACACCACTTCATTTGGTTCCCTGGCATTCTCCAAGAACCAATATTAGTCCAATAGAGATACTGGTTCCTTCATCTTGGTGAATACTGCTACCACTTACTCACATGTGCCTAACAAAAATGATTATGTGAAATGTCCAGGAGAAAATCCTATTAAAATAGTCAAAGATATACAGAGAAAAAGTAAATTTATTCCTCTATAAAAAACTTGGAGAAGTAGAGAAAGTTTTTTACTTGTAACGCAGAATGGTAAGAAGAAACTCAATAACTATCTTTATGTATGTGATACATGTGCGAAGTTAATAAAAAGAGAACATTAAAAAGCAGGACTTTGTGGTCTTGATGCTTCCTCTCCAGTCACGAGAGCAAGAGAACAAGACAGAGATAAAAAGAGACGGAGCAGGCTTAAGTACAACCTTAGAGAACTTCAGATAAGTCTTAAAATAAGATCAGTTGAAGTAAATCTGTCATACTTTGAAGATTAGGCCAAAGGACCTCTCATGATACATTCAGTCCAGTGGTTCTGAAATTCTAAGAAAGAACAAAAGAAATATACAAATCAAGCATATTCCTAGCTACCCACGCACATCAAATTTTTAATAGACCCAGCAAAAGTCAGGAACTGGTGGTGTAAATGCTAATAGGTAAGAACAATTTCAACACATTTTTTTTAAACTGTGGTAAGATATAACATATACACAAAGAAATAAAGAGTTGCAATGGAATAAATGGAGGTAAATATAAAATTCTATTTTCTTTATTTATTTTTTTTCTTCTTTCTTTTTTTTTTTTTTTT
>NW_006777583.1:1194662-1248565 GCF_000442215.2 Lipotes vexillifer | reverse complement strand
TTGTGGCCTCTCCCGTTGCGGAGCACAGGCTCCGGACGCGCAAGCTCAGCGGCCACGGCCCACGGGCCCAGCCACTCCGCGGCACGTGGGATCTTCCCGGACCGGGGCACGAACCCGCGTCCCCTGCATCGGCAGGCGGACTCTCAACCACTGCACCACCAGGGAAGCCCTCTTTATTTTTAATTGCTCTAAATTATATCTATATAAAGCAAAAATATTAATTCATGGTTTATGGCACATGTAAAAGTAAAATGTATGACAAAAATAGCACAAAGAATGGGAGAAGAATTTGAGATAATACTGTTAAGTCCTTATATTACATGTTAGGTAGTATGATATTATTTAAAAGTAGACTTTGATTAATTAAAGATGTATAATGTGTAACCTAGGGCAATGAATAAAATAATTTTTAAAAGAAAAAAGTCAATAATGAAGCTAAAATGGAATAATCAGAAATGAAATGCTGGGGAACAAAACAAAATAAGAGATTAAAAAATAAAACGACTAACAATATGGTGTATTTTAATCCAATCATATAAAAATTACATCAAATGTAAATTTTATAAGCATATCAATTCAAAATAAAGATCATCAGTCACATGCTACAACAGACTCCACTTAATCTTCAGTCTCAATCTGTAGCAATGACCTAAACAAATAATTCCATGGTTTTTTTTTTTTCTGTTTGCGAGCCTCTCACTGTTGTGGCCTCTCCCGTTGTGAAGCACAGGCTCCAGACGCACAGGCTCAGCAGCCATGGCTCACGGGCCCAGCTGCTCCGCGGCATGTGGGATCTTCCCAGGCCGGGGCACGAACCCGCATCCCCTGCATCGGCAGGCGGACTCTCAACCACTGCGCCATCAGGGAAGCCCTCCATGTTGTTTTAAGAAAATTTTGTTTATGCTGGAAATCTACCACACTAGGGTACCCTCCAAATTTTTTGTCATATGTAAACTCGTTCAGCCAATGACTTGTTTCTAATAAATGACTCATTACTTCAGGTTCAAAAACATAAAGATCATCAGATTAGATTGAAAATATCAAGACCAAACTATACACCATATACAATAAACCAATTTTAAATATAAAGGGTAAATAGGTTAAAAATAAAATGATAGACGAGAGATACTATGAAAACACTAAACAAAAGAAAGCAGGAGTAGCTATATTAATATCATGTCAACCAGACTTCGAAATAAGGATAAAGATGAACATGACTTAATTATTACGAGGTCTATTCCACAAAATGACATAACAAATATAAATGTGTATGCACCTAACAACACTGCTTCAAAATACATGAAGCAAAAACTGATAAAACTGAACAGAGAAACAGCCAAATCCACAAATACAGTTGGAGACATCAACACACCCTCTCAGCAGTTAATAGAGAAAGCAGAAAAATTACCACTGAGGACTATGGAGGACATGAACAACATTATCAACTGAACTAAGTTAAATGACATTTAGAAAACACTACACAAAAACAGCAGAATACACTTTCTCTTTGAAGTTAAAAGATTCATATACTTGATTTCCTGACTTAGTATAAAGCTACAGTAACCAAGAGAGTGGTATTGAAGGAAAAATAAACATGTAGACAAATGGAATGGAAAAAAGAATCCAGAAATAGTTGTACACATATATGGCTAATTGGTTTCTGACAAAGGTAAATAAATAGGCAATTTGGTGGAGAAAGGACAGTTTCACCAAGTATAAATAGTGCTGGAACAACTGGATACACATATGCAAAAAACAAAAAGCCTTTATCCAAGCTCACACTCTATGAAAAAATTACTCAAAATGGATCATAAATATAAATGTAAAACCTATAATTCTAAAACTTAAAAAAAGAAGAAAATTTTGTGACCTTTAGTTAGGCAATGATTTCTTACATACACAGCCCAAAGCACAATAATTCAAAGAACAAAAAATAAATTGGACCTCATTTAAATTAAAAATATCTGGAGAAAGTTTTTATAATCACATATCTGATAAAGGACTTGTATCTAGAATTACAAACAAACTCAAAGCCCAATAATAAGAAAGTAATGCATTTTAAAGATGGGCCAAAGATTTGAATATATATTTCACCAAAGAAAATATACGGATGGCAAAAAGCACAAAGAAAGATGCCCAACATCATTAGTCATTAGGGAAATGCAAATTAAAACCACAATGAATCACTGTAGAAATCAAAGAGGAAATCAAAAAATACCTAGAAACAAATGACAATGAAAACACAACGACCCAAAACCAATGGGATGCAGCAAAAGCAGTTCTAAGAGGGAAGTTTATAGCAATACAATCCTACCTCAAGAAGCAAGAAATATCTTAAATAAACAACTTAACCTTACACCTAAAGCAATTAGAGAAAGAAGAACAAAAGAACCCCAAAGTTAGCAGAAGGAAAGAAATCATAAAGATCAGATCAGAGATAAATGAAAAAGAAATGAAGAAAACAATAGCAAAGATGAATAAAACTAAAAGCTGGTTCTTTGAGAAGATAAACAAAATTGCTAAACCATTAGCCAGACTCATCAAGAAAAAAAGGGAGAAGACTCAAATCAATAGAATTAGAAATGAAAACGGAGAAGTAACAACTGATACTGCAGAAATACAAAGGATCATAAGAGATTACTACAAGCAACTATATGCCCATAAAATGGACAACCTGGAAGAAATGGACAAATTCTTAGAAAAGCACAACCTTCCGAGATGGAACCAGGAAGAAACATAAAATATAAACAGACCAATCAAAAGCGCTGAAATTGAGACTGTGATTAAAAATCTCCCAACAAACAAAAGCCCAAGACCAGATGGCTTCACAGGCGAATTCTATCAAAGAGCTACACCTATCCTTCTCAAAACTCTTCCAAAATATAGAAGAGGGAGGAACACTCCCAAACTCATTCTACAAGGCCACCATCACCCTGATACCAAAACCAGACTAAGATGCCACAAAGAAAGAAAACTACAGGCCAATATCACTGATGAACATAAATGCAAAAATCTTCAACAAAATACTAGCAAACAGAATCCAACAGCACATTAAAGGATTATACACCATGATCAAGTGGGGTTTATCCCAGGAATGCAAGGATTCTTCAATATACACAAATCAATCAATGTGATACACCATATTAACAAACTGAAGGATAAAAACCATATGATAATCTCAATAGATGCAGAGAAAGCTTTCGACAAAAGTCAACACCCATTTATAATAAAAACCCTCCAGAAAGTAGGCATTCAGGGAACTTATCTCAACATAATAAAGGCCATATATGACAAACC
Organism: Lipotes vexillifer; assembly: GCF_000442215.2. Classification (NCBI taxonomy): domain Eukaryota; kingdom Metazoa; phylum Chordata; class Mammalia; order Artiodactyla; family Lipotidae; genus Lipotes; species Lipotes vexillifer. The sequence goes on along the minus strand of NW_006777583.1, from coordinate 1,245,268 downwards.
AAAGCCAACATCATTCTCAATGGGGAAAAACTGAAACCATTTCCACTAAGTTCAGGAACAAGACAAGGTTGCTGACTCTCACCACTATTATTCAACATAGTTTGGGAAGTTTTAGCCACAGCAATCAGAGAAGAAAAAGAAATAAAAGGAATCCAAATCAGAAAAGAAGAAGTAAAACAGTCACTGTTTGCAGACGACATGATACTCTATGTAAAGATTCCTAAAGATGCTACCAGAAAACTACTCTATCTAATCAATGAATCTGGCAAAGTAGCAGGATACAAAATTAATGTACAGAAATCTCTTGCATTCCTAAACACTAAGGATGAAAAATCTGAAAGTGAAATTAAGAAAACACTCCCATTTACCATTGTAACAAAAAGAATAAAATACCTAGGAATAAACCTACCTAAGGAGACAAAAGACTTGTATGCAGAAAACTATAAGACACTGATGAAAGAAATTAAAGATGATATAAATAGATGGAGAGATATACCATGTTCTTGAATTGGAAGAATCAATAATGTGATAATGACTATACTACCCAAAGCAATCTACAGATTCAATACAATCCCTATCAAACTACCACTGGCATTTTTCACAGAACTAGAGGAAAAAATTTCACAATTTGTATGGAAACACAAAAGACCCCAAATAGCCAAAGCAATCTTGAGAAAGAAAAATGCAGCTAGAGGAATCAGGCTCCCCGACTTCAGATTATACTACAAAGCTACAGTAATGAAGATAGTATGGTACTGGCACAAAAACAGAAATATAGATCAATGGAACAGGACAGAAAACCCAGAGATAAACCCACGCACGTATGGTCACCTTATCTTTGATAAAGGAGGGAAGAATATACAATGGAGAAAAGACAGCCTCTTCAATAAGTGGTGCTGGGAAAACTGGACAGCTACATGTAAAAGAATGAAATTAGAACACTCCCTAACACCATACACAAAAATAAGCTCAAAATGGATTAAAGACCTAAACTCTTAGAGGAAAACATAGGCAGAACACTCTATGATATAAATCACAGCAAGATCCTTTTAGACCCACCTCCTAGAGAAATGGAAAAAAAAAGAAAAATAAATGAATGAGACCTAATGAAACTTCAAAGCTTTTGCACAGCAAAGGAAACTATAAACAAGATGAAAAGACAACCCTCAGAATGGGAGAAAATATTAACAAATGAAGCAACTGACAAAGGATTAATCTCCAAAATTTACAAGCAGCTCATGCAGTTCAATATCAAAAAAACAAACAACCCAATCCGAAAATGGGCAGAAAACCTAAATAGACATTTCTCCAAAGAAGATATACAGATAGCCAACAAACACATGAAAGAATGCTCAACATCTAACTAATCATTAAAGAAATGCAAGTCAAAAGTACAATGAGGTATCACCTCACACCTGTCAGAATGGCCATCATCAAAAAATCTACAAACAATAAATGCTGGAGAGGGTGTGGAGAAAAGGGGACCCTCTTGTACTGTTGGTGGGAATATAAATTGACACAGCCACTATGGAGAACAGTATGGAGGTTCCTTAAAATACTAAAAATAGAACTACCATATGACCCAGCTATCCCACTACTGGGCATATACTCTGAGAAATCCATAATTCAAAAAGAGTCACGTAGGGCTTCCATGGTGGCGCAGTGGTTGAGAGTCTGCCTGTCGATGCAGGGGACGCGGGTTCATGCCCCGGTCCGGGATGATCCCACGTGCCGCGGAGCAGCTGGGTCCGTGAGCCATGGCCGCTGGGCCTGTGCGTCCGGAGCCTGTGCTCCGCAATGGGAGAGGCCACAGCAGTGAAGAGGCCTGCGTACCGCAAAAAAAAAAAAAAAAAAAAAAAAAAAGAGTCATGTACAACAATGTTCATTGCAGCTCTATTTACAATAGCCAGGACATGGAAGCAACCTAAGTGTCCATCGACAGATGAATGGATAAAGAAGATGTAGCACATATTTACAATGGAATATTACTGAGCCATAAAAAGAAATGAAATGGAGTTATTTGTAGTGAGGTGGATGGACCTAGAGTCTGTCATACAGAGTGAAGTAAGTCAGAAAGAGAAAAACAAATACTGTATGCTAACACATATATATGGAATCTAAAAAAAAAGGTTATGAAGAACCTAGAGGCAGGGCAGGAATAAAGATGCAGACATAGAGAATGGACTTGAGGACATGGGGAGGGGGAAGGGTAAGCTGGGACGAAGTGAGAGAGTGGCATGGACATATATACACTACCAAATGTAAATAGCTAGTGGGAAGCAGCTACATAGCACAGGGAGATCAGCCTGGTACTTTGTGACTGCCTAGAGGGGTGGGATAGGGAGGGCTGCAGGGAGACGCAAGAGGGAAGAGATATGGGGATATATGTATATGTATAGCTGATTCACTTTGTTATAAAGCAGAAACTAATACACCATTGTAAAGCAGTTATATTCCAATAAAGATGTTAAAAAAAAAACCCCAAAAGACAGAATAAAACCACAATGAGATACAACTACACTCTTATTGGAATGTCTAAGAAAAGAGAGAGAGAGAGAGAGAGGCAATACCATGGCTGGCAAGGATGTAGAGCAACTGAAATTTATACACTGCTGGAAGGAATGCAAAATGATACAGCCACTTTGGAAAACAGCTTGGCAGTTTCTTATAAAATTAAGAATACTATACCATTGAAAGCTATGTTCACTCACAAATTTGAACATGAATCTCTATAGCAGCTTGTCAGTAATCAGGAAACACTACAAACAATTCCCATATCCCTCAACTGAGAAATGAGTAGAATACTCATAAATAAAATGGAATGAACTAGGATACACACAATAACTTGGATGATTCTCTAACATAGTAAGAAAGAAGCCAGGCTCAAAAGGATGTATATTGTATGACTCCACTTATATAATATTCTTGCAAAGACTGTAGGGACAGAAAATAGATCAGTGGCTAAGAAGTTGGGGACGGACTGACTACAAGTGAGTATGGGAGAATTTCCTAGCATAATGAAATTGTTCTGTATCTTGACTGTGGTGGTTTTTACATAACTATATACATTTGTCCAAACAGGTAGAACTGTGCAATAGAATGGGTGAAATTTATAATTATATAATTTAGAGTTATACCTTAGTAAAAATACAGTAAAAAACCTTTCCAAGAATACTGTATTGTTCAAAAGTAAGATTAAAAACCACACTACCAAAATGTAGCCTATAACATTCAACTCACTCTATTTTCATTTAATGGCAACTGGTGAAATAAAAAAAAAAGAAAGAAAATAAAAAAGAGAAAATAAATATAAAGGGACGTGATTTGCAAACATTGAAGAAAACTAAAAATTTAATTTTAATACCAATTGAAAAATTAATATTATTCAAGAATTCATGTAAAATATATTAAATAGCATCCATTCCCTAATTTCCTTATCATAGTAAATTAACCTATCAATAATTTCAATATATAAATCATTACCATAACAACAGCTTTCAAAGAAATTTTAACAAAATACAATCTTGTCTGATCAAGCTCAAGATACAAGTATGCTAGAAATAACTTAAAGATTTTTTAATTTTTGTGTATGAAGAATCCATTAAGAATGTCCAATTTATTTTGTTAAGTAATAGTCTTGTTAATATTAATAGAACTTTTAATTTTTTTCCCAGCTATACCGAGATATAATTGACACATAGCAGTGTGTAAGTTTAAGGTGTACAATGTAATGATTTGATATAAATAGGTATTGCAAAATTTATACCACAATATAATTAGTTAATATATTCATCACCTCATATAGTTACAATTTTAGAAATAACTTTTTAAAGGATGTAAAGATCAAATTAAAAGAATAGAACAGCCCAAACAAACTTATATGAAAATAACACCTCAGTAATTTAATCTGTATTTTTTTCTAAAATTAAACAATTAATTTAAATCATTTAATGTCTATAAATATAATTTTAGAAAGAAACCACACTTTCAGTATGTTTATATAAAAATAAAAATATTTTGTATATTAACAGTAAATTTTTAATACATAAAGAGATTTTTGTTAAAGTGTTGTATCTACATTTCAAAATAAATTGTATAAAGAGAGAATTGCCATAAAATTTCCTGAGATACAAAGGAAGCAAGAAGATTACAATAGAGGATTTTATATTCATGGAGTTATTCAACTGGAAATATATTCACTACTCATTTCTATTCATTTATAACATATTCTTTAACAAAAAGGCCAAAGAATATAGGAATTATTTTGGTTAGAATTTTTTTTTGCTATAATTTTGATGAGAAAGTCAATACTTTTTTGGAGTCCGGGCCTAACTTCTACTTTCACATTAGTTTTCTTTAAAGAAATTTTGTAACAAAATCACTATTTAGATATAGCCTTTTCTAATATGGTTGATAATTTTAAACAAAATTAAAAGCAAGAAGTTAAAAATGTAAACTACCATGTTTCACTGCAGAGAAAGAGAAGGTAGTCAAACCTACAACATGTTTGTAAAATCATTTATAGTATGTGTATATGATAACCATAATCCTAGGTATATATTATATACACATACTATATATAGTATATATAGTGCATATACATAGTGTATATATAGTGTATGTATGTGTGTGCAGTGTGTGTGTATATATCTATCTATATATAGATATTTACATATAATGCACACACATATACCATTGCCCTGTAAAGCTGTGAAGAAGCACTTGATGTTGGTACCTAGCACTGTGTCCAAACTTATAGATATGGGGGAAAAGCACCAGATATAATGTTTGCTTGAAGACATTTCAAGCAGAGCCCCTTGCTACCATATTTAGAACTATTTAGTACAGAAAAGGTTTTTTTTTAATGCTATTGCTCACTTTTACAGGCTCCTCACTGTCAACACTTAGGGGACAACTATCAAAAATGTTTTTCATCTCTCTTATAACACAGGTTTTTTTCTTTTCTCTTCTTTATAATCTCACCTTTTTACTCTTCCCTTTTCTTTTTTTTATTTTAGATAAACAAGATTGGCTAAAGATTGGTTTAATTTTTCCCTTCAAAAGAAATCCAAGTGCGTTAACATAACTGTCCACCCACTGGCTGAGAGATAGATATACAAATGCATTCAAAGGGCCAGTCAGAGGTCAATCTGCTTCGAAATGGAAGCAGGAAGTCCAAAGTCTGGATTCACATCAGTGTTTTAGGGAATTAGGATGGTTGCACAATGTTAAGGCAATTTATAATCACTGGCATTCTCCCATCAAGGGAGGTTATAAATCAGAGACTGGCTTTCTGGTGGAGGACCTAGTGGGACATTTGTGACTGGGTTGAAGCAATAGAGCTGCACTGGGTTCATTGACTTGCTAAATCCCGCATGGAGAAAGAGCAAGCACTCCATTTCAGTAACAGGGTCATATCACGTGCTCTTACTTGGGGGAATTAAATTGACTCTTGTAGCTGTCTCCCTGAAAGATTCTCATTTGTCTTTTTACTCTGAGGTCCGCTTAGTCTATATCCACTGTATTTTATGTCTAATTCCTGACCTATATTCCCTTCCTCAAGACCTATACACATTGCCAAGTGTTTAATTTTTCAACTCTGATCACCAACTCAGATCATAAACCATTATATTCTCTACTTAGTGTGTCTCTAGTTTTCTCACATCCCTGCTTGTCTGGTTAACAATTTCTTTCAATGGTTGCCTGACAGCACCTAGCTGTGACTTTGCTCCTAGTGCCTGAATCTCTGCAAGGACTTGCTGAAACATGACACCTTTTGTTCCAAAAATTTAACAAAACCCCCATCCTAAGGTAAACTAAGAGCTTAAGAAGCTTTAGGGTATATGCCCAGTAGTGGGATTGCTGGGTAATATGGTAGCAATCCCACTACTGGGCACATACCCTGAGAAAACCATAATTCAAAAAGAGTCATGTACCAAAATGTTCATTGCAGCTCTATTTACAATAGCCCGGAGATGGAAACAACCTAAGTGCCCATCATCGGATGAATGGATAAAGAAGATGTGGCACATATATACAATGGAATATTACTCAGCCATAAAAAGAAACGAAATTGAGCTATTTGTAATGAGGTGGATAGACCTAGAGTCTGTCATACAGAGTGAAGTAAGTCAGAAAGAGAAAGACAAATACTTTATGCTAACACATATATATGGAATTTAAGAAAAAAAAATGTCATGAAGAACCTAGGGGTAAGACAGGAATAAAGACACAGACCTACTGGAGAACAGACTTGAGGATATGGGGAGGGGGAAGGGTGAGCTGTGACAAAGCAAGAGAGAGGCATGGACATATATACACTATGAAACGTAAGGTAGATAGCTAGTGGGAAGCAGCCGCATAGCACAGGGAGATCAGCTCGGTGCTTTGTTACTGCCTGGAGGGGTGGGATAGGGAGGGTGGGAGGGAGGAAGATGCAAGAGGGAAGAGATATGGGAACATATGTATATGTATAACTGATTCACTTTGTTATAAAGCAGAAACTAACACACCATTGTAAAGCAATTATACCCAAATAAAGATGTTAAAAAAAAAAAAGAAGCTTTAGAATCCAAATGCTGAATTTTGGCCACCGCAAAGTAAGTAAAAAACAACTCAAATTATCAGGCTGCCTTAAGTATTTATTCTCAATGACAAAGTGATGTGACAGTAAAAATTGTAAATATAAAAGGTCTTAATACTGTTGGCCATCAGTATCAATTATTCATTTTCTTTTTTTTTTTTTTGGTGGTACGTGGGCCTCTCACTGTTGTGGCCTCTCCCTTTGCGGAGCACAGGCTCTGGACTTGCAGACTCTGCGGCCATGGCTCACGGGCCTAGCTGCTCCGCGGCATGTGGGATCTTCCCGGACCGGGGCACGAACCCCTGTCCCCTGCATCGGCAGGCGGACTCTCAACCACTGCGCCACCAGGGAAGCCCCAATTATTCACTTTTTATGAGGACTTTATTTTTCTTTTCTCTTTGAATGGGTGCATGCACGTGCATGCAGCACACAAAGAATTGATTTTCCAATCAACCATTTAATGCCACAATACATTTGAGGACAGCTATGGCTCTTCTTTTTCCACATCTATCCTCCATTGCCAGTCCCATTTTCTTCTATTCCATACTATTTACTATACTTAATACATTTCCATCTAATCCAACTTCCACACCTTCACTTAAGCTTGTTAACATCAAATGCAATATGTACTATTGTTTTTGCATATTTATCATAATTTTTTGGCTTTATTGAGATGTAATTGAGATATTACATTGTGTAAGGTTAAGGTGTACAGCATGTTGATCTGATACAAGTACATATTGTGAAATGACTATCACAGTTGTGTTAGTTAACACTTCCATCATCACCTCACATAATTATTTCTCTGGTGAGAACATTCAAGATACATTCTTTTAGCAACTTTCAAGTATATAATACAGTACTTATTGTTAACGATAATCACCATGCTGTACATTAGATCCCCAGAACTTATTTACCTTGTAACTGGAAGTTTGTACCCTTTGACCTACATCTCCCCGTAACCCCCATCTCCCAGCCTCTGACAACCACCATTCTACTCTATTTCTAGGAGTTTGGCTTTTTTATATTCCACATATAAGTGATATCACATAGTATTTGTCTTCCTCTGTCTGACATTTCACTTAGCATAATGCCCTCAAGGTCCATTCATGCTGTCACAAATGGCAGGATGTTCTTTCTCATTACTGAATTTCATATATACACACACACACACCTGTTGATGGGCACTTAGGTTGTTACCTTGGCTATTGTGAATAATGCTGCAGTGAACACAGGAGTGCAGATATCTTTTTGAGATACTGGTTTAGTTTCCTTTGGATATATACCCAGAAGTGGTATTGCTGGATTACATAGTTCTATTTTTAATTTTTTTTTTTTTTTTTACAAACAACCTGAGGGCCTCTCACTGTTGTGGCCTCTCCCATTGAGGAGCACAGGCTCTGGATGTGCAGGCCCAGCGGCCATGGCTCATGGGCTCAGCCGCTCTGTGGAATGGGGGACCCTCCCGGACCGGGGCACGAACCCGTGTTCCCTGCATCGGCAGGTGGACTCTCAACCACTGCGCCACCAGGGAAGCCCTATTTTTAATTTTTTGAGGATCCTCCATGTTGTTTTCTATAGAGGCTGCACCAATTACGTTCCCATCAACATAAAGTTTCCCTTTTCTCCATATTCTCACCAACACTTATCTCTTGTCTTCTTGATGACAGCCATTCTAACAGGTGTGAGATGATATCTCATTGTGGTTTTGATTTGCATTTTCCCAGATGATTAGAGATGCTGAGCATCATTTCATGTACCTATTGGCCGTCTGGATGTCTCCTTTGGAAAAATGTCTATTTGGTTCCTCTGCCCATTTTTTAATCAGATTGTTTTTTACCTTTTAATGGCAGCATTTAGTTCATTTACATTTAATATTACTAGTGATATGATTGGGTTTAAGTCATCCACATTGCTATTTGTTTTTTGTTTCATTTGTTCTTTGTTCCTTTTTCTACATTTTACTGCTGTCCTTTGGATTGAGTATTTTAGTATTTTCAGTATCTATTTTATCACCTCTCTTGGCCTTTACGGTATACCTCATTATTTTGTTAATGGTTGTTCTCAGGATTACAGTATACATCTTTAACTTATCATAGTCGGCACATAGCTAATACTGTAAAATACAAGAACCTCAAAACAGTAATTCCATTAATCACCTTCCTTTCTTTCTCTATTCTTTAGTTATTGTTTTTGTATATTTTACTTCAAATGACTAGTTTTTTAAAATATATTAAGGGAAGGGTGAAAACTATTTTATTTTACCTATATTCTTCTGTTTCCAGTCTGAATTTCTGTCTGGTATTATTTCCCTTCAGCCCAAAGAACTTCCTTTAGCATTGCTCGTAGTTCATGTGCACTGACAGTAGATATGCCCAGTGTTCATTTATTTTTAAATGTCTTTATTTTACTCTCATTTTTGAGAGATATTTTCACTAGATACAGAATTCTGAAGTGACAGGTTTTTTTTTTCCAGAACTTAAAAGGTGTTGTTCCATTATCTTCTGCCCTTTTTTTTTTCTGATGAGGTATTAGCTGTAATTTGTATCACTGTTCTCTGTATATATCATATCATCTTCAGTTGCTTTAAAGATTTTTCCATTTATCTTTGTTTTTTGGCTTTAGACTATATGCCTAGGTTTGGTTTTCTGTTCATTTATTATGCTTGCTGCTCAATGAGCTTCTTAAATCTGCAACGTTCTTCACCACATTTGACAAATGTTTTCCCATTATTTCTTTAAACATTTTTCTCCTGCCCAATTCTTTCTCTCCTCTTCCTCTGGGACGCATGTGTATAATAGCCTTCTGGATATTTTCCCACAAGTTATTGGGATGCTGTTCCTTTTTTACCAATTGTTTTTTTCTCTGTTCTTCAAATTTGGTTTCTATTGATTGCCTTCAAGTTCACTGACTCTTTCTTCTGCAGCCTCCATTCCACTCTTAAGCCTATGGATTTTTAATTTCATGTGATGTGCTTTTCAATTCTAAAATTTCCGTTAGGCTCTTTTTTATAGTTTGCATTTCTGTGCTGAGATACCCCATATGTTTACTCATTATGCCCAACTTGTTTCACATTCCTGACTGTATGTACCACAGTTGCTTTATACTCCTCCTCTGCTTATTCCAACATCTGGGTCATCTCCAAGTCTGTTTTATTAATTGCTCTTCTCCCTTGATTATGGGTCTAATTTCCTCCTTTTTTGAACATCTAGTATTCTTTGATTGTGTAATAGACACTTTAAAATGATACACATTAGGTAGTCTGGATTATATTATATTGTTTTAAAGAGAGTTGACTTTTTTTAGTGGCAGGCAGTTGTACTGTTGACAAATCTTTCTGATCCTGTCAAGTTTGGTTTTATTTGTTATTAGAACAGATCAATTTGGGTTTTTCTTGGTGCATAATCATGGCCCTTGCTCAAGGGTATGATCTTTACTCATAAAGGTAAGGTACAAACTTTCTGAAGTCTCAACCAAATATCTGAGGTGCTCAGTGAAGTCTCTTCACCCTGGCTTGGCCAGAAACCCAGTGTCTTCTAAGAGTACATGGCTATCTTCCTTTTGATATCTCTGTTAGCTCTCAACCCATCCACAGGAGCACACTGCTCATGCTTACCCTCATAAAGTCTCACCATACATCATCCTCAGTTAGAGAGCCAAGATGAAAATGGCACTCACCTTGTGATTTCCTTCTCTCAGGGTTCAAAGCCCTGTGCTGCCCATTACTTAATGCCCGAAAACAACTGTCTCATGCATTATGTCCAAATAGTTTTTGGAAGTGTAAGTGTAGTATCTTGTACTCCATCATTTCCAGAGCAGAACTCCTCCTTACAGTCTTAATTTTTATCACCTTATTAAGTTAATATGAGACATTATTATTGCAAAGGAGAAAATATATTTATTCTTTATGCATTTATTAATAGTACGTTACAAATGTTGACAAAGCTTTGATCGAAGGAAATTAGCAAATGATAAATCTATAAGGGCAGAATTAAGAAATTTCCCTTTGGCATTCCCAGCAGCTTTTTAAACATCAACAGTTTCTGTTACTGCTTCTGGAGAAAAAAGGAATTTTGAGGCATGAGATATAATTTTATTATGTCAAAACACTGTGCCTAAGAATTTTTCCTGTTGAATAGATGATCAAACAGGCATATTTCAGGACAAAATAACTAACTCATTTTAGATCACAGGCCTTGAGACTACCCCCAATGCCACTTCTAAAAGATTTTTGTGGCTGAAAGCTGTACCAGATGGCTGATACAAACAAGGAAGAGATTTCATCTCTCCCAGCTGTGACTTACTTTGTCTCTGGCATTTAGATATGTCTAGCATTTAATGTTATGAAAATGTAAGGATTAGAAATCAGTATGATCACTCCTTTAACAAGAGGCTTAGCAGAGGCAAGGCTGGTAGCTTCTTTAGCACACAGATACGTTTGTTTGGCCTGCACAGTGTTTTAAAAAAATGTCGAATATCTTGCCAACATTTAAATATTGAGAGATTTTATCAAAAAATTCAAATTTCCAGTTTCTCTTGAATCTGGCAACACTAATTTTTAATTTGGGTCCAGTAGTAGTTGGTAGAGCCAGAGAAGCAACTGTCTTTTAGAAATGGCTTGTTGTCCCCTTACCTTTATACATTTATACCACCTCCCAGCTCCTATGGCATACATTTGCCTCCTTCAATCTAATAACATTCAGGAAGTAGGAATAGTTGGCAACCAAAGCAGACAAATGTCTAAAAGCTCCTTTCCAGAGATGTAGGTGGGATTATCAATTTCTAGAACTTATTCCATTTCTCCACTTTAACACTCAGTTTAGTGGTTAGAAGTGTGTGATTATTATTCCATTTCACTGTATTAAAGACACCATTGATTTTAAGAGGCATCATTATGCTTTGATCACTAAAAAAAAGGAAAGCTCCTACCATTTAACTATGATATCCCATGGACTGAAAGCTGCATCTTGATTGCAGAGATGTGAAAATGTGAAAGATTATGCATATGAATATGATTAATAAAATGCTTTCTAGTTTACAGATCAATTTCAATTTCTTCATAATTTCCATTCTCAATGCCATAACCTCTTAAATAGGCTCCAGGCCTCTAATCTCACTCCTCTTCAGTCCTCCTCCATTCAACTAGTAGAACTATCTTTCTAGAACAGAAATCAGACCATGTCTGTCCTCTATGCTCCAGTTTCCTTAGCATGTCATGTCAGACCACACCCTATTGTGGCTTTCTCTTTTCTGATCTCACCTTCTCTTGCCCCTGCTTTTGTTTCTAGCAATACCAAATTCACTGAGCATGATGTCTTTTTTGTTTAAATCACCTCTTCTGAATTTTCTGGTTAATCAGATTTTCATTCTATTTTTTTTTTTTTTTTTTTTTTTTTTTGCGGTACACAGGCCTCTCACTGTTGTGGCCTCTCCTGATGGGAAGCACAGGCTCCGGACGCACAGGCCCAGCGGCCATGGCTCATGGGCCCAGCCGCTCCACGGCATGTGGGATCCTCCCGGACCGGGGCACAAACCCGTGTCCCCTGCATCGGCAGGCAGACTCTCAACCACTGCGCCACCAGGGAAGCCCAGATTTTAGTCATTCTTTAATTCAGCACAGTCACAACCTCTTATGGGAGACCTTCTTTGGTACACATACCCATCCTTTTCATTCCATTCTGGGGCCATTTGAAATTAGTTTGGTCTGCTTCTGCACCTACCTACTATTTGCCTTGTGAGTTATTCACATGCATGCATACCTGTCTAGACCAGAGCTTGCAAATGGCCAGTTCATAAGTTGATTCCACCCTTCACAGACATATTCTGCCTACAAAATGTTTAGACAATTTTTGTAATTAGATGTCTACATTAAAAATAGGGACTTTTCACATTTTAAGAAAACTAAGTCCCTAGAAACATGGGACTAGCATTTCTGGATAACCACAACCAGCTGAAGGTGACACAGGCTGCCCCATCCAGAGCAGACATACTTTCTACAGTGTATCAGGGAACCCATCAGTCCCCCTGGTTTTTTAAATGTCTTTTCACTTGTTCAAAATACAGCCCTGGCCTCTATGAGCATCAGAGTTTACAACTTTGGGTGTGAACTGTGAACTCCTTGACATAAGGGTGTATCTTACTGATCTGTGTACCCTGGTTCCTAGCACAGAGCCTGGCATATATAGTTGGAGTTCAAAAAATATTTTATATATTGAATTGAATAATCCGATATGATAATTACAACAGTCTAGCAAAGAGGCAAGGTAGGTATCATGATTCACAATTGATAAAGATACTACAGTTTGGAAAGTCAACTCTTGCTCAAAAAGACATAGTTCATAAGAGGCAGAGCTGAGGCCAAACCCAAATCTGTATTCCATGTCTTAGGATTTCTTACAAAGACAACCAGTCTTGTGTGGTTTTCTACCTGGTGAGGTCATGAAACCTCAATATTTTTTCTATTGATAAATTAATCTCCACATCCTCTGTATCCCCACCATTACAAAACTTATCACGCATTGCTTTGTATGACAGTTCACTGTGTATGTCTCCCCAATGTGACTTGAGGTTGAAGGCCTGTGACCAGCCAGTGCCTTTCATGTAGTAGACCTGCAATAGTGGCTTGGAGAATTTAAAGGAATTGAATGAATAAGTCTCTATTCTCTATTATTTTTATCATAACAATGCCTTAAATCCTATATGAAAGGAGGGAAGGAAAAAATGAAGGGAAGAAGGAAAGAAGGAAGACTATTGTTATAAAAGAAGAAAAATAAGCATGCAAACAAGAGTTCACTTATACCTAGTTACTGTTTCCCATTTTTATCAACAGTATTTGTCATGATAAAACTGATAAATTCATATCGTTTCCCATCCATTTAGGATTTAAAAGTGTTAATCACATCATTGTCATATTTACTCTTTCAGATGCTTGTATTTGTTTCCACCAGGTCACAGCCACCTCTCTGTTAATGTATCATGTGTTTCTTTCATTAATGCCAAATGTTTTGTTCCATTAGTGACATTTCCTGACAATTTAAAAGTCAATCTTACAATTAGAAGTAACACTGCTCTTCTGGACAGTGTTGTCTGAGCCAAATTGACTCTGACTGATAGCAGAGCTTGATATTTCCAGTTTGTTGGGGTCCCCCCCAAAAAAACATAATGTCTTCTTCCCTCTTCCCTTTAGGTGATAAAGTTCAGATGGGAATAAAATAAGTGTCATTCACAGCTATGTTAAGGCAATTAACCCTAAAGGAGTCTTATGCTCCATAAACAGTATTAAGTAAGCCTCTCTGACTCAACCCAGAAAACAGGAACCACACTTAGGTCTTACTCTCTGACAACTTCTGGGCTTGACATAGGTATGTGGGTCAGAGGAATAGTGAATTCAGCTAGCCATATACTTTGTCAACTTTAAATCCAAATATGGAAAGTTTGATCATTTTTCTTAGGGCTATTACTTAGTAAGTCATTTACTGTCAGATAAGTATAGTATTTCCTCCTAATGCATTTACTAAATTAAGTAATATACCTACATAAACCAACCATTACACTTTTATAATTATCTTATCCTAAGTGGAGAGCTAGGGTTTAAAAGGATTAAGTAGCTTGTGTAAACTGAATAAGTAGTTTAGTTCTCTCTGCATGTAGTACAAATCTGCCTTTCTTTCTTACCTACCTATCTTCATACATTCTATTAAAAGGTATCCTTTCAATACTTAAAAAAAAATAAATTTATTTATTTATTTTTGGCTGCGTTGGGTCTTTGTTGCTGCTCATGGGCTTTCTCTAGCTGCGGCGAGCTGGGGCTACTCTTTGTTGCAGTGCACGGGCTTCTCATTGCGGTGGCTTCTCCTGTTGTGGAGCACAGGCTCTAGGAGTGTGGGCTTCAGTAGTTGTGGCTTGCGGGCTCTAGAGCACAGGCTCAGTAGTTGTGGCACACGGGCTTAGTTGCTCCACAGCATGTGGGATCTTCCCGTACCAAGGCTCGAACCCGTGTCCCCTGCATTGACACCAGATTCTTAACCACTGCACCAACAGGGAAGTCCCAATCCTTTTAACACTTTTTATGCTTTTTCATATATTATTCCACTAGTTTTAGGGCTCTGGGTTCTACATTTATTTAAAAGGAAAATGTAATTTTGCATTCAGACAATACAGTGCACCTTGTTCAAAAATTATTAAGAATTGCAAAATGGTGACAGCAAAGCATTAAACCAATTGCAAAGACCCCGAATAGTCAAAACAATCTTAAGAAAGAACAAAGCTGGAAGTATCACACTCTTTGATTTCAAACTATACTACAAAGCTATAGTAATCAAAGCATGGTACTGCCATGAAAACAGACACATAGATCGATGGAACAGAATAAAGAGCCCAGAGATTAAACCCATGCATTTATATCAATCTATGACAAAGGAGGCAAGAATATACAGTGGAGAAAAGACAGTCTCTTAAAATATTTGAGTTGGGAAAACTGGACAGAGATTCAAAAGAACAAAACTGGACCACTATCTTACACTATATACAAAAATAAATTCAAAATGGACTAAAGACTTAAATGTGAGATGTGAAACCATAAAATTCCTAGAAGAAAACATAGGCAGTAAGCTCTTTGACATAGGTCTTAGTGATATTTTTTTGGATCTGCCTCCTCAAGCAAGGGCAACAAGAGCAAAAATAAAACATGGACTACCTCAAACCAAAAAGCTTTAACACAGCAAAGGAAACCAACCACAAAACGAAAAGGCAACCTACTGAATGGGAGAAGATATTTTCAAATCATATACCTAATAAGGGGTTTAATATCCATAATATATAAATAACTTATACAATTTAATGTCCAAAACCAAACAACCTGATTAAAAAATTAGCAGAGGGTCTGAATAGACTTATTTTCCAAAGAAGATATAAAGATGGCCAATAGGCACATGAAAAGATGATCAATGTCACTAATCAACAGGGAAATGCAAGTGAAAACCACAATGAGATATCACCTCACACCTGTCAGAATGGCTATTATCAAAAACACAACAAAAAACAAGAGTTGGTGAGGATGTGGAGAAAAGGGAACCCTAGTACACATTGGTAGGAATACAAATTTGTAAACCCACTGTGAAAAACAGTATGAAGGTTCCTCAAAAAACTATATGATCTGGCAACTCCACTTCTGGGTATATATCCAAAAAAAAGAAAAAGAAAAAAGTAACTTGAAAACATATATATAATCCCAATGTTCACTGTAGCATTATTTACAGTAGTGAAGATATGGAAGCAACCTAAGTGTCCTTCGATAGATCAATGGATAAAGAAGATGTGATGTGTATATGTGTATATATATATGTGTGTGTGTGTGTGTGTGTGATATGTGGTGTGTGTGTGATATGTGGTGTGTGTATATGCACACAATGAAATATTATTCAGCAATAAAAAAGAATGAAATCTTGCCATTTGTGACAACATGAATGGACCTACAGCATGTTATGTTAAGTGAAATAAGTCAGATAAAGATAAAATACTGTATGATTTCACTTGCATGTGGAACCTAAAACTCAAAACAAATGAACAAACATAACAAAACAGAAACAGACTCATAGATACAGAGAACAAGCTGGTGGTTGTCAGTGGGGAGGGTGGCTGGGGGCTGGACAAAGTCAGTGAAGAGGATTAAGAGGCACAAACTTCCCGTTACAAAATAAATAAGTCAAGGGGAGGTGATGCACAGCATAGAGAATATAGTCAATAATATTGTGATAACTTTGTATGGTGACAGACGGTAACTAGGCTTACTATGGTGATCAAATCAAAATGTATATAAATATTGAATCACTATGATGTACACCTGAAACAATACAATATTGTCGGTTATACTTCAATAAATAAAAGGACAAAAACAAGGGTAGAGTTCTTGTGAATTGGAACCTGTGTGATTGTACAGCTCACATGTCCATGAAGGTGGCCCTCACCAGATGCAAATCGTTTGGCCTCCTTGACCCTCAGATTGTTCATCTACAAATGTGGCATAATCACACCTGCCTTGTCCCTCTCATGGATGTTATAAGGATCACATGAGATAAGTTCAAATGCTTTGTAGGCTCCAAAACACTTTAAAATATATGGTTGTTTTACAAAGTTATTGGTTGATGTACATTTATTTTCATTTACTTAAGAAATATTATAGAACACTTCCAACAGGCTTAAGTTTGAAACAAATGAGTATTGTTTATTTCCCTCTGAAAACACAAATTCTTTCTTAAAACAACAGGCTTTACCAAGATTTTACACCAATTATATACTTTGGAAACAATAACGTACCTCTTGAAACAGGGATAGATGAATAGATGTACCTAAGCACAAATGGATTCCTTGAAACTAAATTGAAGTGTTTCAAATCACTATGTCATGGGACTCTGAAATTTTACATTCATTTTCTGACACATCCAGTCTTTTCATCAGCCAGCCTTCAGCTTTACAATTCCCCCACCCCACCCCAACCTGCCTAGTTTCTGGGTAGAAGATTTCCTAGCATGTTATCTTATCAAATGCATTAATAGGCTCTATTTATTCTTTCTTGCTGAAATAAGAATTTGTGAAGAGGGAAGCCTGAGGTCTCCTCAATTCTGAGCTCTTTGCCTTTTTGTCAGGATGTCCTATCTTGCGGGAAGATGCTTTTTTTTTCTTCTTCTTCTTCTTTTTAAATGTCTCTTCAGTAATTTTCCTGCATTTTGCTTTTGGGTCAAAAGCAAAGGAGACAAACTTAAACTAGCTAGCAATTTCAGAATGAATTCCTATACGTTCTTCATCCTCAAAACAAAGAACACGCCAGGATCCAATGACAAAATTTACTCAATTTTTAGTGTGAAGGTAAAATATCTTCACTTTTTGTCCTGGTCTTTGTTCTTACTCGGTCTTCCAGGGAACATTTAAATAGTTATGAAACAGATTAGAATATTGCCATTCCGATCCCTGAAAATGTAATATTAATTGAAATTATAGATTCCTCGTTCCTAGTGATTTAACAACGCCGCTAAAACATTGAGACACTACAGGCTCTGTACCCTTTTTTTCTTGTAGTAATACAACCAAAATGTAACATAACTATTTTTAAAACAAGTAATTTAAACAAATAATGTAGTTCTCCACTTGAACACGACCCTATCTATGACTGTAGAGGAGCCTTCTCTGTGCATCTTCATGTACTTACCTCAGGGTCCATTTAGAGCTAAGGGTCTAGCCCTCAGAGCTGGAGGAAAATCAATCACTCAATTTATATCAGAGGCTCAGAGTTAAAAGAAAAGCCACCTTGGTGTCCTAATCTTCAAAGAAAAAGTAAAGAAAAAGGAGGTTACAACTCAAAGTGTGTTTCCAAATGTCAGATTGGGCCTCCTGGGTAAATCTGTGGCGTGGGACTAGATGTTGAGAACAGCTAAGTGGGACAGTGGCGATCACAAAGTATCCCAAACTGAAATCACAAAGGCTGGCCACAGAAAAGGACTGAGCAGATGCTTTATCTTCCCCAGGGAACTGGTGACATCTCCTGTCCTGTGGAGTGGGGATGGCCAAGGGAGGGTGGGAAAAAGGAATTAGAGTATTAGGCCACATGCCAGGGCATTGATGCAATTAGAAATGATTGGAAATCCCTTGGGAGAATGTCAATTTCCTCTTTATTATTGGTAATGTTTGCTTAGGGTCATGAAATAATTTGAGTTGGCCTAAAATGCAATCTTTAATGGCTAAAATGTAGTGGTCTATTGTGTTTCCTGCATTAATTAGAAATGGCATCTAATTATTGCTTAATGAGCCAAACAAAATAAGTTCCTTTGCGCTCTCTTTAACTTTAATCCGAGACAGCCTGAGCTGCTTCCTGAAGAAAGCAGTAAAGCATGTATAACTTATACAGACAAAACAGATTCTGTTTATGGCACTGAAGATCCTTGCAATCATTCAGGTGACGATCAAAATTATCTAGTAGCAGAAGCTGCCACTGGCTGCAGACGTAAAAATTGAGCCCTTTCAAGAAAACATTGTTGAATTTGTCTAAACATTGCCAAACAGAAAACTGTTTTTTCTAAGCTAACTTTTATTTAGCTCCCTCTATGCACTTTGAGAGAAAAGAATTAGTGAGTTTAAGAATTAGTGGAAAAGAAATAAGAATGAGGTAAGAATAAGTTTCTTCATATGTAAACAATTGAAATCATAATCCTCAACAAATAAGGTTGTCTTGAGGATTAAATTAGATATTTTATGTGAAAGATCCTAGCACAGTGTCAGGCATATAAATGGAGCTAAATGAATTTTAATTTCCTCCTTTTCCCCTTAGTGTATCTGATTTCAGAATCTCATGTGAGGACTAACCTAGTCAGATAGACACAGACTCATTAATAAATGACATTCCCTGTTCTGTTCACCACCTCAATGTTATCATTTCAAATTAACGTGAACAAATCAATACTCATTAAATTGCACAAGGCAAATAGTCCTTAAATTAAAGTAGCTCACCGTTTCTATCCCTTATCAATTGAAAAACTAAGGCTAGCAAAAGTTTCTAATTATCTGGGCAAACAGTGACCTTTCCCTTTGATCACAGATTTTGTGGAAGAAATAAAACCTTTCAACTGACAGTTTTCTTCTTAAAGAACTCTGGCCAAAAGGTCACCCAAAGGCACATTCATTTCAAATAAGGTAAGAAAGAATTTCCCAGTTGACCCAGAAATAAACAAGATAATAAAACGTTTACCAGGAAACAAAGTGTCTTGAACAGAAAGAGCCATGTGGAATCCTGTATGTTATCCATTTCTCATATCATTCTGCTACTGCATTCTCTTATCTTTGATAAAATACTTTTTTGATATCAAATCCATCTATTTCAGAAATGATATTTCATCATCTAAATTGATATTATTGCTTCATCAAAATGTCAAGATTGAAAAAGCTCTCTCAGTTGTTTGTAGTTATTTCTGGTTTAGTTTATACACAATGAAATCTATATTGGTAAATATCAACTTTCCTCATCTGTATATTGTTCATTACGAAGATGGAAATAGTAAATTCCACATATTAAGAAGACACTTATTTCAAGATCTCAATGGTTTTCAATCATATTCAAGAACAGAAAAGAAACACAAAATTATACTGGAGTATATCATTATAATGATAAGAATAAATTAATTAATTCATTAGCTTCTGTAGATTTTTAACTACCAGCTTTTTAAAGTTCTCAAATATGAAAATATACTGAAAAGATGATGGACCATGTTTGTTTCTTTTTTTAATTAAAGGTACTATTAAATTTATTGGTCAATTATAAAGCAAATTTTTAGAATGTAAAATGTATATTATGGGGCAAATGAGCAGTACTTTATATTCACCAGAAGAATATAAAGCAATTTACATTCTTATAAATACATTGAAGAAGAGCAATACTTTATATTCATTAATAGACTTCACTGTTACAAAATTGGATTATGATATACTCTTTACTAATAAATGGATTTGCAGATTCATGATTACAAGAGTGTTAGAACAATATGACTTTCCATTACATGGATTTTGATGTGCTATTGGTTAAATCTTCTCTGGATTTGGACAAAGACAGTAAAGGTGAGTCTTCATGAGTAGTTTTAAGAGCATCAAAAACTGTCACTATCTTTCCCTCAAAATTACACAGCCTGTAACTAACCAAATCTTACTTTAAAAGAAATTCCACTCTAATTACTAGCCATATCTTATATATTAAATAGGTGCATTCCCCAAAATATCATAATTAATATTGGACTGCTTTTTCCATTAATTTCTATTACACTTTACAGCTGTGGCTTCTATAGGAAAAAATTGCCTTAATGGGGAAAAAAGATACACTTAAGAATTCTAATGTCCACTACAAGGAAGATTCTACTATCACTTTACATGCCCACACAATTACTGCAAGAAATTATTTTAAAGGACAATTTACATCAGCTCATACATCATTTCAAAGAGCATACATTAAAGTTAGGTCCCATTTCATTGGCCTCCCTCTTAACTCCACAACAATAAAATAACCAAGTAGCATATAGCTATGTCTATATTATAGGTATTTTGTAGAAAGAAGAAATTCACTTAAAGAGGGTGTTTTGGATAGTTCTAATGGTAAAGAACAAATAGTCAACATGTACTGAGCCCTACATTCCAGGCACTGTATGGACCCCTTTGCACACATGATTTCATAACAGTAACTTATTTGAAGAGATGAGACAACCAAGGTTCAGAGAAGTAAAGTAATATGACCAAGGTCACAAAGCTAACATGCAGTGGGAGGGAGGATTTGATGACTTGCATAATTGATATTTTTAAGAAAAGTGGTGTGGCTATTCATATTACTTAAGTATAAAGACAGATTAATTGATAACAGAGTTTCTAATAGATCTTTCAGTAGAAGGGTAAAACATTTCAAGTTTTAATTCTGTTAATGAAGAGATCCCATCTCTGTTCACTCACTTACTTATTCAAAAAATCCTTCCTGAGTCTCTAACTATGCACGCTGCTGGAAGACCAAGTGATACAAGGAAGAAGCTCAGAAAAAGGCAATGGTAGCTTAAAGAAAAGTGATGGAATCAGGGAAAGCTTCATAAAGGAAGCATCATTTGACGCTCCTTAAAGGATAAGAAGAATTTAGCCGGAACAGATGAGAGCCATGGCCAGTCCATGAAAAGGAAGTGAGCAATGGCTCAGAAGCTGGGATCCAAGAAACACAAAAAGAACAGTGAGAACTCTTAGGTAGGCTATTCCATTGGGTGGATGAGGGGTGGTCTAATGTGAAATAAGATGAGGTGTGAGTATGGAAAGCTTTACATGCCAAGATTGGGAATCTGTTAACAAGCCCGTAGGCAGAGGAAAGTTATTGAGGTTTCTGAGTATGGGAGTATTACGATCAGTGCTTTAAGAGGATAAGGGATGCAGGATATATTGGAGGGAGAGCAAAACCCAGGAGACTTATAGCTGATTCACTTTGTTATACAGCAGAAACTAACACACCATTGTAAAGCAATTATACTCCAATAAAGATGTTGAAGTGTAAAAAATGACAACCCCCCCCCCCAGGAGACTGTTGGAGAAGCCATCACAAAAGTGGAGGCATGCAGGAGGGCAGTGATGGTGGGAAAGGAGAAAAGGGAAAGTTGTAGGAGAGATTTCATAAGTCGTCTTGATGACTGAGAGAGGTGGGATGGAGATAAAGACAGATGGACAGAGAAGTCAGAGGTGATTCAGTTTGAGCCTGAGCTATTGGAAGAATGGTGAACAGAGAAGAAAGAACTGGGAGAAAGGGAGGCTGGGAATAGGGTTTTGATACATGAAGTTTAAAACTAAAAAATCCAGTCAAGATGTTCAGATTGGAAAAAATTGGATGTCATAAGACGAGAGGTGATGGCTGAGGCCACAGAACAGGATAAGTATAAAGAGAGAAGAGGCTTAATGAATACCTCCAGAGGACAGAGAGATCAAGGGGAGAAAGCAAACTTCCTCAAAGCAGCAATGTTAAAGTCACACAATTAGACCTGTTATTAAAATTATCAATGCTAAGTAGCTGTACTTAATGCAGTGGCTCTCAACTGGGGGTGATTTTGGCCCTTCCCTAGGTGCCATTTATCAATCTCTGCAGACATTTTTGTTGTCTGAGTGCAGTGGGGTTTGCTACTAACATCTTGTAAGTAGAGGACAGAGACATTGCTAAATATCCTGCAAAGCACACGGTGACATCACTCAAAAAAAAAAAAATCAAAGAATTATTGGCCCAAAATGTCAATAGTGCTGAGGTCGAGAAACCCTGGCTTAAGGTGAAACTTACCCAGTTTAGAATTGCAAATTGTTTAGGAACACAGGATATCCAGAATAGAAGGGCCATCCATCTGGTGTAGTAAAAAATCCTTCATACATAGCTTAAGTTAAAGTTAAGTTTTAAGTTTGCAAAGAAGTTAGTTTTAATCATATTTGCCCAATGATGGAAAAAAGGAATTCTATTACTAACAGAAGTCTCCAAAAAGTATACTGTAGCCAATGTTCCAAAGGTTGCCCCATTGAAGCTACCAATATGAGTTGCAGGGGCCCTCCACCAACAAATCACATGAACCAATGGGTTGTTGGCCCTCAGCTCATTCCTACACTGTGTTTTAAACTCAAAGATGTCTCTGAGAATTTCTTGGACTGTTGTAGAATATTTATAAGGCATAGCCTGAAGAATTCTATTAATCTGCAGTTGAAGTATCATCCGTTTGGGTCCTGAAATTTCTGACTATCACATGAAACTCCAGAATATCTCGAAAGGAGAAGTCGAGGAAGCCTCTTTATGTTCTGACTAAGCCTGATGGGATCATGAAAAATATGAACAAATCCAGCTATCTCAGAAACAATAATAATTAACACTTAATAAGCAGTTACTCTAGGTCAGGCATTGTGCCATGTTCTTTTTTTTTTAAGAACTTTATTTATTTATTAATAAATTTATTTATTTTATTTTTGGCTGTGTTGGGTCTTCGCTGCTGCACGTGGCTTTCTCTAGCTGCAGCAAGCAGGCCTACTCTTTGATGCAGTACGCGGGCTTCTCATTGCGGTGGCTTCTCTCATTGTGAAGCAGGGCTCTAGGTGCGCGGGCTTCAGTAGTTGTGGCACATGGGCTCAGTAGTTGTGGCTCACAGGCTCTAGAATTCAGGCTCAGTAGTTGTGGTGCACGGGCTTAGTTGCTCCACGGCATGTGGGATCTTCCGGGACTAGGGCTGGGACCCATGTCCCCTGCACTGGCAGGCAGATTCTTAACCACTAGGTCACCAGGGAATTCCCTGAGCCATATTCTGAAGAATACATGTGAACATGTATTATCTCATCTAATTCTCAGAACATATGGGCATAATTCTTTTTTATGCCCTTTTACAGATGAAAAGATTGAAGCCCAGAGAGGTTACTTACTTGCTCAAGGTCATTCAATTAGCAAAAGGTAAATCTGGAACTTGATCCCAGTTCTCTCTAGCATTAATGCCACTGCCTGTAACCACCAAGACACCTGGCTTATTTGGCAATCCCTCAAACCCACATCCCTGAGTGTCTGTGAGGGGTCCTCCACTTTGGTCTTAAGGCCCTGGCACTCAGCGGCATGAGAAACATTTGTGCCATGTTGCAGGGTGCATAATCTTTCAATGAAATGGAAGTATTTCCTGGAATGAGTAAGTTCTTTGTACCAAAACTTATAATTAGAAAACCAAAGAATATGTTTTGGTTTAAAATGAAAAGGACTAACACTTCCAGAACAGAAATCCATCCCATATTTTTAGTTCTTTGACTTTTCTAAAGAACGGTGTAACTTTTAATCTGGCTTTCTAAATATACCAAGAGAACTGGCAGTGAAAAAGTACCAAAGAAACAAACAACAAAAAAAACCCACAAAAAGAACAGCAACAACACCACAAACCCACCTCACTGTTACTCAAGACTGAGAAGATGGACAAATCATCCACATTGATTCTCTGCTGGAATGAGAACAAAGACAACAGCAAACACAGCTGTTTTTATACAATATTTATAATTATCAGGCCTTGAGAAACTTCTCCAGAAAAGCAGGGAATCCTTCAACTTTCCTTTGAATGACAGCTCTGCCATATGAACAGAGGGTGTGATGCTGGCTCTATAAAACCTGAATATCTCCCTACACATTCTGTGGGAGTCACAGATTGTCCAGCTGGTCTCTTATCCATTATGTAGACTTTCTATTATCTCCTGAACTCCTTTTTCCTTCCAAAGAAAAAATGGGTTAACATATCACCTGTTTAGAGTTTTTCCATTCAAAACTCAATTAATCTTCAAACAGAAATCACAGAGGTACAAGGCAAGCTATATAGTATGCTAATAACAGCACTTTCTCTCTCAGCAAGTCTTCTCCAAAGCCAGCAACTATGCAGGTGGTGGCTGCCACATGGCAGCAGGCAGCCCCCTCCATCAGCCAATTTTAGAAAATATGAGGAAGAGGAAATAGAATATTTTTTTTTTCTTTTTGCCTTGGACCTCATTAAAACCTTATGCCAGCTAAACTGACGCCACATCTTCTCACAATAGCAGAGGGTGTTGGGGGAAGTTGTAGAAGGGGGGATTTGAAGTTTTTCACATTCACCCAGGCAATGCTCTGATTATAAGATTGATGATGGTCAGACTCTTTAATAACATTCTCTCCGCACAAAAACTTCACTATTTAAATTCAACTATATTTTAATGGCATTCCTAGGGTAGGTATGTGTGAGATCTGTCACATGCCTGTGAGAATAATGCTCACCACTGCTATCAGATGAACACAGCTAAGAGGACTCATAATACTCATCACAGCCCAGAACACTAGATAAAGCTTCCCAAATGAACACAAATAATTGTTTTCTGTGCTAGAAAAGAAAATACACTTACAATGAATTTTTGTAGTTCAATAAGTATAAAAAAAGGACTACTATGCTTTTTTGTAATTCACTAGAATTTTCTTTAAGTCAATGTGTCAGAATATATTCTTTTTTTTTTTTTTTTTGCGGTACACGGGCCTCTCACTGTTGAGGCCTCTCCCGTTGTGGAGCACAGGCTCCAGACGTGCAGGCTCAGCAGCCATGGCTCACGGGCCTAGCCGCTCCGTGGCACGTGGGATCTTCCCAGACCGGGGCACGAACCCGTGTCCCTTGCATCCACAGGCAGACTCTCAACAACTGCGACACCAGGGAAGCCCCCAGAATATATTCTTAATCTTAAAGCTATACTGTGTTCAGTAGGACAGGGATTACTGAAACATGAAAAGTAATACTAGCTATCATTATTGAGAAGTTCCTACAAACTAAGTGCCAAGTTTAGCACTTACATACATACCCCCCAAGCCATCTTCCACACTACTATCAAAGTAACCTTGGGCCTCAAAGCTGATATTGTCATTCCCTTTTTTAATAACCCCCTACTATTGATGGATGAAATCCCAACTCCTTAGCATAACATATAAGGTCATCTATCAGTTGGCTCCTGCCTACCTCTTCTGCTATTAGTGCCTTCACTTCAAGCCTTACTGAACTTCTGGCAACCCCCTGGCATCTCATTCACTAAGCAGCATAATACCATTTGTGTATGTTAAAAGCCTGATTATATAGAAAACACTGAACTTTATAATGATACATTCATTTCCAAAGACATACACCAAACACATTAGAATGGATGCTTACTGGGGGAAGAGGTAGGGAGGTGGGATGGCTGGTGAAGAAGAAACAAAGAACGAAAGCCAGAGAAACCTCATACAACCTGGAATATAGCATGTCATGATTGAGGAGGATGGTTACATCAGTTCTGCACCAGTACCAATAAAGTTCAACATGCCATGTTAGGCTAAGTAACAGGTACACACCAGGGAGGATTACTCAACAAGGCGTCACCTACCTTGTACTCATTCTTTTTTTTTTATAAATTTATTTTATTTTTTATGTATTTATTTTTGGCTGCATTGGGTCTTTGTTGCTGCGCATGGGCTTTCTCTAGTTGCAGCGAGTGGGGTCTACTCTGTTGCGGTGCGTAGGCTTCTCATCACGGTGGCTTCTCATCACAGTGGCTTCCCTTGTTGCAGAGCATGGGCTCTAGGCACGTGGGCTTCAGTAGTTATGGCTAACGGGCTCTTGAGCACAGGCTCAGTAGTTGTGGCATGTGGGCTTAGTTGCTCCATGGCAAGTGGGATCTTCCCAGACCAGGGATCAAACTCGTGTCCCCTGTATTGGCAGGTGGATCCTTAACCACTGTGCCACCAGGGAAGTCCTTTTTGTACTCGTTCTTAATCTAAGAAACTTTGTCTGATTATTTCCAAGCATTTACAAGATTGCACATTTATTTTCCCGCAAGTCAAGGCACCAGACCAATAAACATCCCTTAATCAACCTTTGTCCTCACCTCCAAATGACACTGAGATGACTACTGGTCCTAGAGATGGACTAAATCCCAAATCTTGAGTCCTATACCCAGCTCATATTCATTTCAAACTCACTTTTTAAAAATGAGCAAAGTTAAATTTTAATGAGATGATGGAGGTGAAAGGGTGGTGGTTGGGGTCACTCAATGCAGGGAAAGCAAACTGAAGCAGGTGAAACAACCTACATACTGTGAGAAGCATGGAGGCCACAGCACCCTTAGGGGAAGAACTACCAGACTAAGTAGACAGTAAACAGCTCAGAATCTGGGTCAACACAAGAGGGGCCAAAATGTCAAAGTTCACATCTTGGTTTGGCTTTAGCTTAAGAAGCTTCACCTTCAATGAGTCCTTAGGAGGATGGTTAAGTGCAGCAAAAAATGGCTACACATTTCCTCCAAGACTGGCCAGGCCCCCCAGGGAGGGAGTGAGGTGTTGACCCCGGACCCTGAAGAGTCCCATACAAATGGCATATCTTTAATTATGTTGCCTTATTTGTCTTTCACTCAGGAGAAGTGATAAGATCATTCAGGTGGCAACTGATTTGGTGTGGATGCTTACTGATAATAGAATATTCTTAAGTTGTAAAGTCCTGGAATCATTAACCTATGTACCCTCATAATGCCCTGAACCAACAGGTGTCACAACCTTGTGACACTGCATCACTCTTCTGCGTGTGCATGTTTGTCTGAACCCACAAGGCTCTAAGATCCTAAGTCCAGGGATCAAGTCTTATTCATTCATGTCTCCAGCATGGATCATAGGCTGTGACACCTAGTAAGAATTTAGCACATGTTTGTAATACAAAGAAGTCAATCAGTCAATGAAATTAGACAAATAAAACCACAACATAGATAAACCCAATGTGCCAAGTGGAAGGTTAACAACATCTCAATTATTATATTTTTAATCTACAATTAAACAAATGTTATTTTCAAATGACTGGATGTTTAATTTTCTTTTTCTTTTTAAATTATTAATTGGGTTTCAGTTTGAAATTATAGAAGGCATTTTTAATGAGTTCAATATCTAGGGCTAAAGCCCAGATAATTAGCTCCTTTTTCCCATTGCATAAATGATTCAAAGAGTATTTTACATAATTGACTTTTTCTAAAACCCGAGTTAACCAAACTGAACATGTCTAGATCACATAATGTTTTTCCACTGCATTAAATTTCAATTCCAGAGATGCTTTGCTGTCATTTTGAATTGATCTTCAAAGACAATGGCTCCCAAAATTGTTTTAAATTTTATCTGCAAACTTTGTGACCTATAGATAAATATCCACAAATAAATAATGATAAGCACAGGAAAAAATTATTATCTTTAAAGGGAACATTGAGTATTTCATAAAATAAAATATTCTTCTGTAATCCTTATTATCATCTCGTTTCTTATAATTCTACACATTTGGATTTTTAAACCATAGGTTTTTACGGTACACTTATATTTTATTAGTAAGTTTCATTTAAAAACAATAACTGGTTTCATTACATTTATAAGGTGACTCTGGAATCCTGAAAACTTCAGGCCGTTTCCAAAAATGTTTAATTCACAATCAAGCAGTAGCTTGGAAACTGAGAGAATATAACCTATAAGTGTAAAATACTTTAACATTTCCTTTCAGTCCAAAGTCAATGGTAGTTTAAAATGATAGTATAAAAGATTCCAAGGCTTTATTATTTAAGAACATTCACTCTTTAGTAAGTATCCTTGCCTAATTCAAATGCCAGTTGATTAATTATTTCAAAAGGTCTTCAAAATAAATGATTCTTAACTGAACAGACTTCTCTCTTTCTCATATGAAAACCAACTAAATTTAGTCTTTTTGCAAGTGAATTGCAGAAAGAAAAAATAAGTGATAGAGTGAATATGCAAAGAAAACTACAATAGCTTGTCCTTCAGTCCTGCCCTAAAAGTGAATCTAAATCTGTAAATGGAACCAAATTTATGTAAAGGTAAATTCTGCAGAGCCTAGTTAAAACAAGGTCCTCAAAATGTAGTGGGGAGAGGGCATAAGGAAGCTGGACAGAATGGAATTAAGTCTCTCTGAATTGGGAGAATCCAATTCACTTACCTAAGTTATGGTCTCAAATTCAGCTATCCCTATGAAAGTTACACTTACTAAGAAAAATTCGTCCTCCTATCTAGGTCCTTTCCCACACCCCATTCAAAGAAAAATGACTTTTCTTCACGGACATTCCAATCCCAGGCATGACTGGAATAAAATCAGGACTCTTAGTTCCTTTAGCCAGTCCAGTAAGAGTTTCGCTAACACCCGAGTAGAAATAGAGCAGCAGTTACCACCAGTCACTCTGTTATTCTTATCATTTGAAGTTAGTTAAATGTACACATTTATATTCATTGTGACTGTTTTAGTGTGTAAGCATGTATGTAAATCATGCTATAGAATGAGATGAATTATTCTCAAAAAAGTCTTTTGTTGCCATTCTCCAGTAAATAATCTTTTCCATTATTGCTACGAAGAGATTTTGCCTGAGATACGTAGAAGCAAATAGACAAGCTAGCTGGTGAAGGAGGCAAGATACCTCTTACAAACGGTATCTGAAGGGGGCTGGTTAAAAAAATAATTAGCCATAAAGCCATCAAATCCTTTTCCAGTATGTGGATTTTCATTAGGGGTCAGTTCAAATCACAAATTTGCAAACTACAAATTTTCCCAAAGGTAAATAAAATTTCTTCTCTAAAATTATGGGTACTGAGTTCATGAACACAAGGACAGAGATATTTTGAATCCATTTTGGCTCTCAAGAGGTTTCTTCCCCCCCAAGCGAAAGTTAACTGGTAATTTTGATGTAAACACATTCAACTAAATCTAATGTAAAATGCAGTTCAAATTTTTGACAGGGGAGTTCTTAGGACATGTTAAAAGGTGATGTTAAAGTAAACTAATTTTCGCTTAATTCCAACATTTACAATCCCATATTTTTTCATAACACCTCTCTCAAGCTAACTTAAAATATGTTGCAAAAGTTTAAATGGGTCAACTCCTTAAAGTGATGCATGAAAAACTCATTTATTCAGTGAAAAAGTCAATTACATTCTTTTCTTCAGCAATTTGTCTATGACATCTACCACTATAGTTTCAATGGCCAAGAAGCAGACAGTGAATTAAATATTTTAACAAAAAGGGGAAAATAAGACATTTAATATTTTTTTCTTTGAGAAGAATACTTGAACAAAAGACTATTACTGCAATGATTATTTACACTTTTCATCAATTACTTCATTTTTACTAAAATAATACATATCACTAGGTGTTTTATTCCAAAAGGAAATGAGAGAATCTCAAAATAATTCAAACAACTAGACGAAGTGAAAAGTCTTACTCCCAGAAAAGGCAAAGTTTCAGATTACCAAGAAGGAAAAATGCAGCCAGTCCAGATGTGCTCTTTCACTCTTGTATTTTTCACTTGTATTAATGGTAGCAACTCTACTTTGTTTCACAAATCTTATGAGGAAAGGAGTCCCATGATTCAGACATTAGTAGAAAATTAGTCTATCATTTTTATGATTTCAGCTAACTTCACTGTCTCATGCTTTGTCTCATTTCTCATTCTCTTTTTCATTTCCTTTAAACTCTAGGTGAAATGATAGATGAAAATGACAGGAGGGCAGGGGTGCAAAAAGCGCCTGAGTATGAGCCCAACTCTAACTGTCTCCTGGATAGAGCTGGGGCTGCTTGCAGGCTTGTTCAATGTATGGACCCTATGAGAAGTTCAGCATAGATGCAACTTCATAATATTGTACAAGTCAATTTGACAACTGAAAAGAAAATCCTGCACTCTATCACATATAAGGCACATGATTAGAAGTCAAAGAAGGCTTTTAAAAATACATGTACATGGGGAGGAATCATACTGCAGAAGTCATGTGTTTCCACACTCTTGTGTTATATAGCATTTAGAACAGCATTGCCAAATAGAAGCAAAATGCTAGCTATGAATGGTAGCCATGTTTGTAATTTAACATTCCCAGTAGCCACACACAAAGAAAAAATATTAAAAGCAGCAAGGGAAAAGCAACAAATAACATATAACGGAACCCCCATAAGATTAACAGCTGATTGTTCAGCAGAAACTCTGTAAGCCAGAAGGGAGTGGCAGGACATATTTAAAGTGATGAAAGGGAAAAAACCTACAACCGAGATTACTCTACATAGCAAGAATCTCATTTTGATTCGACGGAGAAATTAAAACTTTTACAGGCAAGCAAAAGCTAAGAGAATTCAGCACCACCGAACTAGCTTTACAACAAATCCTAAAGGAACTTCTCTGGGCAGGAAACACAAGAGAAGGAAAACACCTACAGTAACAAACCCAAAACAATTTAAAAAAATGGTAATAGGAACATACATATCGATAATTACCTGAAATGTAAATGGATTAAATGCTCCAAGCAAAAGACACAGACTGGCTGAATGGATACAAAAACAAGATCCATATATATTATGTCTAAAAGAGACCCACTTCAGACCTAGGGACACATACAGACTGAAAGTAAGGGGATGGAAAAAGATATTCCATGCAAATGGAAATCAAAAGAAAGCTGGAGTAGCAATTCTTGTATCAGACAAAATAGACTTTAAAATAAAGACTGTTACAAAAGACAAAGAAGGACACTACATAATGATCAACGGATCAATCCAAGAAGATATAACAATTGTAAATATTTATGCACCCAACACAGGAGCACCTCAATACCTAAGGCAAATGCTAGAGCCATAAAAGGGGAAATCGACAATAACACAGTCATAGTAGGGGACTTTAACACCCCACTTTCACCAATGGACAGATCATCCAAAATAAAAATAAATAAGGAAACACAAGCTTTAAATGATACATTAAACAAGATGGACTTAATTGATATATAAAGGACATTCCATCCAAAAACAACAGAATACACTTTCTTCTCAAGTGCTCATGGAACATTCTCCAGGATAGATCACATCTTTGGTCACAAATCAAGCCTCAGAAAATTTAAGAAAACTGAAATCTTATCAAGGATCTATTCCAACCACAACACTATGAGATTAGAAATCAATTACAGGGAAAAAAACTGTAAAAAACACAAACACATGGAGGTTAAACAATACATTAATTAATAACCAAGAGATTACTGAAGAAATCAAAGTGGAAATAAAAAAATACATAGAAACAAATGACAACGAAAACACAGTGACCCAAAACCTATGGGATGCAGCAAAAGCAGTCCTAAGAGGGAAGTTTATAGCAATACAATCCTACCTCAAGAAGAAAGAAAAGTCTCAAATAAACAACCTAAGCTTACACCTAAAGCAAACAAAGAAACAAGAACAAAACCCCCCCAAAGTTAGCAGAAGGAAAGAAATCATAAAGATCAGATCAGAAATAAATGAAAAAGAAATGAAGGAAACAATAACAAAGGTCAATAAAACTAAAAGCTGGTTCTTTGAGAAGATAAACAAAATTGATAAACCATTAGCCAGACTCATCAAGAAAAAAAGGGAGAAGACTCAAATCAACAGAATTAGAAATGAAAAATGAGAAGTAACAACTGACACTGCGGAAATACAAAGCATCATGAGGGATTACTACAAGAAACTATATGCCAATAAAATGGACAATCTGGAAGAAATGGACAAATTCTTAGAAAAGCATAACCTCCCGAGACAGAACCAGGAAGAAATAGAAAATATAAACAGACCAATCACAAGCACTGAAATTGAAACTGTGATTAAAAATCTTCCAACTAACAAAAGCCCAGGACCAGATGGCTTCACAGGAGAATTCTATCAAACATTTAGAGAAGAGCTAACACCCATCCTTCTCAAACTCTTCCAAAATATAGCAGAAGGAAGAACACTCCCAAACTCATTCTATGAGGCCACCATCACCCGGATACCAAACCAGACAAAGATGTCACAAAAAAAGAAAACTACAGACCAATGTCACTAATGAACACAGATGCAAAAAATCCTCAACAAAATACTAGCAAACAGAATCCAACAGCACATTAAAAGGATCATACACCATGATCAAGTGGGGTTTATCCCAGGAATGCAAGGATTCTTCAATATCGATCAATGTGATACACCATATTAACAACTGATGGATAAAATCCATATGATAATCTCAATAGATGCAGAAAAAGCTTTTGACAAAATTCAACACCCATTTATGATAAAAACCTTCCAGAAAGTAGGCATAGGGGGAACTTACCCCAACATAATAAAGGCCATATTGACAAACCCACAGCCAAAATCATTCTCAATGGTGAAAAATTGAAACCATTTCCTCTAAGATCAGGAACAAGACAAGGATACTCACTCTCATCACTATTATTCAGCATAGTTTTGGAAGTTTTACCCACAGCAATCAGAGAAGAGAAAGAAATAAAAGGAATCCAAATCGGAAAAGAAGAAGTAAAGCTGTCACTGTTTGCAGATGACATGATACTATACATTGAGAATCCTAAAGATGCTACCAGAAAAATACTAGAGCTAATCAATGAATTTGGTAAAGTGGCAGGATACAAAATTAATGCACAGAAATCTCTTGCATTCCTATACACTAATGATGAAAAGTCTGAAAGAGAAATTAAGGAAACACTCCCATTTACCACTGCAACAAAAAGAATAAAATACCTAGGAATAAACCTATCTAAGGAGATGAAAGAACTGTATGCAGAAACTTGGAGACACTGATGAATGAAATTAAAGATTATACAAACAGATGTAGAGATATACTATGTCCTCGGATTGCAAGAATCAACATTGTGAAAATGACTACACTACCCAAAGCAATTTACAAATTCAGTGCAATCCCTATCAAACTACCAATGGCATTTTTCACAGAACTAGAACAAAAAATTTCACAATTTGTATGGAAACACAAAAGACCCCGAATAGCCAAAGCAACCTTGAGAAAGAAAAACGGAGCTGGAGGAATCAGGCTCCCTGACTTCAGACTATACTACAAAACTACAGTAATCAAGACAGTATGGTACTGGCACAAAAACAGAAATATAGATCAATGGAACAGGATAGAAAGCCCAGAGATAAACCCACACACATATGGTCACCTTATCTTTGATAAAGGAGGCAAGAATATACAGTGGAGAAAAGAGAGCCTCTTCAATAAGTGGTGCTGGGAAAACTGGACAGCTACATGTAAAAGAACGAAATTAGAACACTTCCTAACACCATACACAAAAATAAACTCAAAATGGATTAAAGACCTAAATGTAAGTTCAGACACTATAAAGTTCTTAAAGGAAAACATAGGCAGAACACTCTATGACATAAATCACAGCAAGATCCTTTTTGACCCACCTCCAAGAGAAATGGAAATAAAAACAAAAATAAACAAATGGGACCTAATGAAACTTCAAAGCTTTTGCACAGCAAAGGAAACCATAAACAAGACCAAAAGACAACCCTCAGAATGGGAGAAAAACAAGGATGTCACAAAGAAAGAAAACTACAGGCCAATATCACTGATGAACATAGATGCAAAAATCCTCAACAAAATACTAGCAAACAGAATCCAACAGCACATTAAAAGGATCATACACCATGATCAAGTGGGGTTTATTCCAGGAATGCAAGGATTCTTCAATATACGCAAATCTATCAATGTGATTAACCATATTAACAAATTGAAGGAGAAAAACCATATGATCATCTCAATAGATGCAGAGAAAGCTTTTGACAAAATTCAACACCCATTTATGATAAAAACCCTGCAGAAAGTAGGTGTAGAGGGAACTTTCCTCAATATAATAAAGGCCGTATATGACAAGCCCACAGCCAACATCATCCTCAATGGCGAAAAACTGAAAGCATTTCCACTAAGGTCAGGAACAAGACAAGGTTGCCCACTCTCACCACTCTTATTCAACATAGTTTTGGAAGTTTTAGCCACAGCAATCAGAGAAGAAAAGGAAATAAAAGGAATCCAAATCGGAAAAGAAGAAGTAAAGCTGTCACTGTTTGCAGATGACATGATACTATACATAGAGAATCCTAAAGATGCTACCAGAAAACTACTAGAGCTAATCAATGAATTTGGTAAAGTAGCAGGATACAAAATTAATGCACAGAAATCTCTGGCATTCCTATATACTAACGATGAAAAATCTGAAAGTGAAATCAAGAAAACACTCCCATTTACCATTGCAACAAAAAGAATAAAATATCTAGGAATAAACCTACCTAAGGAGACAAAAGACCTGTATGCAGAAAATTATAAGACACTGATGAAAGAAATTAAAGATGATACAAACAGATGGAGAGATATACCATGTTCTTGGATTGGAAGAATCAACATTGTGAAAATGACTCTACTTCCCAAAGCAATCTATAGATTCAATGCAATCCCTATCAAACTACCACTGGCATTTTTCACAGAACTAGAACAAAAAATTTCACAATTTGTATGGAAACACAAAAGACCCCGAATAGCCAAAGCAACCTTGAGAAAGAAAAACGGAGCTGGAGGAATCAGGCTCCCTGACTTCAGACTATACTACAAAGCTACAGTAATCAAGACAGTATGGTACTGGCACAAAAACAGAAATATAGATCAATGGAACAGGATAGAAAGCCCAGAGATAAACCCACACACATATGGTCACCTTATCTTTGATAAAGGAGGCAAGAATATACAGTGGAGAAAAGAGAGCCTCTTCAATAAGTGGTGCTGGGAAAACTGGACAGCTACATGTAAAAGAACGAAATTAGAACACTTCCTAACACCATACACAAAAATAAACTCAAAATGGATTAAAGACCTAAATGTAAGTTCAGACACTATAAAGTTCTTAAAGGAAAACATAGGCAGAACACTCTAGGACATAAATCACAGCAAGATCCTTTTAGACCCACCTCCAAGAGAAATGGAAATAAAAACAAAAATAAACAAATGGGACCTAATGAAACTTCAAAGCTTTTGCACAGCAAAGGAAACCATAAACAAGACAAAAAGACAACCTTCAGAATGGGAGAGAGTATTTGCAAATGAAGGAACTGACAAAGTATTAATCTCCAAAATATACAAGCATCTCATGCAGTTCAATATCAAAAAAACAAACAACCGAATCCAAAAATGGACAGAAAACCTAAATAGACAATTCTCCAAAGAAGATATACAGATTGCCAACAAGCACATGAAAGGATGCTCAGCATCACTAACCATTAGAGAAATGCAAATCAAAAGTACCATGAGGTATCACCTCACACTGGTCAGAATGGCCATCATCAAAAAATCTACAAACAATAAATGCTGGAGAAGGTGTGGAGAAAAGGGAACTCTCTTGCACTATTGGTGGGAATGTAAATTGAAACAGCCACTCTGGAGAACAGTATGGAGGTTCCTTAAAAAACTAAAAATAGAACTACCATACGACCCAGCAATCCCACTACTGGGCATATACCCTGAGAAATCCATAATTCAAAAAGACACATGAACCCCAGTGTTCATTGCAGCACTATTTACAATAGCCAGGACATGGAAGCAACCTAGGTGTCCATCAACGGATAAATGGATAAAGAAGATGTGGCACATATATACAATGGAATATTACTGAGCCATAAAAAGAAATGACATTGAGTTATTTGTAGTGAGGTGGATGGACCTAGAGTCTGTCATACAGAGTGAAGTAAGTCAGAAACAGAAAAACAAATACTGTATGCTAACACATATATATGGAATCTAAAAAAAAAAATTATTCTGATGAACCTAGAGGCAGGACAGGAATAAAGACGCAGAAGTAGAGAATAGTCTTGAGGATACGTGGAGGTGGAAGGGTATGCTGCAACGAATTGAGAGTGTACTATTGACACATATACACTACCAAATGTAAAATAGATAGCGAGTGGGAAGCAGCTACATAGCACAGGGAGGTCAGCTTGGTGCTTTGCGACTTCCTAGAGGGGTGGGATAGGGAGGGCTGCAGGGAGACGCAAGAGGGAAGAGATATGGGGATATATATATATGTATAACTGATTCACTTTGTTACAAAGCAGAAACTAACACACCATTGTAAAGCAATTATACTCCAATAAAGATGTTAAAAAAAAAAAGATGTTAAAAAAAGAAAAATAAGGGGGACTTCCCTGGCGGCGCAGCGGTTAAGAATCCACCTGCCAATGCAGGGGACATGGGGTCAAGCCCTGGTCCGGGAAGATCCCACATGCCACAGAGCAACTAAATCCGTAAGGCACAACTACTGAACCCTGCACACCGCAACGAAGAGTAGCTCCCACTCGTTGCAACTAGAGAAAGCCCGCGCGCAGCAACAAAGACCCAATGCAGCCAAAAAATAAATAAAATTTTTAAAAAGGAAGTTAAAAGGAACAGGCAAAATTCATTTTAATAACATATTTGATATAATCAATGTATCCAAATTATGTCCAATATAAATTAATCTAAAATACTGTCATTTCAACATGTAACCAATATAAAATTATTGAGATACTTTACATTCTTTTTTGTCCATATGCTAGGTCTTTAAAAGTCTAGCATGTATTTTACACTTAAAACACATCTCAAGTCAGACCAGCCACATTTCAATTGCTAAGTAGCTACACACATGGCAGGTGACTACTGTACTGGACAGTTCAGGTCTAGAACTTTAGATGCAACTCAGACTCTACTACTGTGACTACTGTCACTAAGTATTTTGCCCTTTACAATCAATTCCTTTGATTTTTTTTAGGAAATTGCAAAATTAGACATTATCACTATGCCTGGAAGACAGGTTCATTACTCACTTCATGTCTTGACTTATGCTGTTGCCCAGAACAACTTCTCATGTCCTTTCACGTTTTTAAGTTATGTCCATCCTCAAAGTCACCCCTCAGATTTCTACCTCCTCCTACCAGCCTCCCATGAACACTCCAATTGGAGTTTTCTCCTCTTCTCCCAAAGCATTTTATTCCTCTCTGCTCTCCCAGTCCTCAGTACCTCTTACCGCCTAACATGGGTGCTTGCATTCTTTAGGCACTCAATGATTTCATGTTAAATAAATGAAAAAGTCACTTGCTCATTTATTTTAGCACTTAATTCTGGACTGCCTTGTACTGTAAATATAAATAGGTATCTCCCATTCCTAAATTAAATGTTATTTTCTATAAAGCAAAGACTATATCTAAATTTCTTACCATTATCGTAATCTGTCCTCTTCCAGGAAACACATGAGACATTTTATAAAATCTTAGGGAAGTATAGTCACCCCTAAGCAAAATAGAGCCATATTTCAAACTTCTCTTAAAGATGGCAATGTATTTCCCTAAATATCCTCTAAATATACCTTTTATTCTTGTCAGGCCCCATCCATTTTCTCCTCACATTACAGTACTTTTCTTCAACTCAATCTTGGAGCTTCCTTTTTCCTATGTTAAAACATTGCTGGTAGACAGAAATACAGGAGCTGCACAAAATGAATGATAGCAGCAAAACATGGAACTGTTTCTACTACGGGCCTATCAGTTGGGGTGACGAAAACAAATTTGGTCACAATTCTCTACACAATCAACAGTATAACTTTTCTCTCCTCTTTTCAAACAATGGTACAATCACACACCTATTTGACTTAAATCGGATCACTTATAAGGAGGAAAGATCAATAATATTAAATGCCACGGATTAAAATTTGCTCTTTGGACCAGCTACTTAGAAAGTCAGTACTGATTTTAGTGAGAGTGATTTTCTTAGAGTACTATAGGTCGAAAAAAGGTTATAGAGGGATGAGGATTAAATGGAAGTTTAAAAAGTCGAGACAAAGTGCCAAATATGTTTGTTTGTTTGTTTGTAAGTTGTTAAGTCTCTCTTCAGCCACCACACCACACTTCCAAAGCTTAAGGAAATGGCACATTGTCAAAGGGGGGCTCTAGCACAATCTTGCCCTTCACTGATCTCTGAACTGCATTCTGCAGCCCAGTCCTCCCACTGATTCCACGTGGATCCAGACCTTTCTGCCTACACACTTTGAGCTTCATTCTCCCACTCTCATCGTGGCCTCATTTTAGATTTCTCTCTTGGCAGCATTTTCTTAGCTATAGTCTTGTTTTTTTTACCTTGACAATAATTTGCATTTTTGTAACCTTCTTTTTTTTTTTTGTTTTGCGATACGCGGGCCTCTCACTGTTGTGGCCTCTCCCGTTGCGGAGCACAGGCTCCGAACGCGCAGGCTCAGCGGCCATGGGTCCAGCCGCTCCACGACATGTGGGATCTTCCCGGACCAGGGCACGAACCCGTGTGCCCTGCATCGGCAGGCGGACTCTCAATGACTGCGCCACCAGGGAAGCCCTTGTAACCTTCTTATACTAACTCAGGTAACTTGGGTTAACTCTGCTTCCATTACTGGGCCTTGGGAGTCCTGTCTGCTGCCCCTCATCCCACTCTGCTCTCACGGGCAATGTGCTGCCTGCATAACCAGGACTCGTGAATATAATAAGGCAGACGAAAAGAGAAAGAAAATGTAATTCTCTCACTGGATAGAGTATGATCATAGCTGAATTCCCTAGCTATACCCAGAACTCTGCAAAACAGATCACAGTAATCTAAATTAAGTGTACTGTGCATTAATTATACTTCAATGAAAAGTGTACTGGTCTTACGGCAAAATATTTCCTTTTACTATTCTTGATTTTATATGGGATCCAATCTGATAATGTATGTTTATAATCTTTATTTACTTAGAACTTAGCCATAATTTTTTTTTTTTTTTTTTTTTTTTTTTGGCGGTACGTGGGCCTCTCACTGTTGTGGCCTCTCCCGTTGCGGAGCACAGGCTCTGGACGCGCAGGCTCAGTGGCCATGGCTCCCGCGCCCAGCCGCTCTGCGGCATGTGGGATCCTCCCGGACTGGGGCACGAAGCTGTGTCCCCTGCATTGGCAGGCGGACTCTCAACCACTGCGCCACCAGGGAAGCCCGCCATAAAATCTTTAAATGGCCAATAAAGAATTTTAAAAATAAAAGATGTTGAAATATATACCATTTCCAATTGTAAAATGTTCTCATTACAGAGAAGCTTTGAATAATATTAACCAATATTCCTACCTTAGGGGCTATGGAGAGCACTGTACTTCATCAATTTAGAGGCACTACCGGGAGAGATTTTAGAAATCATGAATGAGTTATTAAGTTGCCTACACAATCAAGTACTGAAAATTAATTGCATGGTATCCATAAGGGGGTTGAATACGGAAAAAGAAGAGAATGTTCCATTGTTTTAAGTTAAATTCTAAAGTTTTTCTAGAAAGAACTCATTTTTACAGTAGGATTCTAACTGAGCAAATTTTCAAGAAATCGAAATTCTGTTGGGCATTTTAGTCATAAAAGTGTCTGAATCTTTTGTACCCTAAAGAAGCTTAAGAGAAAAATTGAAACTCCACCAGCCAAAGCAACTGAATGTGGTATTTTTGCCAATTCTAAGCAATTATGAGCAGAAGGGTTCATTAGGGTTTTTCCCTTTTAGAACGTAAAAAAGGTTCTAATCAATACCAATTTCGTTGCATATAACCATTTTCTTGATTTATACCACACATGTATCTAAAATATATTTATCAGGACTGAATGACTGATAATCTTTTCAGTATTATGGACAGAACCAGGATTGCTGGTACTGAACCAGAAATGTCTGGCCCTGCAGAGATTGGGTCCATCACCCAATAGCATTTCCCACAGGTTGTAACAGTATAATAATGAAGCCAATATTCTGAGGATGTTGTTCTGTTTTTGTTTAAACTCCTACTCATTTGGTTATCAATATCTTTTCACACCAGATCAATTTCTTTCAAGCCATAGGTTATTTGCCTATCCATGCTAATTTATAGAGTTGTCTTATAAACAAAGTATAAGATACCTTGGAAGATATTTATTTGA
The DNA here is from genome assembly GCF_000442215.2 of Lipotes vexillifer. Lineage (NCBI taxonomy): Eukaryota > Metazoa > Chordata > Mammalia > Artiodactyla > Lipotidae > Lipotes > Lipotes vexillifer. The sequence goes on along the minus strand of NW_006777583.1, from coordinate 1,204,863 downwards.
TAAAACAATCGCAGAATGCAAATGCAAATTTAAATAAATGATAAAAAGCAACTGACAGCAAAGATTAGGGTTAATTATCTTTCCCTTTTAAAATATTTGCTGCTGGGACTTCCCTGGTGGCCCAGCAGTTAAGACTCCATGCTCCCGGGGGCCTCCCTGGTGGCGCAGTGGTTGGGAGTCCGCCTGCCGATGCAGGGGATACGGGTTCGTGCCCCGGTCCGGGAGGATCCCACGTGCCGCGGAGCGGCTGGGCCCGTGGGCCCGTGGGCCCATGGGCCATGACAAAAAAAAAAAAAAAAAAAAAAAAGACTCCATGCTCCCAATGCAGTGGGCTGGGTTTGATCCCTAGTAAGGGAACTAGATCCCATATGCCACGACTAAGACCCGGCATAGCCAAATAAATAAATAAATAAATAAATAAATAAATAAAAGATTTGCTGCACCAGGAATTCTTGATTAGGCTTCGAAATATACAAAGGCTACCCATGGAAACTTTCCTATTTTCCTGAGGGATGGAAAGTAGGAGTGATTTTAACAGAATTGTCTTCACTAGACTTAAATACCCCCTCACATTTCCTGAAGGGGAAGCTTGACTTCTTTTAGAGGAGGCTTATGTTGAGCTGCCAGATGCTTCTTTCTCCAACACAGCCAATGAAGATGTATTGATACTTGCCATACCTGCAGGGGTGGAGGTGGGATGTTGAGGGGGTACCAAAAAAGCTGCTAATTTTCTAGAGGAAGTCATGTAGGTTGTTACTTGTTTTTGTTTTCAGCAGGTGAATTTCCTAAAGGAATACATGTTATCTTTCCAAATAAAAACAGCTTTGAGGACATACTTTCATTTAGCATTATACCATTAATTAGTGAAACCATTAAAAGTGAAATAAGCCAGACAGAGAAAGACAAATACTGCATGGTATCACTTATATGTGGAATCTAAAACACTTTTAAAAAAATGAAATTCATAGAAACAGAGAGTGAAAAAGTGGTTGCCAGGGTCTGGGGGCTGGGAGAAATAGGGAGAGGTTGGTAAAAGGGTACAAACTTTCAGCTATAAGATGAATAAGGTCTAATATAAAACATGGTGACTATAGTTAATAACACTGTATTTAAGAGAAATTTGCTAAGAGAGTAGAACTTAAATGTTCTCATACACACACAAAAAGATAAATATATGAGGTGATGGATGTGTTAATTAACTAGATGGTGGGTCTCATTTCACAATGTATACAATAAAAATAATACACTAAAAACCTCTTATTTGAAGGAAGTCACTATGGTCAACTACACAGTAAATGAAGACCAATAACAGAATCAGAACTCATAATTCATTTAAAAACCCTAATTTTATTTGTATGCTTCGACCTCATTTTTTTTAAACAGTATGACCAACAAGAAAAATAAATTGTTGGTTTGAGTTGCCCTTGCTCTTTTCTCATTTTCTGCTCCTTCCTTTTCCCATACAACCAGACATTTGGGAGAAGGAAGGGCCCAGCAGCTGAATATTTTAAAATATTGTAGATTTCTCCCAGCAAGTAATTTGGAGTTAAAGAGTAAATGTTCTTTCCTATATGTTCCATCAGCCATAATTCCATAATAGCTTTAATAAGGACCTAAACATCTTTGCCTTATTATACATAGAGTTTTTACAAATACATATCTGAGTTGATTTCATCTTGCACACCACCATGAATTATGGTTTTCACATGCACCAAGCTGGAGGCTAAAGGATAAATGTAACTCTTCGTAACCATTTTAAGCCTAGAGTTCTTGAACTTAACTTAAACCAGAATTCATTATGCTTCACTTTCAATTTTAGAGTAATAGAGCACTGACAATTTCAGATTGGGAAGAGAGCATTGTGGTGCATCTAAATCTGTTGAATATGAATGGATTTGAAAAACAGTCATACAGTCATACTTTTAAGATATTTATTGTTGGACTTCCCCCACTCCCAGCCCCAGGTGCTGGTTTCCTTTTCTATTTTAAAGTCTTAAATAAAAGGGTAAAGGCGAAAAGCCAATTTGGGAGAATTATTATAAAGAGTTAAATTTGAAAGCCAGACAACTGCTAATAAGCTCTACTAAACCATAGCTGCTGGCAATATATTTTTAATTTGAAATTTAGATCTGCAAGACTTTTAAAGTCACAAATTTCTAAAATGAAATTTGCCTCTTAATGTTTTATAGGAAGAGTTACTTCCCTGTAATAGATATCAGAGCTATATGACAATCAGCTTTTTATCGCTTTGAATTTAAAGTGAAAAATGTAACAGCTTCATGCACTGAACAGAGCTTAGCAGCATCTGCAGCAATTTCATAATTAGTTATAATAATAATAGCTATACTTTTTTTTTTTGCCATACGCGGGCCTCTCACTGTTGTGGCCTCTCCCGTTGTGGAGCACAGGCTCCGGACGCGCAGGCTCAGCGACCATAGCTCAGGGGCCTAGCCGCTCCGCGGCCCGCGGCATGTGGGATCTTCTCGGACCGGGGCACAAACCCGTGTCCCCTGCATCGGCAGGCAGACTCTCAACCACTGCACCACCAAGGAAACCCCCAATACCTAAACTTTTAATAATTTTCTTATGAAGAATGCAACCTGCTTTTTAAAAATGGAGGAAACACCCCCAAGTTTGGGCACATGGCATTAAAGCACCAAGGGATTCTGCCACAGGGCATATTCAGTATCACTCAGATGCTCTTCTGAGCCCCCACTGGATTCTCTCCAATACCCTAGGAATCAGCCACATTTGCAACATAACACAGAACAATGTGCACCAGTTTTTGTGTTTGTAGCTTAGACAGTGCTAGTATTCATATGGTATCACCATCTTGCTTTTGTACTCGAATAATATATATCTCAATCATAACTCTAGAAACCCCAGGATGAAAATAAAAGAGGGAGAATGTGGCATTCTGAATCTTTCATGTTGTTCCTTCTAATTTAATATATTAATGTTAAATTAAAAAAAGAATGTAAAAAATGCACATGCTGTATGCAGCTTGTTAAAATTATGCATGCATGTATGTATAAAATAACTAGAAGATATTGTGCAAAGCTAAATGTGATGGAATTACAGGTGTTTTTTTCCCCAAAACTTACTGATTATAAGTAACATGCTTAACATCATGAAATTTGTAGTTTTAAAAGCTCACAAGTCACTTACAGTTCTTAACTTTCCTACTGTAAGAATGTAAGAGGCTACCATTTCCATTTCATTCCTAACAACTGTGAGCTCTCTATGAGTATTTGTTTGAATACATTAGTGAATGAATAGGTTAGTGAATAAGTAGATAAGTACAAACTAGTGAATAAACTTTACACCATTTTCAAGAAAGCAAATCATTTTAAAAAATTATAAGAACACAAGGATACCAAATAAAACCTAATCTTCCATAAGCATAGTATTTTCCTTCAGAAATTTAAATTTACATATAAGCTGGAGTTAAAAAGTCTAAAAACCTTGAAATGAATATTTTCCCAGGGAATTCCACTCAGCAATGAACTGAATGTGTGTGTCAGTTATCAAGGATTGGCATCTTAGTCCTCTATCTCAGAATCCAGAACAGCGTGTGGCTCATGCCACTTCTCTATACATGGTGTGGCAGGAAAGAGTAAATGTCGGTGTCAATGATGTCTCCTTTACTGCCTTTTAAATAAAGAGAAATCATTGGTTATACTCCTTTGAATATCAGTTATATTGACTTCAAGAAAAATCAAATCCTTGCTCTGTCAACTCTTCCAATCTAAAATTATTTTAAATATAGGAAACCTGCAGGTCATTAATGCCCAATTTTAAAGGCAGCTGTGTTGCTGCATTTAAACATTAAATTCCACAAAAAATCCATTTAGAAGAGACACTTCAAATATATTTTAATGATCCAAATTCATGATTATCTAAAGGCTAATGAAGGACATAGAATTTTCATACTATGCTATTAAGGTGAGAAAAAAACATTTTTCCGAAGCTAGATTGTTATTTGTACTGTTAAAATAATGAGGTAAGCTCTTGCTACACATGTTCTCATTTATTCACATCATATATACCTATCTTATATAGCAGCATTTTATTTTTATAATAATTTGTGGCTGATATTGTAGAGTTTGAAAACAAATTTTAGAGGAACTTAGATAAATTTACATATGATACAGATACAGAAGTTTACTGAAAGTCAACCTGTTTCACACACACTATAACCTTTGAGGGTGACATCATGGAGATAATTATGAGGAGACATTGTCTCTGGTGTTATTGTAAGCCTGACTGATGGCACCCACCCAGTGTTAGCATGACCTAGGTTATGCATTTATGGTTTGATGGAAATAAAATTCACTGCAAATGTGCATTTTCTTTATTCCCCTGCCAACCACAGATTATGATGTAGGATATTAGGAACATATACCCACTGTGGCTTTTTTAGCTCCTTTTCTTAAGCACCTGCAAGTTATTGTAAGACATGTTCCATTTAATGTTTATAAAATAGTATATTTTCAAGAGAAACCCAAGATTTCAAACAATTGAGAAGTATCACTTCAAAGGTAGATAAAGAAAAGACCCTGGGGAAAAAAACCCACTATGTACAAGTTTAAAAATACAGATTGATTAAAATCTTAATAGAGCCTTCAGATACTGTAAGGCACCAAGGAGATAGGTACTGCAAAGACATATGATTGAGTAGAAATTTCCACTTGCTTCGGTTAACTTTAAAGAAAAGTGATACATGCAGTGTGTCTACAGATAGCAAGAAAGAAACTGATTTTTACATAGAAAAAAATCAGTTATTTCTTAGCCCTTTTGCCATTATTTTTTAAAAAATATTCATTATATTTTTTCTGATCACAAATGTAATATATTTCTTATTGAATATTCAGAGAATACACAAAAGCATAAAGAAGGTAATTTAAGCACTGAAGATAATCATTGTTAACACTGAGATTTTGCAGACTGTCATTTTTTTGACCACATAATGAACATAGCTCCTACATTCAATCATTAAATCCAATGCATATTTACATTAGATGATTTGACATAAAGATAAGCGATTCTTTAAAAAAAATTGAGCTTATTTCACTTATAATTTTCAATCTCATGTATATGCCAACCACAGGAATGTGGATTCTGAGATTCTTTCCTTAGAATTCTCCATGATAACATAAGGAGCCATGTGGCATTTTCCTAATTTAAATGACATTTGGACTATAAGCCCAAATTTCATGATAGAATCCAAATCTGCACATGTGGTTACTCAAGTTTTAGATATTTACTTTTATACAAATCTCTGAGAGAACTGTGATTTTAGACCTTAGTGACAATAGCAGAGGACTTTTGGCACCTTACCTAATGTCTTCACAACTCTCTCCCACTTCCTACCATGGAATTTTCCTGAGAGCCCCTCAGATCTTATTAAACATCCCTTTCCTTCCCTTTTCCTTGTCTTTTACACTGTTGTTTTTTTTTTTTTTTTTTTTTTTCTCTGCTGATACCACCACTGGACCCACCTGGCACCCACAGATGTGCAATCCACAAGTGTGGGCAAATTAACACTTGTTAACACTCGTCTGTGACCAATTCAAGAACCAGTGGACAAATTCTTCCCCTGTGCTCTCCCCTCATCCCTGCCTCTGATGGATAGTCTTGAGAAGCAGTTTATAAGGCTTCTCAGGAAGCAGTCCCATGGAATCGAACAATCAGTTATATTTACTGCTTGCCAGCAAAATAAAACGTCTTCATATCGGCTCTCCTTCATTTTCTAGTTCATTTCTCTTTTCCCTCACTCCTAATGCCTGGGATTTAATTCCCTAACCGATAGCTCATAGGGATTTGGCCTCAGGCTCTGATTTCTGGCTGGGGACTGTTTTATGGCAAGAAGGTGCAAAAATGTTCATGATCGTGGAAAAAAGGGTCATGTTCATGGGAATCCCTGGTCTTACTTCAAAGAAGAAAAGCAGGTGGCTTAATAGCACAACAAAATGGCTGGTTATTAAATTATTTTAGGTACCAGCTCAGGGAAAATTCCATGAGGTTGAGGGGCGTCTATTCTCCAAAACAAGGTTTATGTATTGAACCAGTGGCATATATATGGTATGGTATTGGTCTGGAATGCACAGGTTTGGGAATTTACGGGGAGAGGTAGGATTGGCTTTTCTCACAAATACTCCCAATGACCCAATTGTGGAATTTGTATTTCCTGTCTCTACAAGCTTAAACTCTGCCAGTGTAGAATATTGAGTTCCCAGGAAGATACTGCCTCCTCAGGAGACACTGTAATGTTCCTCATGCTTGAGGCTCAACAGACAAATAAATGAGTTACTGTAATATCAGGGGTAATCAACCTTGATCATCAAGAGGAGCTACAGTTTCTGCTACACAATGGGGGTGGTTTGCTGGGCATCTCATGGTGCATCTGTGATAATGGTGAATAGGCAACTGCAGCAACCAACAAAAACATGGCATCTAAAGGTTCAGATTTCTAAGAGATATGGAACTATTCACCAGGCAAGCAACCAAGATTGGCAGAATTGTTCTCCAAGAGTAAGAAAAAACCTAGAACTGAAGTTGAGAGAAATTTACTCTGCATATAAACTACAGTCTTGAGATTACCTGCAACAACGGAGGCTACTACTTGCTTCACTATCCCTCTTGCCTTAACTCTTTTAGAGATTGTGACAGGTCTACCTTGAAGGGGCTACTGAGGAGGACTTCTTGTATTCTCAAAAAATAAAGGCCCCATATGAAAGTTGGATACTTTACCTCATACCTATGTTTCAGCCTCTCTTCTCCCACCATGAACTTTCCTATTGACACTGCACTAGCAGACCCCACTCAGTACCCACATATGTGCAACCCAGAAGTGTGGGTTAGTTAACACTCTGTGGGTGGACCTTTGACCAGTAGGAGGCAGGAGCTAGCAGATAAATATTTTCCCCTTTTCCTTCTGCAATGGAAGATCTTGAGAGGCATTTACTGCTCTTGGGGGACAATCCTCTGAGATTGAGCAATCAGTTGTACACAGCAGCAGCCTGCTCAGTAATTCATCCTTTCACTGGCCCACCCTATTTTTCTGCCTTACTCATCTTGTTACTTACTCCTTCTCTTTGGGATTGCACTTCCTAATAAAGTAACAGCAGAGAAGCCCTCTATCCCACACTCTGCTATAAGGGGAAGGACAACTAAGAGCTTGAAACCAAAATATATAAAGTATTTTCATAAATCAACACAAAAAAGATAGGCAACATAATAGAAAACTGGCTAAAAGGTCTGAAAGGAGACTTCATAAAAGAGAAAATCTAAATAGGCAATAAATATATGAAACAGTGCTCAACATCATTTGTAATCATAAAAATGCAAATTAAGATAATTGAGGCACTAAATCAAAATAGTGTGTTTTGGCAAACATGGGAAGCAATTTAGACTCTCATACACTATTGGTGGCCGTGTCAGTAGATATAATCTCTTTGGGAAAAAACTTAGCATTATTTAATAAAGCTAAAATATGCATCCCCTATGCGTATCAGGTCTACTTCTGATCACCCACCCTAGAGAAACTTATGCATACCAGGTTTCAAAACAAGATGTTCAGAGCATCATTATTTGAAATAGCCAAAACCTGGAAGCAACCCATCTGTCCATGAACAGTAGAACAGAAAAATAAATTGTAGTTTATGTTTACAGTAGAGTACTATACAGCAATGAAAATAAATAGCTACAACCATACTCAAAACACGAATAAATCTTAACAACTTAATTTGAGCAAAAGAAACAGACCAAAATAGTGTTACTGCATGATTTCATTTATATAAAGTTCAAGACAGGCAAAACTAAACTATATTATTTAGAAATGCAAACTTAGTGGTAAAATTACAAAGGAAAGCAAGGAAGTTGATTACTATAGAAAGGAAGGGAATATGATTAGGAAAAGGCAGGCAGGAGTGCTGGCAATTTTCCATTTCTTTATACCTATGGGGTGTTTTTGGCAATAAAAAGGTTAAAATGCAATTTTTAATTTGTTTTTTATATGAGGTGCCCACTTTTTGAATATTATATCATCTCTAGCAGTCAGATAGTAAATGCTACAGATATTTGAAAGACAAACTATTATATAAGTATCTAATCCTTCCTGCCATCACTTTATAAAGTATTAAAATATAAAATAGAATACAAATACATTTTGACAAAATAGTCAAAACAATATAACTGTCACAGTAAATATACACGCTTGAAAAATAACTTTTCTTGATATTTAATAATTCTTTCAAATTAACAATACTAAAATTCAAAGCAGAATAAATGAAATCTAAATTATTCAAGATTTCATGTAAAATATAATATGAAAGTTGCATTTTCTACTTAAGTATTAACTAAAGCTTTTTGTTGATCTCTTCTAAACTTTACTACAATCACTCAATTTCACACCAACTTTCTCTGGGACTGTGCTCCTATCCTGCCCCATCTGGCTTGACTCATTTCTCCTACCCACTTTAGTACCACCTGTCTACTCTAAACAGTATTCAGGTTTTTTCCCTAGTGGCCTGTTCATACTTTTGGAAAGAAAGAAGGAAAGTGCAGTGGTCTTCTGTCTGTCGGTACCTATAGGAATCTGACATAAAGAAAAATTTAACAGTTAAGGTTCAGTGAAACCATTCTTATCAAAAGATACTAGTACTCCCACTAATTAGCAATCTTTTAACAAAGAGGTCAAAGAAGTCATGATATTTGATTACCTGTGACTTCCAAAAAAGACTCAGGAGCACATACAAAGGCTAAATGCTTTGCTGAGAGAAGAGAAAGCAAGAGAGAGAGACAGAAAGAGAGAGAGGGAGAAAGAAAATGAATGAATGATAAGCATCAGGAAGGGATGAACTTGTCTAAAAACAGTGAAAATTTTAACTTCAAAGAGCTTCCCCTATTAAGGAATTAAAAAGTCAGGTTTAGTAGCAGTTCTCTGGTTTTTCTTTCTAATGTGCATCAATTCACAGGCTCCTAATAGGATGAGAACTTTAGTGTTCTATATTTGGATACCTGGCTATTAGAAATACTACTTTAAAAAAATAATTTATAATATTAGTGGTTAAGAAGTATTTAAAGCAGCAAAATTTTCATAAAATAAACTTTTAGATTACTGTTAGATACACAACAAATAGCATGCAATTTGGGTCCTGAGGTACTGGGTTTAAGGCCTGGCTTTGAAACTTAACGGTCTTGTGATTTTGGGCAAACTTCTTGAACATTCTGGGCTTCAAAGCCTTGTTAAATAGAATATGGTATATAAAACCTGCTATACAACTTATAAAAGTACTACCAGTGTTCATAATTATTATGCTAATTTAATTTTATATTTAGTATTCCTATAATATGGACACATAAGCAAAAATTAGCCAACTACACATTATCAAGTAAAAATTTTCTATATGGTATTGCAAGATGCCAAATGGCAGAGCTTTATGATCCTGGAGAATAAAGTTTTACTGTCGCTGGAGCTCCACTTCATCTTTACGAGGATAAATTGCTAAGAATTACCTCAAGAGAGCTGTTATGATGATTAAATGAAATGTCAAATGCTGCTATGTACAGAACCTAGAACCCTCTAACTCTTAGATGTCACTATTATTGTTCTAATATGGATTTCGTTGCATCTTGCATACCACCATTTTTTCTTACAGGCATGTGTTCCCAGCCTAATAACATATATTTTATATTCTGGTCACATATCAACTCAGGCTGTAACAGATTCTGGCTAGTATATCATTCATTCCAAGCAAGCTCAATGGTAGCAACATAGCAACATTACTAACAGCAAGTCTGAGAGTGATGAAGGGTCCTCCTCATAGACTGTTGAAACTCTTCCTATGAATTTATCAGAAAAATGGATTAGCACATGGAAATGCCATCACAGGGGCACCTACATAATGATAGACCAGAGATTTACCTGCTGATGAGAAGCACTGTGTCATTTTGATCATACTAGGCCTAATGAGGAACATAAACAACCCACCTTTAAGGTGACTACCATAAAAAGAGATGACTATGTCACTTTATTCTAAGAGCACAGCAGAGTTAGAATTACGGTCATGGAAAAAAAGAAAAGATATGAGAAATTATCTATATGAAAAAGCATGAATGTTGAACGCATTAAGAAACTACATAGGGCTTCCCCCTGGAGGCGCAGCGGTTGAGAGTCCGCCTGCCGATGCACGGGACG
>NW_006777583.1:1161073-1194545 GCF_000442215.2 Lipotes vexillifer | reverse complement strand
GAAAAAAAAAAAAAAAAAAAAAAAAAAAAAAAAAAGAAACTACATCCATTGGAGCCACGTGTACAGCACAGTGGGTGACATCAGTTTTCACCCACTGTGAAAATTGTAAGCATGGGAACCTCAATTTTCGCAGCACTTTTAAGTGTGTTTATAAATGTCTTAGAAAAGCTAAAATGTGTCATCTTGTTAATAGCACATGACACATTATGTTTTTGAACAATTAAGTTAGTGAAGTACCAAGGCATTGTGATTTTCATGAAAATCACACTGCCAACCTGTGAATTGTGTAAACACATCAGACTGTGAAAAGTACAAATTTAGTAGGATTCATTAAAATGCACAGAGATACACGGACAACTCAGATGTGTGTGTTTGTGTGTGTGTGTGTGTATTTCATTTTCCAAATCATATATAAGCTGTTCATTAGTACACTTATTTCTACATATTCTGAAATATGTAGGATTTTTTTCCTTCTGGTGTACCATGATCATTTTAAGACAATTTTCATTTGTTTCAATTTCTTGCAATAGGGCTTTATTTTTATGCTCCAGCCAAAAGAACAGTATGTGATAGAGCACTTATTTTATTGACAGACATTCAATATGTATCATGTATGAAATGTTAAAAAATCAGAAAATATCCAATATTTCCAGGCTGTGTAACATATGACACAGCCTATGATTCTACGATTATAGAGTCTACTGATGTATAGTTAGGTTCCATATGTGATTTTGTGATGAAGTGAATTTGCTGTGTTTTTTTAAGATATCTTCTTCATAGCTTAAAAATGATAAAGAAATCAGAAACAAAAGAAAATGTAAACTAGATGGGCAACAAAAATCTGACTGCAGTCTTACTTATTTCCATAGGGTTCAACAATACTGGAAAGGCATTAGTATGTTTAACTTTCAAATTAGCAAAAATAACTTCAGGAAGAAGAGGCAATAATTGCCCTCAGATATTTCTCCCTTCCTTATGCTTTTGCCTGTCAGGAGGCTTTAAATCTCACGAGTTCTCCTGCAGTGCTCCAGGGAAGCATTTGCAGGACACTCTAAACTAAGTGTCCTCTTAGAATGGGGGTGCTGGGTAGGTAGAGCAGGAGGGGCTACCTCAGGCTGGGGCTCTGCCCAGATCTAGAGAGGGCTTCTGTCTGTGCCTGGTACAGAGCCTGCACATGTACGTCTCCAAATTTGAAGGGACAAGTGAGAAACAAGAAACGATTCTGAGCAAGGGCCATAATGGAGAGACTAGATAACATTTTAGTTTCACATTAGTTCATCTTTATATTTCTCATATTACCCAATATAGTGCCTTGCAATATCAAACTACCAGTGTAAGTCTTTTGAATGAATATACTGATTAATATTTATTTGACAAATCCATATTTATATTTAAGTTTAAAAATGTCAACGCCACATATGAAATGTTTGTTGCCTGCAATCATCTTCTATCAATGTAAATTCTGAAAATCTTCTGGCTTACAGAGTTACAAGTGAGATATAAAGTACAGCATTTCAATAATTGATTGTGATAATAGCATGTTTAAACAGGGGAGACTATAATTTTCACTTAACAGTTACCTTGTCATTAATTTAGTTATTTTAATCACATATTAAAGTTTAACCATATTTGAAGTGCTTTACCTATTTTACAAAAGCCTCACAAGTTACCTGTTTTAAACAGTAGACACAATTTACAAAAATAGAAATATTTTTCAACTGAAATAGAATAGCGAGAAAAGGAAACAACCTAAATGCCCAAGAGTAGAGGGACAGATCATTAAAATATGCTATAGATTTTAAAATGGAATACTATATAGCAGTTAAAAAGAATGAACTATTGTATTTCACCAATTCCAAGATGTATTTCTTCATCCTTTATTATATGAAATAGGGTTGCTACTTACAATCGATTTCATCATAAAATCTCTGTTCTCTAGACAGTAGACACGCTTCTGTTGCCATTGATTAAACATGCAAAAAAATGGGTTGTTACTCCTAATAGCATGCATAAACAAGTACAATCCTGTAAAGCTGCACTCAACAAACCGCTTAAGAACTACTTGAAGAATGAATATGAATACTGATTGTTATCTGTAAACATCCCATTCACCTTCTGGACAGACCAAGAAAGTGTCAGCATCAAAACTGATATAGTGGGTATCAACAGCTTGGAAGAAAATACTGGAGATAATGATAGAGCATTCATTAAAGAAGTGCTCTTTCATCAATACTTTCAATGGCATAGAGGATGATACTATTTAGAAAAAGGTGAGCCAATCAGTGATTCAAGAAGAATTTAACTCTAATGTGAAGAGGTTTTAGAAATATCTTAACTAGCTAATTTTTCTTTTATTTTCCTTTCTACATACCCAGAGTAGTAAGTGATAAAAATGTACATCTAAATAAGTCTAAAAGAGCTCTTTCAACATGTCAGTTTAATTGGAAAAATTTTTTTCTATTTCAGTGATACAAAAATACTGATGAGTCAAATATGGTAGATCTATATGCAAATACAAGGATAGATCTCAGAAGCATATTGTTGAAGAAAAAAAGTAGCTTGCAAAAATATAACATAGAGTATGATCTTATTCGCATAGATAGAACATAAAATAACCTACACATTTGCAGCCAAATATACATGCAGACCAACATATTAAAAATGAACTGAAAGGAAACACACAAAGCTAATTATAGAAGTTAATTTGGGCCAGGTGGAGGTGAAGGAATTAGAACTAGGGATAATAGAAAAATGTGATCTAACTTAATCATTCATAAAGCTCTACTTCTAAAATGGGAAGCATACTCTTATATTACTGATATTTTTCAAGCACTGCATACCTAGGAAAATTGACTGAAAGTAAATATATACAGACATTAACCAGTGGTTAATTACCAGTGGTTAATGGGACTATCAGTCTTCTTTATTTTTTAGTTGGAAATTTTTTCAATTTCCACATTAGCCTACAAACTTCTGAAAGTAAAATAACACTAGGAAATTACACATATATTTGTATTTTAAATGTCAGATAAAATAATCAAGCATGAATTTGATTATTCAGCTTTCTATCAGAGCCATCCAGCAGTATGAGACAGTCCTGTAAGTGCAATGTCTCTTAACTCTCTTTGGGGAAAAAAATGCAATAAATTGAAATTTCATTGTCCTAGTTCCAGGAAATTCCTTGTCAATTTGAGATAACAGCTCTTTGTGAGAAGCAGCCATTCTTTCATCTTCTGTCTTGATACATTTAAGTTGCAAACATGACCTTAAACCCTTATGAACTTGAATTCTCAGATGAAGTGTTTTATCTTTATCTCTCTTGATAATCTTCTCATGTTCCAAAATGATCTCTCTGAGTTATTTAATGAATAAGCTTAACCCCTTTCTCCTAAAATATTATTATCCTCTTCCTTATAGAGAAAGAAGAATGAGGTAAAGATGTGTGTTTTAATACAGATGTGGGCAGGGAGGTGCAAGATGAAATACCTATATTTTATTATATGAACTGCATCACTTAGGTTTGGGTTGCAGGAAAGAAAATGTATTCTAGCTCTTTCAAGCTAGAAAGTTAATACAGGAAACTAGGAGTTTGCAAAATCACTGGCAGGACCGGAGCTAGCAGGCTTTAGGCTAGGCTACTAGGAGTGAGTCCCAGAACAAGATGGCAGAACTGTCTCCCATCACCATCAGGAATTTTTGGACTTCCAGATCCATGGATGCCTCTACTTTCTCTCTTGACACCTACCAAACTAGCACCTTGGCTGTAGAATGCTGTAATAGAAAAAACAAACAAAACTCCTCTACAACTTACTTGCCAACACCAACAACACTGCCCCCACTTTACTCTCTCCTTCCAGATCCTATTTGAGTGAGTATAAAAGGCAGGACCAAATCACATCCAGAAGATGTGAAGGAAGATTCCAAAAAATCCGTGGCCTTCCCCACTATTGGTATCATAGCAACAATACAACTAATACTGATATTCAATTAATATTCTGAAGAAGTATATCCGAGCACTCTGAATTCTGTTCTGTCTTTTAATTAAAATTCTCAGAGGTCCACAGTGAGATAATGTTTCCTATCTAGCTTGCTTCCTTTCTGGTTTTGGTCTCTGCCAATTTGCATGTGGAGCTTACTGTGTCACAGTTACCATCTGTTTAAATAACCCACATCTCAGAGATTTACATGGCTGCACGTGTCTCAGCAAACCTTTCAGTTTGTAGATCTAGGTCAGTCAGCCTAGATTTTTAACAGAACAGTTGGCTTTCCTACAGAAATAATTGTATTTATAATTCTGGAGTGTTCATTTTCTTTGCCAAGTTCTTGATCATCTGCATATATTTTAATTCTAATAAAGCAGCATGATAGAGGGGAAGAAGCTGTGTATTAAAGACAAGACTTTTGGTAGGTCTCTTAAAATCTGGTTAATAACTAGGTTATATAACTGGCAGACTTACTTTGAGTCTCAGAAAACAGTAAAAGAATTTGAACTATTGAATTGTTTTTCTGTCTTTTAAGATACAATAATACTTGTCCAGTGAATTCAGAATGTTTCTTCATATCAAGCTTGTAATTTCCTGGAGCTGCAATCTCCTGATTTTTAAAACCAAGAGGTTATCACTATTACCTGACAAAATATTAGAAGAATCATTTAGAAGCTCGTTCTGTTTCAAAATGGGTCACCTTCTGTGACAGCTGGGTAATGTCCTTATTCCATTAGTAAACAACAATCAGATATATGAAAACACACATTAAAAAAATTATTTTATTGAAGTATAGTTGATTTACAACGTTGTGTTAGTTTCTGGTGTACAGTAAAGTGATTCAGTTATCTCTCTCTCTCTCTATATATATATGTAATAGTTTCTATCTGCTAATCCCAAACTCCCAATCCATCCCTCCCCAATCCCTCCTCCCCCCTGGCAACCACAAGTCTGTTCTCTATGTCTGTGAGTCTGTTTCTGTTTCATAGATGAGTTCATTTGCATCATATTTTAGATTCCACATATAAGTGACATCATATGGTATTGTCTTTCTCTAATTTACTTCACTTAGTATGATAATCTCTAGGTCCATCCATGGCATTATTTCATTATTTTTTATGGCTTAGGAGTATTCCATTTTATATATATACCACACCTTCTTTATCCATTCATCCATCAATAGACATCTAGGTTGTTTCCATGTCTTGGCTATTGTGAATAGTGCTGCTAGGAACATGGGAGTGCATGTATCTTTTCGAATTATAGTTTTGTCCAGATATATGCCCATGAGTGGGATTACTGGATCTTATGGCAACTCTATCTTTAGTTTCTTGAGGACCCTCCATACTGTTTTCCATTGTGGCTGCACCAATTTACATTCCCACCAACAGTGTAGGAGGGTTCCCTTTTCTCCACACCCTCTCCAGCATTTGTTACTTGTAGACTGTTTAATGATGGCCATTCTGACCAGTGTGAAGTGGTACCTCACTGCAGTTTTGATTTGCAGTTCTCTAATAATTAATGATGTTGAGCATCTTTTCATGTCCCTATTGCCTATCTGTATCTTCTTTGGAGAAATGTCTATTTAGGTCTTCTGCCATTTTTTTTTTTTTCACCCATTCTCTCTCAGACTGTTTATATATTTTGTAGATTAACCCCTTCCACCTTCCATCTTTACAACTTTTTTCATCTTCCCAAAGTGAAACTCTGTACCCACTAAACAGTAACTCCCCACCCCCCCTCCACTAAACAGTAACTCCCTATCGCCCCCTCCACTAAACAGTAACTCCCCATCCCCCCTCCTCTCAGCCCCTAACAGACACTCTTCTTTCTACCTCTATGAATTTGACTACTCTGCTACTTTGAGGTTCCTCATGTAAGTGGAATCATACAATCTTTGTCCTTTTGTGACTGGCTTATTTCACTTAGTATAAACAATTTCTTTTTTACTATTTTTAATCTTAGGTTACTTTTATAACTCTAATTTATATACTTATACGATATTATTTAATCTTTCAAATTTAAACAGTACTTTTTGATTCCTTGCAATGAAAGATTTAACATCCTTTCTCCACTTCCAAAATCCCTCCACGCTATCCATCTCTCGTGTTACTACTTTTATTTCTTTAAGTTATTTTTAGTTCTTCAAGTTATTTTCAGTTCTTCAAGTAGGTGGTTCTCTTTACTGAACTCTAGACTCATACTCAAGTGTCTACTTGATCTCTCCACTTGGATGTCTAACAAACACCTCAGATTTAAAATATCCCAAACTAAATTCATGGTCTTTGGCCCCACCCCATTCTGACACCCCCTCCACAGTCTTCCTTACTCAGTAAAGGCCAACTTCATCTTTGTAGTTGTTTGGACCACAAATCTTGTAATCATACCCCATTCCTTTTTGTTCCCCTCATGCCTCACAACCAAAGTGAGAGAAAATCCTTTTGAATTTACCTCAAAATATATATCCAGACTCTGAACACTTCTCATTACCTTCCCTTGTCCAAATCATTGCCATCTCTCACTTGAATTATTAAAGTATTCTAACTTGTCTCCCTGCTTTCTCCCTTGTGCTCCTGTAGTCTAATTACAAAATAGTAGGCAAGAAGTATTTTTTTTTGAAGTATAGTTGCTTTATAATATTTTGTTAGTTTCAGCCAAGAAGTTTTTTTTTAACGAATATCAGATCAAGTTACTCCTCTGCTCAAAATCAGCCAATGGCTTTCTCTCTCATTCTGAATAGAAGCCAAAGTCCTTGTGATGGCCCAACTCGCAACCACTGCGCCACCAGGGAAGCCCTTCTGCCATTTTTTGATTGGGTTGTTTGCTTTCTTTTTTTGTTACTGAGTTGTATGAGCTGTTTGTATATTTTGGAAATTAAGCTCTTGTTAGTTGCATCACTTGCAAATATTTTCTCCCATTCCACAGGTTGTCTTTTCATTTTGTTTGTGGTTTCCTTTGCTGTGCAAAAGCTTGTAAGTTTGATTAGGTCCAATTTGTTTATTTTTGTTTTTATTTCTATTGCCTTGGTAGATTGACCTAAGAAAACATTGGTACGATTTATGTCAGAGAATGTTTTGCCTAAGTTCTCTTCTAGGAGTTTTATAGTGTCAAGTCGTATTTAAGTCTTTAAGCCATTTTGAGTTTATTTTTGTGTATGGTATGAGGATGTGTTCTAACTTCGTTGATTTACATGCAGCTGTCCAGTTTCCCAACACCACTTGCTAAAGAGACTGTCTTTTCTCCATTGTATATTCTTGCCTCCTTTGTTGAAGATTAACTGACTGTAGGTGTGTGGGTTTATGAAAACCCTTATTTTGAAAGACATTCTTGTGCTCTTTATGAAAACTGCCTTCTAACGTTTTTGTTTACAAGCTGCACACTAAAATTGACAATTCTGTTTCTATACTGTAGGCTTTGTAACACTCCCTTCCTCTGTATGGCCACCTCCAATTCACTCACCAATTAAATCTAGTCAGGAGTATCTCTACCATTCATTAAATTTAGCCATTGCCAATTATCTTCAACAATTCAAATAGCATTTATGGAATGCCTAGCTAAGTGCCAGACATGGAAATAGGTATAAAGGACACAAGGATAAATACCACATAATTCTCATCCTCAGAGCACTCAAAATCTACTAAAAGGGGCTTCCCTGTTGGCGCAGTGGTTGAGAGTCTGCCTGCCGATACAGGGGACACGGGTTCATACCCCGGTCCAGAAAGATCCCACATGCTGCAGAGCGGCTGGGCCCATGAGCCATGGCTGCTGAGCCTGCTCATCCGGAGCCTGTGCTCCGCAACGGAAGAGGCCACAGCAGTGAGAGGCCCGCGTACAGCAAAAAAAAAAAAAAAAAAAATCTACTAAAAAACACATGCACAGACACAAATACACAGTAAACATACACACACATGCACATGTTTGCATGAACACTGCAAACAAAAATACAATAATAATGAGTGCCATACATGCAGTATAAAAAATAAAGTTCTTCAGGAGCTCTTAAAGAGAAGCAGTTCATTAGCAATGGGAGTCAGAATTCACTGAATTAACTGTATTTTAACACAAAACAGAAGAGTTGTATTCTATAACCATTAATTATTTCTATCATATAAAGGAAAAAAATCACTTTCAGAGAAAATTTCCTCCTCTGGCTCATCTGTGCTTGGTTTGTGCATCCTTCAGTGTGTAGCATCTGGCTTTATCGTAAATGGATTTGATGGCTTAGGGCGGGAGCTGATTGGCAGAGACAGCTTAAGATCTGCAGAAGTGGTACCAGTGTTGCTATGGTGACAGAGCTCCTGCTTCCAAGTGGCTCAGTCAGGGTATGTCACATTGAACTGCAGTCACTGGGCCAGGAACCCAGGTCCTTCTGAACCCTAACCTGACGTCACTCCTTTTCCCCAGTAGTATTCATTATTCTATGCTGACTTCTCAGGTCAATATACACAATCAGTTCAAGCCTATGACTAAATTTGCTTCAAACAAAGGGAATTTAATGTGCAAACCGGATTCATTTCAGGCAAATGACGCAAGGTCATCTCTCTGAGCAAGCTCCTATGTCGCAATACCCCAATGGGGTGCCATTCACACTAGGCCCGAGTTCCAGGGGCACCATTCACTAGAGTATTCTCTGAGGGTTCTCCCCAGAGGCTATATTGAGGTACCCTACTGCAACTGAGTTAGTGTCTTAAGGCACTTTACAGTCCTTTCTAGAACTGTCTAGGATCACTTCTTTCCTATGAAAGAAGATCTGTTATATGTATGTATATTTTTAAATGTTCTATAGTCACTTTGAAACCATCCCTTTTTTTATCCCTCTCATTTCTTCAGAAAGGAAAGAACTGAGTGATTTTTTGCAGGACGCAGAGACCCATTTATTATAAGATGTCTGGCAAGCCTTGGTAAGAATATAGACAATTATAAATTCATAGCACTTAATAAATATTTCTATATTTAGTTCTGTCAACTATCGATTCACATAGACCTAATAGGATCACTGTTTATAATATAATGTAATACAATATATAAATTGTACATATATTTGAATGTTACAAAAGCACATTTCTTTTAAACTTTTCATTAAAGTTTTTAGTAATTGAGAATGGCCTTTCTCAAATTATTCTGAACTATTTAAGTTTCACTGCAAAAAAACCCAACCGAATAAACAAATGTTCAATTCTCCAAATTTCTTTTTTTTTTTTTTTAATATTTATTTGGCTGTACCGGGTCTTAGTTGCTGTGTGCAGGATCTCTGTTGCGGCGTGAGGGATCTTTTAGTTGAGGCATGCGAAATGTTAGTTGTGACATGTGGGATCTAGTTCCCTGACCAGGAACTGAACCTGGGCCCCCTGCATTGGGAGCGTGGAGTCTTAGCCACTGAACCACCAGGGAAGTCCCTCTCCAAATTTCTTACTGAAACTCATTATTGCATAAATCTGTGAAATGCAATGATTATGTGGATTTGAGTCAAGATCGTTTTCCCATACAAAGTAGGTATGCCCGAGTGTCCAGCGGTATACAAGTGACTCCAAAGTTCCCAAGCATTTTCTTTATTGATCACTGTTTAAAGTGCTGTTACTATTCATATAGGAGGGAAGCAAAAGCAAAACTCTTGCCCTTGTGGACACTATCATCTCGGTTGGGAGAAATAAAGCATACAGAGGAATGACCTAAAAACATTATTACAGCTACTGAAACATAAAGTAACAGAATAACTTGAGTCTTTAAGGTCTAACACTGCAGAGCTTCGCCATATACTAGCTTTCTCTCTTTCTCTGAGTAATACCACATCCTAAAATTAAGTAATTATTACCCATAATGATCAAACATTGCCTCTGGCAGTACTGAATTAAAATTTTTTCCAGATTCACAATTTTTATATGTATATACAGACTTAGCCTTATAACACAATCTAAATTCTCACCAATAAGAAGCAGTTTATAATCATTTGGTCCTCTAAGCATCAATAAAAGTAGTGACACTTTAAAATGTACAAAATGTACATGTATGTACATGCAGTGTAGAAGCTAAAGTTGAGAGACACAAAGACCTGTGTAATACAAACTTAGAGAAGAAAAATGTGACTGAGTTTCATGACAAGCATGTAAAAATTCACAATTTGTGGGGGTTTAAATACCTAAAAACTATATTGATTGAAAGTTAATATGGACTCTTTATCCTTTTTGGAGCTGCTGAAATTTATGATTCCTTACCAAAATTGACGTCACTGTAAATCTTATTAGAGGAAACTTTGAGAGGAAGGTAAAAAGGGAAATACAAGTAAAATGGCTTCAAGTTAGCGGAAATTGTAACAGGCAACTGGCTGAGGGAAACATTACCTCTAATCCCAGAAAATCAGTTTGCAGGGAGTCTCTATGATGTATTATGCTCCTAATGCTTTATGACATAGCATACCCACATGCCACTATTTTATTCAATGGATATTTTTTCAGCCAGTTGCTACAAGAACAAGCCAAGGACTTTTTCCACCTTCTACTAGATTCCAGTTTTAGTGGTTGAAAGCCTGCAGCCTCCAAAACCATAGCTGACACCTCTGGGGTTCAAATACCACATTACTCATGGAAGTTCATGTGTTGTATCCATAAAATCCAGCTTCTCAAAGTTTATCATCCATGTGTTAAAATCTTAATGAAAATTAGATAGGAGATAACTTTCCAATAGTATATTTTGGGCTGTGTGAGCACATCTCCTGAAAATGGAAATTTAGTCAAGTGGAGATTTTCATTTAAAATAGATAATTTAAATCTAGCAAAGTACTGTCTATGGCAAAGGGAATAGAAATATACATGCTTAATATTAAGACCAAATTCCTTACAGCCTTTGAAGGTTAAAAGGGCCAAACTCTTGTGATTGGGAAGGACCACAAGTAAATGTTAACAGAAAGATGGCCAAAAATCTTTTTTTTTTCTATTTTATTAATTTGTATTGGAGTATAGTTGCTTTACAATGTTGTATTAGTTTCTGCTGTACAGCAAAGTGAATCAGTTATACGTATATCTATATCCCCTCTTTTATAGATTTCTTCCCCAAAATCATATTTTTAACAAAGTTTCAGTAGAGTCTTCTGTCTTAACATCTCTAATATTTAGCTATGTTTATGATAGAGAAGTTATTACTATTATCTGACCCTTCATTAAGGAAGGGATGGGATCAAGATGTCAGAATAAGAACTTATTGAAGCCTCCTATCTGCTCCAAATCCATACAAATGTCAGAAATATATTTGAAAAACAAAAAATTCACAAAGCTGGTGGAAAACAAAACATGACCTAAGTGAGAAAGAAATATTTAAATGACAAAATTCAGACTGCTACAAAAAAGATGGAGGACAGCCCCAAGACAGCAATAAACTTGGGGGTGGTGGGAACAGGTACACTGCCAATTAGAGAAGTGGAGGTGGCCCAGGGGCTAAGGGTGTTTGGCTGCATCACCAATCACATGCCTCTCCATAGCCAAACCTGCCTCTACATAAACCCCAAGCCTTACTTACACCCCGAAGGAGAAACTAGGGGTGTCCAACTCCAGGGTAACTTGAGCAGGCATGTCCAGGCAGAGTCCCCAGAGACAGCCCCCAACAGCCCAGAAATGGGATACCTCATCTCCAAGCATCTTCTGCCACTTTTCCACAATCATGGGTAGGGAAGCATAAGATGCTGTAAACAGGTCTTAAACTCACAGACAAAGGTGAAAACACAACATGGGATTACCATATGAAAGAGAGGCCCAAATAGGACACACAAAAATAACCCAGTCCATAGAAGAGAAAATAGAACAAAAAGAAGTAACACATTTAATAGAACAAATCACCCTCCATGGATATCAGACACAGAAAACCAATGAGATCTTAGAAATGAAAACATTATTTTTTAAATTAAAAACTGAATAGATAGGCTAAAAAACAAAAGAGATGTAACTGAAGAGTGGATAGGTTCAACAGAAATAAGTGCATATGTCCATAAAATACTTGTACAAGACTGTTCATAGTAGCTTTTTAAAAAATAGTCCAGGGCTTCCCTGGTGGCGTAGTGGTTGGGAGTCCGCCTGCCAATGCAGGGGATGCGGGTTCGTGCCCCGGTCCGGGAGGGTCCCGCATGCCGCGGAGCGGCTGGGCCCGTGGGCCGTGGCCGCTGGG
Organism: Lipotes vexillifer; assembly: GCF_000442215.2. NCBI lineage: Eukaryota > Metazoa > Chordata > Mammalia > Artiodactyla > Lipotidae > Lipotes > Lipotes vexillifer. The sequence continues at coordinate 1,182,411 of NW_006777583.1, read as the reverse complement.
CCTGCGCGTCCGGAGCCTGTGCTCCGCAGCGGGAGAGGCCACAGCAGTGAGAGGCCCACGTACCAATGATTAAAAAAAAAAAAAAAAAAATAGTCCAAATGCTCATCAATAAAAGTCTGGACAAACAAATTGTAATATATTCATATAATGACATACTTCTCACAAAGGAACAAACTGTTGAGACAAACAACACCATGAAAAAAATCTCATAGACATATTGAGTGAAAGAAACCAGATGCAAAAGAGTACATGCTAATTTCATTCATATAAAGTTCAAAAATGGGCAAAAGTAACTTATAGTGATAGAACTATCAAAATAATGGTTGTCTCCAGTGGAGGGTGGGGATTGCCTGTAAAGGGGCCCAGAAAGACCTTTGGGAATCATGTAATTGTTCTATATCTTAATTAGTATTAAGCATTTGGGATCTGTACATTTTAAAGCATATAAATTCCATTTAAAAAGAGTGAGGAAGTGAGCTGGAAAACTGAGCAAAGAAAGTATACCAGAATGCAACAAAAAAGGAAAAGAAAATGAGAGCTTGAAAGAAAAACATAGAGACCTCAAGGATGGATATGAATCTTTAAACATTTATATAATAGTAGTTGCTGAAACAGAAGAGATACAGCCAAATAGAGGAAATGCTTCAATAAGTTATAACTGAGCATTTCTCAAATCTAAATAAAGACATCAGCCCTCACAATCAAAGAGATGAGAGAATACAGAGGACACAGATCACAATTAGTCTGGGAACACTAAGAATAAAGGGGAAAAAAACCCCCTAAGCTTCCAGTACAAACACTGAAGAAAACAAAATTAATATTAGGTTTAAACAGAATTCTCAGTAATATCTGATACGAGAGGACAGTGGAAACATATCTTTAAAGTTATGAGATATACTACTTTGAACAAAATTCAACGCTCCTAAGCTATATAATTCATATGTGAAAGCAAAATAAGGACATTTTCAAGTATGTGAAACTCAAAGGTTATCACTCTCAGACACTGTCTAAAAGAATTACTACAGGAGATACTACAGTAAAATGAAAAATAAATATGAGAGAAAAATGGAACATGGAAGTAGTGGTGAGCAAAGAAAACAGTAAAATGTAGGATTAAGTGCAAACAAGTGTAAATTATAAATTTTTAAAATTGCAATAATAATTTGTAATTTAAATCCCAGGTGCAACCAACATGAGAAGTGTCAAGGAAAGGAAGAAAGAAAAAAATTCAAGTTTCCTTAGATTCTGGTCTTATCTGGGGAGACTATAGCTACTGAATAACTCTGGTCATTGAAGTAAAATATGAGTTTAAATCTTTGTTAAAAATGAAGGTTTTCCCACTAGGAAGAAAGTGAGACTATAATATTCAATCATTATCAGTTCAAGTTTGGCCAGTACCAGTGCTTTGCCTGGACAATTCAGTTATTTTTTAAAAAAATCAAATTAGTTGCCAAAAATACTTAAAAATAGAAGTATTTACATAAAATCCAGATGGTTTGGCAAGTCAATTTTAAAAAAGAAGGGAGGGAGAAGAAATAAGGAATAAAAAAGGGAACATTAAAAGTAGTTGCGAGATTTATATAAAATGATAGAAGAACACTATGAGTTTTACACAATAAATCTGAAAATCTAGGAAAATAATCTCTTTAGGAAAACATTATCAAAATTGGCATAAAATAATTCAGAGACATTAAAGAGTTCACAAACAACAGAAGAGATGGAACGTATCTACCCTTAAAAAGTTAGTTGTTAAAATAGTTTAATGAGTGAATTTCCATACTCCTTTGAGGAGAAAGATAATTTCCAGCTTATAACAACTGTTCTGTGGTATGGAAAAAGTGAAAAAGCTATTGTAATCATTTTATAATGCTAAAATAACTCCTATACCAAAGCCAGACAGGGCAATATGAAAACAAAAGCCAACCTTATTTACAAACAACATGTAGTAAAAATTCTAAATAAAAATAGTAGCAAATCAAATCAACTATACTTCAATAAAATTTTTAAAAATCCTACAAAAAGTTGCAAATCAATTTCAAGACCAAGTGTTTATTCCAAGAATGCAATGGTGTTTCAATACTAAAAAAATATATCAATGCAATTCACTATACTATAGACAAAAGGAGAAGAAAAAACCCACAGGAGGACCTCAAACAACATTATATAGAACTCCCATTTCTGATTAAAACAAAAACAAAACTCATAGAAAACTAAGAATATAAAGCAAACTAAGAAACATTCTTGACTCAGTATGGAATCTACAAGAAAACAAGAATAATCACATTTACTGGTGAAAACTAAGTCCAGGAACAAGAAACGGACTCCCCTGTGTCTTCTATTATTCAACAGCATACTGAACTTCTTCAAGGTGGCTTATAAATCAAGAAAAAAGAAGAAAAGAGGGATATAATATTTAAAAGGAAATGAATTTTAAGGTGGAAACTAATAGTTTCCTATGATATACTTTTTCTTTCTTAGCAAAAGATTCCAGTTTGCCTAACAGACAGACAAACATTGAAAAGTTACATATAGTGTTGTCAAGGATATGAGGAAGGAAATATATGCTCCCATATGGGAGGGTGTACATTGGTATAAATTTTTTGGAGGGCTATTTTCCTTGTCTATTAAAATTTTAAATATTCATACACGTTAACCCAAAGATTTTCCTTATCAGAATCCACCCTAAACACACCTATATGCATATACATAGAGACATATAAGAAAATATTCACTGTGACATTGTTTGTTATCATGTAAACCTGGAAAGAACCTAAATGTTCAGCAGAAAAGGAAGAGCTAAATAAACTAAACAAACTTCCATACTAGTCATTTATTCACAAATATTTGTTGAACACCAATTATGGGCCAGCTACGATAGTAGGTCTTGGGGATATATCAGTGAACTCTGAAAGTAAGTTCTACGTTCTAGTGGAGGAAGACAGACAATGAAGAAATAAATCTATTACATGCCAGGTAGTGATAGGTGTTAGGAAGAAAAAAAAGGTTAAGGGGAGATAGACAGATGACATAAAGAGAGAGAGAGAGAGAAGAGAGAGAGGAGACAGAGAGAGAGAGAAGCTGAATGGGAGGTTGCAGGAGATGGAGAGGAACAGCAGAGAGTTTCTGATGAGGCATGCTTGAGTGGAGACTTGAATGAAGTAAAGGAATGAAGAAAAATATCTAGGAGTGGAGCTCTTCAAGTGGGAGACATGAAAGGGATTATGTTCAGTATGTTCCAGAAACATTAAGGCATAGCCAGTGTGGCTAGAAAGGAGGCAGCAAGGAAGATAATGAGATGGGGTGGCCATACTCCATGGATCCCATCAGGTAAGGATATAGGATTTTATTTTAAGTTGACTGAATAGCATGCAGCTATTAAAATATATGTCCTGGTACAGAGTCTGCGAGACACACAGAGTAACAAAAAAGCTGTAGAATAATACACGCCTGTAACAGCTTTTATATTAAAACCATACACACACACAAGGCAAAGCTAAAATGTCCTGTGTGTGTGTGTATGTATGTATATATGGACACATTTTTTTAAAAGCCGGAAGGATACATTCCAAAGAGGAAACACTGGGGACAGCTCTAGAATGGAGAAAGCAGTCAACAGGGATTTTAGTAAACCTATCCATATATTTTAAATTTCTTTATGATGAGAAAGAATACATGTATTATTTGCTAAATGAAACAAGAGGGGGGAGATATGGGGATATATGTATATGTGTAGCTGATTCACTTTGTTATAAAGCAGACTAACACACCACTGTAAAGCAATTATACTCCAATAAAGATGTTAAAAAATTAGATGAAGAAAAATAATGATCATCGTTAACCATTCAGCAAACTTTGTATCCTGAAAGAATGGGTATTGTTGCTACACTCTTCTCCAGATGAGCTCTTTGAAATCTTACAAGTAAGATTGTACTCATGTACATGAGTACATGTATGAGTATGCCAATTACTCATAAAAACTAACTTTTTCTGGAAACTTCTCACTTTCATTTGTGTGTGTGTATATATGTGTGTGTATGCGTGTGTGTGTATCCTATGAAAGGTGTTATGCCATCAGCAGGAGTAGTAAGAAATATGAACTGAAGAAAGAGAAACTATAATGAAAATCATGAGTGATGATTGGTGCAAAGATAAGTCATATAATTTATTTACACAACAATGTGTCCAACATGACAAAAGTTTGTAGGCTTATAGAAAGGTGAGTCACAGTGAGGCACCTCTTTCCAAAGATTCCTGAGTCAGGGAAGCACAGAAATAGACCTGGTACTTGTGTACCTTCATGGAAAGATAATCCTTTAGATGCATACTGATGATTAAGTTGAAACCATGGTCCTCTAAATCATACCTGAATGTATCAGAGTGAGGAAAAGTGATGTATACAATCTAACAATTAGGTGTGGAAGGCCCTAGAAACTTAATTTTCTTATTGCCAACTATTTCATAAACACTGTGCTTGGCGCAGTGAATAAGGATCCGCCTGCCATTGCAGGGGACACGGGTTCGAGCCCTGGTCCAGAAAGATCCCACATGCCGCAGAACAACTAAGCCCGTGCACCACAACTACTGAGCCTGTGCTCTAGAGCCAGCGAAACACAACTACTGAAACCCACATGCCTAGAGCCTGTGCTCTGCAACAAGAGAAGCCACCGCAATGAGAAGCCCACGCACAGCAAGAAAGAGTAGCTCCCGCTCGCCGCAACTAGAGAAAATCCACATGCAGCAAAAAAGACCCAACACAGCCAAAAATAAATAAATAAATAAATTTAAAAAAATAAAATAAACACTGTGCATAGAGACAAAGATATACAGATAAATGACTCAAAACCTTTTTAAAACAATGGCCTCTTTAAAAGTCTTCTGTAAACTCTGTAGAGATACCCATGACTCCCCTTCCACCACAGCCACATTTCCCACTAAAGAATTTATTTTAATTCCTTCAAACTGGCACTCAGACATTTTGCAACTTTGTGGAAATACGTGAATAATTTTATTTACAACATTTCCAAGTAATTAATTATCTTAATTACAAACACTGAAATCTGTAACATTACCTAATTTCTAATTTGCAATCACTGGCATAGTGCATGACATGAATATGTTAAGTCAAGTGTTAAGTTTTATGTGAATTTAAGTAAGCTGTAGTCTCTCATGATTATGGTCCCAAAACATATTGTTCAAATCTAGATTCACATCTAGGTTCCTGCCACTTAACAGCTGTATGTCCTTAGGAAATTTATTTAACTTCTCTCTACTTCAGTTTTCTCACCTACAAATGGAGGAGATAAAAATCTACCTCTTGAGTTATTATTATGGTAATCACAATTTTTTGTGGGAATCACAATACATTAAGTGATTACCTAATATATATGAAAATGCTTAACACCACCAATGGCATCTATACATTGGTTCCCTTCCCTATACCATAACACAGATGAAGACTGGAAGGAAAGAAAGAAGAGAGAATGGAAGAAAGAAAGCAATAGTGGTCATGAAGAGACCTCTAGCAGAAATAAAGCAAAGAAATCCAGAAATCATAAATTGGAACAAAAATTCTCACCACATCTCTCAGGATGTCTGACCTTTATGGTAAATTACCCATCTTTTAACTTCACTCAATAACCATAAACACACACACACACCTAGGACTGTCTTGGGGCTAGACACAATAATTAGGACTATGACCACAGGGCAGAAAAAGACATACCCTATTCCTTCTATGGGTTTATGGGTTGAGAGACACTCAGAGAAGACTTCTCAGTATATCTACAAAGACCACTGACGAATAGGGGGAGAGAGAGAACATTCCATCAATTAAGCAGTAAGGAAACCAATGATATGTGGATGATAGTGTCCATTTTGTTCTGTTTCTTTGCTAAAGCTTCAAATACAGAGCATATATGAACTTCTATGGCACATTTAGAGAACTAGTGTCCTGGTAAGAAAACTTGGGAACTAAACATGAGAGGGTAGACTGATGATTGAGAGAGGGGAAAAGAATGAAGCAAGGACGAAGTAAAAGCCCAATCAAAATCTAAGATGTAATCTTGTCAAAAATTAGGATGATTCTGCTTTTCTACAAATTTGTTTGTATAGTAACAATATACAAAAAAATAGGCACTGGGCAAAAAACACTGTAATTGAAATACTACATCATTTTACTAACCACTGAGAGATACTCCCACTTACTGCTTGCTATGATCTCACATCTATCTAACTTCCAGCTCCTTGCTCCTTTCCTCTCACTAGCCAGTCCAGTCATAGCTATTTGGTCTACTGAAGCAATGCGGCAGAGAAACGCAAATAAACCATGGTGCAAGTGTAACTGGTCCGTTCTGCTTCAACAACTACACAATGGTTAACATGCCTTAAAAGGCTCCTTGCGCCAGCCCCTTGTCAAGTGACTTAACCTCACTGCACCTCTTAATTCCTCACGTATGGTAGACATTATTTTATCTTTATCTTAACGGTGAAGAAATCGAAATGCAGAGATGTTTATTAACATGCCAAAGGTCCTTCGGTTTAAAATGTGGTACCTATGTCTCATCCAAATTCCATGGTCTTAAATACTACCCCATATGTATTCCACAGACTTTTTTTCATTCAGTAAATACTAGGTAATTACTATATGCTAAGCACTCTGCTTGGTACTCAGAAATCCAGGTTGCAAGTTGGAGAAACTGGACAACTAAATTGATGCAAACTGAGGTTTTGCCAGACTGATAAAATGAAGAATGATGAGGAATTGAGGATACTTTCAAGACAGTATGAAGGAATGGTTCATGGAATTTAAGAGAAATGAGAAAAAAGGGGACAAGGGGAAGCTGATAGGCAAAAAGTAGACTGAGGAGCCAAAGGCTGAAGAAGAAAGAGTATTTTAACAGTAATCATGTAAGAAAGCAGAGAAGAGAGGCTGCAGTCCAAGACTGGGTTGCAGGAATTAATACTTTCAGGTGTGGAGCCATTCTGTAATAAGGTAAAGGTCACTAAGGACAAAGAGGATGAGGAATCCAGAGGCCAGAGTGATGGCGATCACCAGAGGGAGAAAGCAAATGTGATCTAAGAACTTAGCTGTTCAGTGTACGAGGGAGAGTGACAGTGAAGAGATGGACAGGAAGGAGAAAAGGTAGTGGATGGGACAGTGAGAGCCTAAGGAGAAAGGAGCTTTACACAACCATTTACACCAGAACCTACATCTGATATTGTTTTTATCACTGTAACAAGGTTAACATTTAAAACATATTGCCTATATGTGTTTTCATTTCACTTCCCAGGAAATCATGTTTTCCAGCAGATACTCTGACATTATAACAAAATGGAAGGGGAGGGGGAAACTATTCCTTGGGATGGAGAAGGGTATTGCACAGGAAGCCGCTGTAAGGTTGGAGGAAGGAATGAAAGGCTGCCAGATGTAGCCTAGTGGACTGTGGGAGCAGAGGAGAGATACTGGCAGGACTGAAAGGCAGATGCACAGGTCCTTTACTTTCCCACTCTGGGAAGGGCAGAGCATTATGTAAACTTTTAGGTAGGTATAGGTAGCTCTAAAACACTGCAAAGTCTGGCTAGTGGCACACTTCCATGCATGCTGTCTGAGGAAGTGCTTCACATGCCCACACCCAGCATTGTACGACATATAGCAGAGCATAAGTAGCTGAAAGTGGCTCAATGGGTGAGCTGAGTTAGAGCTCCAAGACCCCCACGCTCTCTATTAGGGCATGCAGGGAATCCAGGAGAAGATGAGGAGGTGCTAATAGGGTTGGAGTGGGACTAAATAACACAGTGTGCAGGGACTTTATGAGGAAAGACAAAGAATTTGGACCAGGGGCATCAGCTGTAAGTGCTCATGTGGTACCCACATTGTAAGTCTTGCAGACAGACTTCAGCAGCCACGGGTCTCGAAAGTGAACCAAATCAGTCCCTGCACAGCAAGGACCCAGGAAGGTCCAAAGGATATAGATTGGTTATGTGACTCCCATTAATCCCACTAAGATATCATGTAAGCCCCATTCTCTCATACAACCAGAGGCCACTTTGGAGAAGAAAAGAAGGAAAGGAAGAAATATGTAAGAGACTGAATATTTATTCACTTGAAAAAGACTAAGCGTCCAAAATAGGTTACTTAAGTCAGAAGATAATATGATACAATAAATTGTCAAGCTTAAGGTTTACCTTTTCCATTCTCCCCAGTCAAACCCTTCACAAACCCCACTACTCAGTGCAAATCAGCTCACAAACAGAACATTAAGTACCTCCGTTTCCTTGGCAAATATGCATACAGTGTGCAAATTTACAGTTTCAACATACACAAACATTGAAAAGTAATTCTTCCAAGTTATCATTATTGGTACATATTAAAATACTTTTAAACTAAATTTCCCATACCTTAATTTCATCTTATTTCTTCTAGTCATATACCTCTACATCATCAAATCAATCTTCCCTGCTTTTAGATTTTTCCTTTGCTGCTTATCATTATTTGTATATAATATCCTTTCTTAAACGGATATAATTCAAGTTGTATATATTTAGCTTCTATAATTTTTCCTTTTAAATGAATCCCCATGTTTCCTTAATTTGATTTTTCCTGTTCTACATGTCATTTCTTTATTTTTAATACCTTTCAGGTTTAGAAGCAGCTAGAAAGGAATGCTTTGTGAGTGATGTCTCATTAAAATAGGAGCAGAAAGAAATTATCCTTGATATGCCACACATCACACGTCAGCCTTCTCAGCTATTAAATCACCACATAAAGGTATACAGTATGACTTCCACTATCATTCCTATTTCCTTCATACTTAATATTTTCAGAGTTAAATTAGAGTTTAGCTGCCCCAAAACCCGCTGCACAAAAGCTCAAAAGACCTTACTTTTTTCCTCATTAATTTCCTGCAAATGTTAAGATTTCCTTGCACAAAGTAACAGTTTCCATAGTAAAACTGAGTGGAGCACATATGGTAAACCTCTGTACCTTCCTCTTAATCTTGCTTTGAACCTAAAGCTGCTCTAAAAATACTGAGTCTCAAAAAAACTGAGTGGGGGTCATTCATGGGCTGGTAACCCAAGGGACCCTGCTGGTGTGAAAATTCCAGCCTTCCCGTTATTCCTGTTGAAATCTGTTTCAGCTTCCCTTTTTCTCCTAAAGGATGAACACTTATATGTGTTATTCCAAAATGAGTCCAATTAAACTCCTTTTCTATCCTAGATCTATTACAAATACACCTCCATCTTTATGTGAACAACAATTAAGATCCTCTCAAAGTAGCTTTCAAGGAATTGGCCATTAAAATATACCTTAGCAGGAAACAAAAAATCAGTACTATGTTCACTGGAAGAAAAGCATATAAAAGGAGAATTGCTGATCCCTAATGGACCTAATAATTTCATGAGTGTGGAAGTTCCCTTTACTACAAGAGGAGTAAAAATAATGAACTGTAGAGGGCCGACCTCTAGCCTCTACCAGGTGGCTCCTCACAGTGAAATATACTGGGCCTAATGATACCACTCTACTTCTTGAGTGTGTAATTCCCACAAGGGTTCTCTTGGAATCCACTGACAACCTCAAGTATAGAGAAGGGAATACTGAGGAAAAATCATTCCTATTAATCAGTACTATTTGTTACACAAACAAATAAATGATACTGTGGTCTGTAACTTTCTAAATCAATTAGAATATGTGCACAACATAGTCATCAGTATTCTTGCTAACATTTTCTAAATCAAAAGCAATATATAAATCATACTGGTGGCGATAGTGTTAAAACTGTTATTCTGCAGATATTGTGTTTATAATGTGGGATATTCTAATTCTATCACCCCCTGTATCCTTCAGAACCAAGATTCTCAACGTGGAAGAAAGAAAACCACATAGTCCTAAACCTGAATCATAAGTATTAACATTAATTTATGTATATATAATGAAAAAGCCTAGAAACAATGGCAAATCCTGTCTCAACGAGCACCACTGGGCCCAAATTACAGTCTTGAAACACATTTACCACTAAAGAAAACCAGGACTTTTTGGAGAAATGGCTGATCCCTGGTCTAGGGTAGGGAAGGTATAAGGAGACCCCAGAATATCTTAACAAAGTAGATAGCAAGGAAGCTATCCGAGACTAGTACGGTCATTTATAAAGGATTTAGGGGCCAACCTGAAGAGCATCCTACTGGCCAAAGATGTGGGAATGAAGCCAACAACTGTGCCAGTATTTCAGAACTAGAAGAGAAGGGGAACTAGGCTTTGGGAAGTATCAATATTTAATGGACAAGTAGAGAATATTCCACTAGAGAAGAAAGAGACTAAGAGGCAAAGAGAAAAAAAAAAACATAGAGGATGTTATATCATGGAAACTAATGGAAAAAAATGTTTCAAGGACAGAGTGGTCATCAGCATCAAATATTCTAAGAATTCAAATAAGATAAGAACTGAAACACATCCAATGGATTTAGCACTTTGACACCCTTAGCTGGGGCTGTGGTACACTTGTATATGGCTCAACTAAAATATATGAATGTGATATACAAACAAAATGTCACAGTGCTAGACATGTAATTTGTATGGCAAAACATCTCTGAGACAAGTATGATTCGATTGTGTGTGTGACACGTGTGTTGGGTGGGGGGAAGGGGAAGGAGTGAAAGATTTATAGAGAAAATTAGGCCAACTAAGCCAATCTGCTGAGAAAGTCTGATAAATAGCAAGACAGTAATTCATTAAAAATAAAGACCAAACTCAAGTATGGATGTTTCAACTCTGCCAAAAGTGTGAAACATTTTGAGGATACACAGAGATACTAAACGTGCTTTTAAATACATGAGAATAGTAAAATGGACCCAAAAATCTATTCCTGATATAACCTACAGGAAGAGATAGTTCATAAGTATAAAGGTAAAAAAACTTAGGTTTGAAGAATGGAATAACTCCAATTCAGGATAAATGTATAAAGGGAAAAGTTCCTTGTGAGTACACAATTTGTCTCCGTGCGTGTGCGTGTGTGTGTGTGTCCTGAATATATTTCTTTAGGAAGACTACCATCCTACCAAACCATTATTCCATCATCTCTGGACTGTCATTATCACAAAAGATTGCTAATCGGTTGGTCTTCCTGCCTCCAGTTTGTCTTCACTCCAATCCATTCTGCTAAAAGATGTCTAATTTACACGGTTGTGCTAGTGGCACTCTGGCTAAGAAATCTCCAGTGGCTCCCACCACCTACCAAAGACATTTCAAAGCCTTCCAGCATGGAGGTCTATTCCAAAACTTCATGTTGATGCCGCTGCTCATCTGAAAAACTTGTCATTTCCTTTATATGTGCCATTTCCTCCATCTGTCGAAATCATAGTGATCATTAAAACCCAAGATGGGGCTTCCCTGGTGGCGCAGTGGTTGAGAATCTGCCTGCTAATGCAGGGGACACGGGTTCGAGCCCTGGTCTGGGAGGATCCCACATGCCGCGGAGCAACTAGGCCTGTGAGCCACAGCTACTGAGCCTGCGCGTCTGGAGCCTGTGCTCCGCAAGAAGAGAGGCCGCGATAGTGAGAGGCCCGCGCACCACGATGAAGAGTGTCCCCCGCTTGCCACAACTAGAGAAAGCCCTCACACAGAAATGAAGACCCAACACAGCAAAAATAAATAAATAAATAAACTCCTACCCCCAACATCTTCAAAAAAAAAATTGTATATTTATATATATATAAAAAAAAGAAAAACCCAAGATGAAACATATCTATTAATGGAGAATTTTCTGTTCATCTCCTCTCTAATTACTCCCTTTTCTGGATCCTTCTATCATTTGTTCTGCCTTTTTAATGGAATTTATAAGATATAGCTTTATTTCATGTTTATCAGAATACAAAGTTTATCTCTCCATACTAAATTTCATATTCCTTGAAGACAGGGTAAACATCTTAGTCTCATGTGTATATCTCATAATAAGCAGTAAAAAGCTTGACTCTGTACCTGATGGATAAAGCCTTATTAAAGTGAATAAATAATATGTGTATAATGAGAGAAGCTAAATTTTAAGAGGCTCCTTGGAAGTAGACATAGAGTGTACTTAGAGAACCAAAAGTATCTGACTACTCATGAATATTATCAATTCATCTTGATTCCCCAAAGTTAAATATAAACCCTAAAAGACAGCTTGATAACCAGATGCCCAGATAAAGATAACAGCCAGTCAGTAAGCCACCTGATGTATGGAACCATGCAATACTCATCTTTGATTCCCAATCAATGTTGCATTGGACCTGGCAGACAGTTGGACATCAATAAGTGATATTTATTTAGAAAACTGATTAATCAACTCACTCAACTATCTACTGAGCATATCAATGTTCTAGGGGTGTTCTTGGTGCTTTGGTTACAGCAGTATATAATTAGAGGCAAGATCCTTGCCTTCATGGGGCTTATATTCTCAAAGCACCTTGACAAGCAAAACAAAGAGATAAACAAGAAAATTTTCAGGTAACTATATGTAACAGAAAAGACAGTGTGCCTGGGGATCATGATCCAGTGGGAGAGTGGTAAGAGGTGAGAGGTTAGGTGGATGAGGTAGGCAGAGTCTAAAGTCTATTGGGTTTCGAGGGTCACAGTTTGAAATTTATTTTTAGTACACTGGGAAGCAATGGGAGAGTTTTACAGATATTAGGAAGAACAATTTGGTTTAGTTTACATTTTTAAAGGCTTACTCTGTGCAAAAAATAGATATTAGAGAGGCAATGAAAACTGCTGTAAATCCAGCTGAGATGTGAGAGGCTGGCTTGGAATTGGGTTGAGACAGATAGAGAGGGCAATGGTGATGGGGTTTGGTGAAGCAGGCTAGTGCGGGAGCAATATGGCGGGAAAGAAATGGATCAGTGAACAAATGTGGCAATACAAACGAAGATAAAAGTGAAGGAATGGATCACAGTATTTCCTAAAGAGCTCAAGTTATTGATTGTCCCCAAACAGCCTTTACTGACCACTAGACTTGAGGCAGGAGATAGATGGGCCCCCGGGGCAAACAACTGGAATTTGTTCTCTGTGGACCGATACTCCAAGACAAAAAGAGCAGGACAATTGAGGGAGAAGGCTGGGCCCTGCCCAAGAAGATAAGAGACCACATATTTCTCATTCTCAAAGTCAAGAGACCTCCCCAATTACACATGTGCAGAAAAGCTCCTTGGAGGTCAAAAAGGGAGGGGGAGCCACCCCATAGTAAGTGATGCTAACTACGCATAGACCTCTTCGGTAGAGTCCATCTTGGCTAAGAGATGCGCATGCACACATGGGAGGATCCTGAGATAAACCAAATACGGACTATGAACCAGGCAAATCAAAATGACTGGCCAAGGAAACCCAGAAGAAATGTCCTATATAAGTGATTTAAACAGCCACGAAGGCGTGACTCTCTCTCTGAGCCCACCTGTGTGTCTGTCCACACGTACTGTACTCTTTTTTCCTCCTAATAAACACATTACTTGTTTCACTACTTTCTATCTTTGTGGGAATTCTTTTTCTGCAAAGCCGAAGAGCCAGGGCTTTGTCACTGACCACTGGTCTAGTGGCTAGGATTCGGTGCTCTCACTGCCGAGATGCGACCCCAATCTTTGGCCAGGAACCGAAACCCTGCTTCAAGCCACTGCGGGCCCACGCCACCTGAGATCAAACTCAGTACCCTGACTGAACTCCTATCTTTCCTTTACCTTCCCCAATTCACGCAAACTTTATATAAAATGTCAGGTCACAATGATAATTATGATATATGTAATATAATTTAAAAATCAGTATTGCCTTGAGATCACTAACTGTATTTATGAAATTGATTTCACATAACAGGCATGGGAAACTAAGTCAAACACCGTTTCCACCAAGTGAGAAAGAAAAATCATCTGATGTAGTCAAGAATCACTCTTGAAAGTGTACCTTCTAGAAAGATGGTGACGGTGAACTATGATCTCTTTGTGTTGTCTTACTGACTGCTACCCTTTCTTTTTAACTTATATGCCTTCTGGTTTAGTATGATTCATTTATTCTAGGAACAACCCGGCTAGGGTGCTAAATTACTATTTTCTATGCTGCAAAAAAGACTTACCCTAATGGGTACTTCCACAGGAAAGAGAAAGCAATAATACAAATCAATCAAAACAAAAATATTTGCCTGTGTGATAAATGAATTCACCTTATAATAAATAGTCAGAAGGAAGAAAAGAGTGATAATTGCAAAGCATTTATTTTGAAGTGTTTTTTCATTTCTCCTCAAAAGGATATAACGTAAGAGGAAAATTATTCACAATTGTAGCATATTATTAGGCTAAATATATATAAATTGTATTAATAATGGTACCTGTCCTACTGCACAACGCATTTCACTGTTATTGATGGAATATGAAAAGCCACATGAAAGCAAGTTAAGTGGGTCATTATTTACCTTTTAGATTATGCTTATCCATATGACCAAGATGGACTTAAAATTGTTTGACTAAACTTTAGACAGGTTTCTTCCTGACTATAGTCTCCTGACCTCCCTTTCCTTAGAGAATTTACTTTAGAAAACTGTCATTTATAATTTTTTCCTCTGCCCCTTTGAGATATAAATCTTCTATAACCCAGGAATGTCTTTCTTTCTCCAGGACAGGGGAACTATCCCTTTGAAATGTAACCATCAAGAAAGATAGCATACTTATCTTCCAGTCTCTGTGTGAAGGTAGGAGCCTAACTTCCGTAAGCACTGATTAGCAGATACAGATGGCCTAATCACATTGACCAATCTCCCCACTAGTGTCTTCCAGTACTTTTCCACTAGCTCAACTCAGCACTTAAAAACACTCCTGCCTTTTATTTCAGTGGAGTTGAATTCAAGCTCAACTAATACAATAATCTCTCTCCCCTATTGCAGTTGTCTTGTATAAAGTCTTCTTTGCTGGTTTAGCTGGTTGGGTGAAATTTTTCTTTAATACAACAAAGTTGCAGAAGGAAGACCTAAGTTGGGTCTTCACAGCCCATGAAGATATAGTGGTGGAGTGAGGAGCCCAGGAATCCATGGAAGGTGCTAATAAGTGGACACAAGAATGAATGTGCAGAACTAAGACTCCTAAACTGTTAAACTATCAAGGATAAGGGCCTCTCTTTAATGCCTTAGGCTATATACCTTGAAAGAGGGAGATACATTGTACAAGTTTTGACTCTGGACAATGGTTAAACATGTGGGGAAAAGAAATACTTTTAAGAAGGGCACAGTGCCAGTCACTCAGATTGGTACATATTCCAGTCCCAGAGAGCTTAAGCTGGTTCACAAGAGGAGAAGGTCTGTAAGGAACGGTTAGTCATGGGATAAGGCCTTATTACTGAAGGGATAAGAGGTAAATTCTGCTTGTAATCAATGCATAAATTGGAAGAGAATGCATCACAAGTGGGGGGAGCATTCCCCCCAACTTTTCACAGTAAATGTGGGAACCAAATAGAGTGACTCTCTCCCAATGTTAGAAGCACAAAAAAGACCTCACTATGGTGATATGAAAGGCAGTTGCCAAAGGTAGAAGATGAAATCTCAAGGATGATGAGGTGAGGAAGATGAAGACAATTATTATTGTGATTGTTTGTGACAAAGTTGTGAGTTTTAGAAGAATCAGGAAAAAATTCACCATGTATGACAATGGAACTGTATCACAGAGAATGTACAGGAGTTCATCATATGACAAGGTCTGACAAAAGGCATTCTGAGAAGAGTGACAGTGCATTTAAGATGGAGGTGCCAAAAATTAAGCTGGCAGCCAATTTACATATCCAAAAATGCAGGGAGAGATCAGATTGCAAAATGTCTTAAGAACCATAATTGAGA
Source organism: Lipotes vexillifer (assembly GCF_000442215.2). Classification (NCBI taxonomy): domain Eukaryota; kingdom Metazoa; phylum Chordata; class Mammalia; order Artiodactyla; family Lipotidae; genus Lipotes; species Lipotes vexillifer. The sequence continues at coordinate 1,166,578 of NW_006777583.1, read as the reverse complement.
TGATCAGATTTTAATTAGAAAGATATTTCCGATTTTATAAGGAGGGTAAATGTTAAGGGGAAGAAATTAGGGATCAGGATACATGTTAGAGTACCACTGAAGTAATAATCCAAGTGTGAAAGATTGAGGGCTTCAACAAAGCAGTGGCAGTAGAGATATAGAGAAGTTTCTGGACTTGAAGGATCTTCAGGGTTGGGAAGTTAGAGAGTGAACTGAGAGATAATAAGGAGTGAACAGAGCCAAGGAAGAGACTGAGATTAATCACACGGGAGCTTGGAAGTGTAAAAGCAGGAATATAGGGAGAGAAATGGGAATTTTTTGAGGGAGATAAAATATTCAGATTGGAAAATCAGGCCTACAGTTCAGAAGAGAGTTGGGTGCCATAGATACATATTGAAGACAAGAATACTGAGTTATAACCAAAAATGTTGGCACATACAATATCACTGAGCAAGAGCTGTAGAGGAAGACAAGAAGGCTGAGGGTGTAGCTTGGGGGAAGCCTACACTTCAGGAATAGACCAAGAAATAAACAACAATGAAGAAGGGAGAGAAGGGCCAGTGAGGTATGAAGGAGATTTTACCAGAAGACATGGTACAAGTGGAACCAAAGGAAAATGTTTCCAAAAGTTTTGAGGATCAAAGCCATCAAATGCCAGAAAGAAGTCAATGAATATAAAGACAAAAATTCTGTTGAACTTGGCTAATAAAAGGAGACCTTAGTGTTTTAAGTTTTAGTGACCTAGCAGGACAGAATCAAGATTGATCTAGATAGAGAATGGGAGACCGAGATGAGGAGAAAACAAGTGGACTGACTTCTCCTTCAAGAATGTTAGCCATAAAAGGAAAAAGAGATACACTTATTTTGTCCTTTAAAAATCTTTTCAGCTATTATTTATGATGATATCAAAAGAATTTTTTTAAAACCTCTGTAATTATTAGTTTATTAGTATCATCCAGGACTCAGATGTTCAGTATTCCTCCTGAAATTACATAAAACAAATGCAAATAGAAAGAATCCAAGTCAAAATTATATAACAAAACAACATTCCATCACAAAAGCATGTAAAATTACAAGAACACTATTTTAAAACACTGGCACTTTAAGAGAACGATAATCTCAAAAACCACAAAATTGCCAAATTGTTCCCTAAACTGTTAAGCATATAAACATATGACCCTGATGAATGAGCTTGAGTTTTGTAAAGAAAAATCAAATTCAAATAAATCAGGTAATTCATACTGAAATACAAAGTTTGTCTTCTTCCCTCATGTCTATTTCATTTACAAAGGGGCAAACCATAATATAGGAAAATACACCTGATTTAAAATGTGGTATACAATTTTAAATGTTGGCCCAATTAATTAAAAATACCTTTAATGGAGGATCTCAAGTTTCCTAAACAATCCATATTTAGATAAATAGGAGAAGACATTTACAGCCAGCACTTTTTCTCCAGAGCCTTTGTTGGGACTAATATCAACAACAACAAAAAAACGTAATATGGCTGTCTTGTATTTTAAGCTCACGCTTTTGGGGATACATTCTCAGTCTTAAACGTGGGAACTGCAAATATAATTGCCATTACATGGTAATGGGAGTTAAAGGATGTAGAGTCCTCATGTAAAGATTAGAACATACTTTTCTATTAGTCCTTCAAGGACAGACTTTCAAAATGTTTGATTCTAATAATCCCGTGCTGTGAGTAGATTGGTTACTCTTCACTTTGTAAATGAACCTGGGCTATGTGAAATGTGATATCAACTGATAAAGATTTGAGTTTCAGTTACGGATGAAAACTGTCTCAATTAAACTTTTATTACTCTCATCATGAGTATGCAGGGTATGTACACAAAAGCTTTTTATCAGCTAACTATATGAAAGATAAACACTGTAATAATTCGTGTGATCCAAAATGGGCAAAAGCAAAAGACTAGCTTCCCCTTAAGAAGAAAATTTTCAGACCTATGAAAAGGACAACAATACTAATAAAAAAATTTGTATTTACTTAGAAGCATTCAGAATGTCAACAAAACAGCTGCAACTTTTTTTCTTTTTTTTTGCAATTACAGAGTGGTATTCAGTTAACAGAACAATTATTTCGTATAAGCTGCATCAGAGACAACTGAAGATGAAAAAACTACCATCCCCATATATAACTAGTTTGTGCTGTGCACCAACAAGAACCTGCTTTAAATTTCCATGCCAATTTACAACCCCCATACTGTACCAGGCAAGGTTAGTGACTATTGAAAATACCACCAGGACAGGGCTATCTAAAGACACATTCGGTAGTATGTTAACTATACAAAAAAAGACACTGTACAGTTTTCAGGAATACTTTTCACTTTTGATCGATCTTAAATTGGCATTGCTTCCTAACACATCAGTTTTATATTTTTCTATTTCCAGATCTGTCAATTTGTTAATGATCTATAAAAACCCACTTTCACATCCTAAAGGAGTTCACTCTTATATGAATGTCACAGGAAATACTTTGATAACATGAAGCTCTCTTGAAATACTTTTTTTTTTTTTGTGGTACGCGGGCCTCTCACTGTTGTGGCCTCTCCCCTTGCGGAGCACAGGCTCCGGACACGCAGGCCCAGCGGCCATGGCTCACGGGCCCAGCCGCTCTGCAGCATGTGGGATCTTCCCGGACCAGGGCACGAACCCGTGTCCCCTGCAACGGCAGGCGGACTCTCAACCACTGCGCCATCAGGGAAGCTCTGAAATACTTTTAATTAGTTTTATACAGTGGAAATTTTGTGAATCACATTTCCTTAATGGAAATCAGAACAATTAGGAGATCACACATATGGCTATGGTATTTAAAAAGTTACAACATCTTCTAATCACTTGGAGCAATGCATGTGGGTCACTGAAATGACCTGGTGAAGAGAATTCAGGGCAGTATACCTTTACCTATCCTCCAGAGACCACAGATCCCTGTTACTTCCAATGGATTGTCAGAAACGTGCCCATTTCTCCTTCAGTATTTTTCCCATGGATACCATGAGTACAGTAAGAACATCCTATTGGGTACATAGGTCAAAATCACTTTTTCTTTCTTTTCTATACTTCAAATCAAATTACACTAAGAGAATCCATTAGTTGCTGCAATTTTTCCCTGGACTGCACTCAGTTTTAAAAGAATAATTAGTCAGTATGAAAATATATATGGCTATATATGGGGTATGTGTGTGTGTTTGTGTGTGTTCTAAAGATGAGAAAACTTACTTTAAAACGAATCATTTTGTCTTTAAACTATTAGCTTTAAAATTACTTAGTTCCTGCAATACCGCAGATTCCAATCCATTACCCACATATCCAAAAATACACTGGAGGAGGTTGGTATTTTAAGTGGTATAAAACAGTGTTGTGGTAACTAGGAAATGAGCTTTTAATTAGAACACCATCAGAGACTCCAAATGATCATAAGATGATGATGCAATGAATCTATAAATGCAAAGCTTCTGAGACTACAAAGATAAATAATGGGGACTTTACAAATACAGCTTGGGGTTCTGGGGATGCAAACACACAATTCAGCTCTTGTTTTCATTCCCAAGACAGGCTGAGCTAAGGTGCTGTAGAAATTGTTACTCTAAAAGCGGGCAATAGAGATCTTAGGGAACTTTAGATAATGACTTTTTAAAGGCTCTGCTGCGTTTACTCAAAACTCTGACCTAGCTGAAGTTGTTGGCAAAGATAAGCAGCTTGGTAAACTCTACCAAGAGATACACAGAAAATTAGAAAATCAGCTTACTCCACACAAGAATAAACTTGCTGGGCATGAGTCCAAGATTACCCACTCAGATTATAATAAAGACTGCTGCGAACATTTTCTCTTTATAAGGAGAAATATAATTGCTTGGTACTTGGAAAGAAGTTTTCTTCCCACAGCTCACCAAGTGAGTAGATCCAATGCAGGTAATGAGGGCATGGGATGGGCAGACCAAAATTATTTGTAAGACACAGGAACCAGGCCCCCTGGCCATCAAGAACAGCTCAGATAACATTCAACTATGCTATTAGACCATCAATAAATTCAGTCAGAAATGTACTTTAGTCACACCAGGGAATTCCAGTAATCAGCCCCAATTTACAAGACACAAAAAACGCTCTATTTTTTTTTTTTCAAAGTTCTAAGTAAAGGTTGGACAAAGGTCAGCTTTAGGGACATTGAGACTTCATTGGATTCTTTTGCAGTCACTGAGCTCACTGCATTGCTATTGACACATCGTGCTTCAGGTTCCCCCCCAGCACCTGATGTGGGCCCCATCAAGGTCAACACAAGTAACTACATAGGGTATGGAAATAAGTCCCCAAGAACCAGAACCCCAGAGAAAACCAGGGAATTGAGACCAGTACCTTCATTACTCATAATTAGCTTTATTTTTACCACCATCACCCAAAGAATTGTAGATGCCAATGTTGATGCAATGCTGAGGTATTAGCAGTGATAATCCCTTGCCCTGCTAGATGCTGGCGATCATAGGTGATAAAGAGTAGATGGGATGAGCAGATGTATTTATGAGAAGGGATTTCTGAATCCTGAGAGAAACTGACCTCTTGGTCCCTCAGTTTCTCTCTTAAAATGTTACTTCTACATATCTTACATGAATATCATCTCTGCCACACTTTAAAATTTGTATTTTGATGTTAATAACAGTTCATGTCATCACAGAGTGAGGAGTTAAATGAGGCCGACAGGTCTATTCCCTGTGTTTTATCAAGGGTGTCAACCCTGCTCACAATCTAGAAAAGGATTCTGAGCAGACCTGGGATCATCTTACAGCCCACACTGCAATGGTCACATTGCAGCAATCTGCCTCCTGGAGGGTCTGCCCACAATGACCTCCTTTTGGGTCTCACATGCTCCCCACCCTACTCCCCATTTTCTTTCAGCTTCTCTTTTTGTGTCAAACTCATAAAATGAGTTAATAGGATGCAGCAACATATCTAGTTATATCCTAGGAGGCAGAACTAAAGCACTTGCCCTCAACTTCCAAAACAGATCTTTGACTATGTTTGAGAATAAAATTGGAGTCCCTTCCATCTCTATGTGCAGCAATAATCTACAGGAAGATAATTTATTCTGGGCTTCTATTTTTCATCAGCCAGATTCAATGTTCCGATCTTAAACTGACAGTTTTACCAGAGTTCTATATCTGAGCACCATAAGACTTCTGAAATGCTTTCTAGGTGAAAAGAAAATATTTATATATAACATAACAAGCAATTCATTATTTAAATAACTGAAATTTATTTGGAAATTATTCAAATAATGAATTGACCTGTCATTATGTAGCTTAATGGAGTTGATAATGACAAAAGCCTTGTCTGAGATGAAGAAATATCACTGTGCATATAGGAATATAAAATTAGAAAATTAAAGTGGCCATTTCTGGCACACTTATTTTTTAAAAATAAAAAAAATGTATAAAATCTCAATAGCTTCTTAATAGCTAAATCTTTTTTTTTTTTTTTTTTTTTTTTTTT
>NW_006777583.1:1149775-1160473 GCF_000442215.2 Lipotes vexillifer | reverse complement strand
GTATGCGGGCCTCTCACTGCTGTGGCCTCTCCCATTGCGAAGCACAGGCTCCGGACGCGCAGTCTCAGCGGCCATGGCTCACGGGCCCAGCCGCTCCGCGGCATGTGGGATCTTCCCAGACCGGGGCATGAACCCGTGTCCCCTGCATCGGCAGGCAGACTCTCAACCACTGCGCCACCAGGGAAGCCCAATAGCTAAACCTTTTTAATCGTCCATAAAATTAAATAAATACTATCAAGATCATTGTAGTTAAGCGTTTTAGCAAATGTGCCATGTTCATTTCTGTTCTTTTTCTTTTTCTAAACTATCATGTTTTACTCTCATCAACATTGAAGCTGTTGACTATTTTGATATGGCATTGCGTTCCCCTTTTCTGCTTCTTTTTGATGAATAGTAAATAACGGAACAAAAAACATTATTGGAGTTCTCCAGGTGACAGGACTGAGAAAAGCAAATGCTGACCATCTGTTGAGGTGGGACAACCTGGCCCTGTCCGGAATTGGAAGTGACGCTCCTCCCAGGCTTCTAGGGCAAGCGGGCAGGCAGCACCTGCAGTTGGTTGGGGATATCTGCTCAAAAAAGGCGCATGAGCACATGGCTCCAAGGCTGTTCCATATGCAGCTGCCAGAACCCAAAGGTGCTTTTGGAGGAAGATGAAAGGCAGGAGTGGTGGTGCAGAAGAGGCACAATGAAGTATCACCCATGCAGAAACGAGTGTCCACCTCCACATCAGAGACTAAGACATTACCAGCGTGAATGTGTGTGTGTGTTGCTATAAACTAGTTATTTAATCAGCAAAGGCCAAATGACAAAGAAATAAGTCTCTGTAGACAAGGAAACAGGCTTAACAAAAATTAGAAAGCTAATACAAATGCAAATACAACTTACAGCCTTATATCTCTTTATATATTGTCTATGCAGAGCTCTCACAAATACAGGTAGCATCATTTGCTATTGCTAAGTAGTTATCAGACTGGTGAAAATTTGTAGACTACTGGAATTATTTTTCTAGTCCATGCAATGCTACATTACTAACTATCATTATGTTAGGGTAAAGTTCCTTATCCAGTCCTTATTTTGAAAATCAGTAGAATCAAAGGTAAAAGAATTTCTCCAGAAAAACAAACAAACCTGTAGCAAGTCACAAAATATTTAGTCCAAGTTTTTCTAGCAAGTTCTTTTTATAAGCATCACATCACAATTAACTTACTATTGCAACATTATTTTTTAGGTACTAGCCTATTGCTAAGTATTATGTATACATTCTTATTGAGACCTATAAGTAAGGCTCATAGAATTTTGTTACACTAACCATTAGTGTAACCATTAGTAACCACAGTTCCCCAAAACTGTTTTCAATTTAAAGTGGTTAAATGGAGAGCTCCAGGGGAAATGTATAAGAAAATGCTGGTCTTGAATATATCATGAAGGCCTAAATAAGGAAGTAGTCTTATCTGTGTTCTTCCACACTTACCCATACTAAACAAAAATATGTAAGAAGGCACTTACTCTTTCTGGCTTTACAATATGCCATACTATTTACAGCTTGAGCCCTGTATCTCTATGTACAGATGGTACTTCAGCAGCCAACGATCAGAGTCCCCACATGAATCAACTGAAGAAGCCAATACGAATGACGTTGACAAAGTTTAAAATACACCTCCAAATAGATCCATTCTTGGAAAGTGTGTGACTACAGAATTGGGGAGTAATTCCCAGAGTTGTCATGAATATGATGGTTCCCTGGCATTCTACAATGATGACTATGCCTTGGCATCCCATAACTCTCTGCCCTAGCCCAGATGCTTTCTGTTATGCTAACATGAATCAAGAAGTAATACAAGCATAAAGAAAAAGAAAATGTACATATATGCAAGAGTTTGGACTCATAATTATTCCCTGCTCTCTCCCATCAAATCTGAGTTCATTAATGGCAAGGAGACATGAACAGTGAAGACCTGGTGAACCCCAAACTCACTGCCACAAAGTCATATACTTACACCACACAAAATGAACTAAAAAAGTATGAGCTGCCTCAATGTACGTCTGTACCAGGAAGCCTTCACTGATGAACACATATTGAAATTTCCCTTCCATCACAGCTACGTATCACATTCTTACTTATTTAGATTTGATATTTAGAAGCATTTAAAGGGAAGGACAGACTAGGCAGAAAGGACAAAAATTAAAAGCAAATGGAGAATTAAAGAAAAGCACAGACACCAAAAAAATCACAGAAAGAAATAAAAACACTCTCAGATTGAATCCTCATAGCTGTATTATTTATTTTAAAAAGAAGCTAAATGAAGAGACGGCTGTAATTAATCAGCCCTGCCTTCCTTCTAGACTAGTGATGCAGTGGGCATGGTAAACACACTGAATGTGTCTTGTTAGGTAGTTCCTCTCTGTTATAGTCTTGGAGGTTTTTTTTGTTTTTGTTTTTAAATTACTACCAGTGCACTTGTATATTTCCAAGATCAACTTGGACACCCAAGCAGACAATACCTCTGATGGACTAAATGACCCTGGAGAAAGAATTCAAAAAAGACGCCTATTCCTCTGGAATGAAATGGCTTGGCCAGTGCAGAATGGACTGGATGTCACTTTTTTGGTCAAAAGCCTTTGTGCAGTGTACAAAAGATGGCTGAAGAGTAAAATATAAGCGATTATTAACAACGCAAGAACTTTTCTTCTGGTAATAGAACCTCAGGAAAGTGCAGCTAAGAGAAGTGGGAAGTATAAAATGCAGCTACCCACATTATACTTCTTAAAGATACAGAAATGTCCACCACTCTAGAAGCTCAAGTTTTATCTAAGTTCAGTAGGCAACAGCAAAAAATGTCCAAGAATTTACAAAGCGAAGGCAGTTGTCAGGCTGACAAAAGTCACACTTCACAGAGGGGTGGGAAGTGCTAGACAAAGAGGATGAAAAATATGTGAAAGCTCAAGGAAAGGGCTCAGTATTGCCTGGTACAGGAGTCGAAGGTCAACGTGAAAGATAAAATGGTAGTCAGGACAGAAGATAACGGTGATTGGGAATGGAAAACTGAAAGAAAAATGAAGAGAGAGATGGTAAAATGGGATCCAGGTAAGCATAGGAAGTATGAAGAATGAAGCAGATATGAGGAAAAAGAAGTGAATGTTAAAGGGATGGAGACACTATACGAAGAGGCAGCAGTATACTGGGAAATGGCGTTGAGCCTTCAGTTATTCATGCATCATTCTAGAAATAAAGTCAGCACGTAATGAGCCCATAGGCACTGATAATGGATAACAAAAAATAATATGGGTTATCAGCTAAAAGTCACCAATTTTGGTCTTCTGATACTACTTTGAGGCCATTATCAGAAACAAACCTGATTTTTAAGAAAAGCCTGTATAGAATATCTTTTTTCTTTAAAGAAGTGCATCATGCCTTTAATCAGGTAGGACCAGCCCAAAGGACTCTCTCCCCGAGCTCTTCACAGTTCCCTGATGGTACAGTCACACCGTGCCTCTGAAATGTGAAAGCACTCTGAATTGCCTGTGTCAGGTTCTGAATATCAAATTGGTGTGCTTGGCCAATTTGCTCATAATTTCATTTCATTATATCTTAGATATTTTGTCTGGGACCTAGTAAATTTGACAGGGAATTCACTTCAGAAGAGGCAATGTGATAGTCTTAAGAAGTATAAGCTTTGGAGTCAGACAGATAACCAGACCATCCTGCACCACGGTGCTTACTGCCAGTGTGACCTGGCAGGTTATTGCTTTCCCCAGGCCTCAGTTTCCGTGGGTTAATAATGCCCACCTGGCAGGTTATTGTGAGAGTTGAGGACAATAAAGATAGCATGCCCAGTTCATAGTACATACCTCTTAAAGGTCAGCTGCTATTGCTGTATGTGATTTTGTCTACTCAATGAAAGAACACATTAAATATGTTTTTATATTTTATATAAATTATATAAAAGCATATTAAAATCAATCAACAATAAATATATTTGTAAATTTATAAAACATTAACCTTAACCCTAAAACAAAGTAACTGTTTGGGGAGATAAATAATTAGATGAAAACAATTATACACAAATACAAAAAGAACTGAATATAATGTGAATAGTGATCATTCCTGAGTAATGGGATTAAAAGTAATTTTTACTGTACGCCTTTTGTTTATCTATCATTTCCAAAATTTTTACACTCAAAACAAATTTATGCTATAATTATTTAGATATTTAATACATTTAAACATATTAATTTGTAATAAATATAGATACCTTTATATATATTTTATATAAATATGGTAATATTTAGGCTATTCACTTTATAATCTGGGAAAAAAGGTTTTAAAGCCAGCTTTTTTTCAGTTTTCAGGTTACTGTCTCAAACAGAACAGGCAATTTCAGGACTGTCTCTGTCCTCAAGAAGAAGAAACCTTTTAGGGGGCTTCCCTGGTGGCGCAGTGGTTGAGAGTCCGCCTGCCAATGCAGGGGACACGAGTTCGTGCCCTGGTCCGGGAAGATCCCACATGCCGCGGAGCGGCTGGGCCCGTGAGCCATGGCCGCTGAGCCTGCGCGTTTGGAGCCTGTGTTCCGCAATGGGAGAGGCCACAACAGAAGAAGAAACCTTTTAAGTTTTACAAGGTTGGGCTTTACCCCAACTTCTAGACTGATGGCAGCTTTAAAGCCTCTTTTTCTTCACGACAGTGAGGAAATGAACAGGAAATTAATATGGCCACTTTTTCATACCTACACACACAAACTGGCTTTTAAGTATTCTGGTTGAATTCAATCAAACTTGCTATTTTAAAACAATAGTTTCTTCAGATTCAACTAGTACCTTTCTAATAATATCAGACTTTAAATTTTGATTTGTTTTCCAAAAATATGTTTACTTGTTCACAACATCCATGCAGACAGATTAGGGTGGCCCTCATACAGTAAGCAGCTCAGAGGATTTGGCAGGGATCCAAGATACAGCTCGCATGCACAGAAACATGCAGGTGACAATCACATCTGCCTTTCATGCTCCACTGCCTTTCAGGCAAATGGATCTACCCACAACATGATTTGATTACTGGTCATAGTCTTTGGCCAGGACTTTAAGCCACATCCAGACTCTAAACCATCTCTAGACCGTGTGATATTCCTGATAGGTTACAGGAGAGCAAATCTCAGCTCTGTTTGATCTAATAATTTGTCATCACAATAAGAATGGATTTAAGCAGAGTTAAGGGAAAATATTTTTCTCTTCTAAGAGTCAGGCACAACATATACCAAGCACCACTGAGAGTAAAGCAACATTCTGGATATTGTGAGAGGATAGTAAAGCAAAACAAAAACAAAAACAGAAACACTTTCAGGGCCTTAACCTGTCCTGTTCTTTTCTTTCACTTGTTTTCTATGGATTTAAATAATCTCTTAAGTGGAACAAAGTTATAGCCTGTCACATTAAAAAGTAAAAGTAATAAAATGAGACACTGTGTCCAGGACATAGAACCTGCTTCATCGTACTGAATGGTTCCCCACAGTGAGAAAATCTCCAAAGGTCAGCAAACAGTTTAAAACTATTGCAATTTAATATCTGCCAAGGGAAAGTGATGGCTCTGAGCAAATATAAAGATCATTAACCCAGACTTAATAACCATTCATTTATCTAAAAATATTTCTCAGTCAACATTACTGAATTTCCACTTTGTGAAAACACAAAGTGTGATCCCAAAGGAGCTTATAATTTAACAGAGAAAGAGGAGCACACACTAATACATTTAAAAACAGAAACAAGGGCTTCCCTGGTGGCACAGTGGTTGGGAGTCCGCCTGCTGATGCAGGGGACACGGGTTCGTGCCCCAGTCCAGGAAGATGCCACATGCCGTGGAGTGGCTGGGCCTGTGAGCCATGGCTGCTGAGCCTGCGTGTCCGGAGCCTGCGCTCCGCAACGAGAGAGGCCACAACAGTGAGAGGCCCACGTACCACAAAAAAAAAACACAAAAAAACAAAAAAAACACAAACAACAGAAACATACAGACAAATAAAATTGCCCATAGTCACAGTAAAACCCTTTTTCTCAGTCACAATTTAATCCAGTGTTTCCCAAAATGTATTCACTAGTACAGTGAGAGTCTTCAGGGGAACAAAAAAATGTCCCTGATCAAATAAGTTTGAGAAATAGTTCAAAACCACAATGTCCTTGAGCACATTAAAGAATGAAAAGTCCTAGAGCAATGTTTAATATAACATTTCTCAAATTTGTTTAAACACAGAACCCTTCTTTGACCTTACAATTATTAACATCTGTGATGGTTAGTTTTATGTGTCAACTTCATTAGGCTATAGTAGCCTGTTATTCAATTAAACCAGTCTTGATGTTTCTGTGAAGGTATTTTGTAGATATCATTAACGTCTCTAATTAGGTGACATTAAAGTATATGAGGTTACCTTCAATAATGTAGGTGGGCTTCATCCAACCAGTTGAAAACCCTTGAGAACAAAACTGAGGTTTCCCTGAGAAAGAAGATATTCCACCTCAAGACTACAGCATCAGCTCCTACCCAAGAGTTTCTAGTCTGCCTTCCTGCCTTACAAATTTTGGGCTCGCCAGACTCCACATCACATAAGCCAATTCCTTGAAATAAATAAATAATATATAAATGAGTATTTATTTATATATTATAATATTTACAATATTATTTAAAATAAATAATCTTTAAATAAATGTGCATTTGTGAGCATGTGTATATTAATTACTGGTTCTGTTTCTCTGGCAGGACTCTGATGAAACATCCCAAGGAACTAATGTTTTACATAACTTTCTTTAGGGCATGCAATAAAGTCCCATATTCTACCTCAGGAAAATCGTATCTTCTACAGCATAACTGCAATCAGATACCAGGAGCTGTATGCCTGAACCCCACTTAATTTAAGGGACATAATAAATATTGTTAGCTGCTTCTCAGCATCTTTCCTACCAGCACCTACATCCACCTCCAAGTTGGAAATGCCAGAGTCCTAAAAGTAGATCCTGACTAACACTAATCAAAAACTGTAATCTCTTCCCCTTTGTCTCCATGACTTGTTCAAGTATGACGGTAATACAGGCTTAAGTCAATTAATGCACTGATGCTCCTCAACCACGTTGGTTGATTCTGCTTTATTAAGTGGTACAAGGAAGTGAAGATCCTTACTGTCCTGGATGATGATGGTTGGTTGCCAACATCAGGACTGAAACTGCTGCATTTTGCTACCATGAGGAAAGCTGGCATGAGGACAAGCCAACAAACTTAGGAGGGCAATGCTGAAAGAAATGGAGAAAAATAAATGTGTTCCAAGTCAAACCACATGTAAAACCTGAACAACCTCTGGACTTTACTTATTTGAGCCAATTAATCCATTTCGTTGTTTAACATAATCTGAGTTGGGTTTCTTTTGGCACTTCGATATATGCTTGTTAAATTGCACCTGGCTATAACAGTATCCTAACTAATTAAAGGGAATACAGAAGAAGTAAACACTGAGTATATAAAAATATAAAAATCTCTGTTTAAGGATAAATGGACTGGGCAGGGCAGCAGAAAAGGGAAAAAAGTTTGCTAAATGATTAGGTCAATACAAGCTTCATGCTACCCAAATGTTCTGAGCAGATGTAAGAATATATATGTCTGGGTAAACCTCAAACATCAAGGTTGCTTAAACACCTTTGAAAATTTGATGAAAGCTGTGGCCACTTTCCTCAGAAAAATGATTACACACGCAATATTTTGCTTTCAATTTCAGGAGTTTCATATAGTCCTAAAACATAGGCATAGAGGTCTATGGATTAAAGTTAGGAATCCCTGCTCTACATGGTGGCAGGAAAAACTGCCAACATTGATTCTTGTTATAAATAGATATTGAAGAATAGAACTAAAAATGTGGTTTGGCTGAACACAGGTTATACATTGTGAGAACCATTTGCTCCTGGGACTTGTGAGTACCATTTGTTCTGGGACTGATAACACTGTTCACATGATTATGAACACCCAATAGAATCTTATGGTAAGTTTTATTTACATCAGTAAACTTTGTCTATGAATGCTCAGCATTTCATGGCATGCAGAGCATGGTTATCTTACCACTTTTAAAAAGGTAAGGGAAAATTTATCAGCAGATTGACAGGCAGTTAAGAGGTTTAAAAAGTGAGATCAGAGAATCAATTTAGGAGGTGGAAGTCTAGTGGAACTCACCTGTCACTTTTTAATGGAATTATGAGGATAAAAACCAGATTGAAGGGGCCAAAGTAGAAGCTGTTTGAGAGAAATTTAAAAATGGCTGTGCTGCCTCACGTCGGGGAAGGCATACTAAGAAAGGAAGACGAGATATAGCATTAAATATTATTAGTGTTGCATTCTTCAGCACAGGCTTAGATATAGGCATGGGAACAAAATAAGACATTGTTGCAATTTTCCCTGTTGTAGATAATGAAAATTTCTGTCATTTCTATCAACAATAAATAAAAATAGTTTTTCTTAGTTAAAGGAATTCAAACCTAACTTGACAGCCTATCACTGTAGTCGGCAAAACTACTGGGGTTAGGAAGAAAAAACAAGAATATTTATTTAATGTAAATCAGATGCTGGCAGCATTAATTGAAATTAAGAATAAATATCCAATATATTTCTGTTATAAATGACTTTTGGAATCAGTAGCATCCCCAGCTATAAGAAAATAGCCTTGGTCTCACGACATGTGCAGGCACCATAACAATACCTCCATGTAATTTTTCCAGTTCCTAAGTAGTGCTAAATATTGGAGTAATATATTAATTCATCTGCTCAAACATTCAGTTTTCCTGGACTCAGGAAGAACAAAGAAAGCCTATTTATTTATATTATAGTTTAACATAGGTAGCCGTTTTAAAGCCGTTTTAAAGTGGATGGGGCACTTACATATCTGTCCAAAATGTGAAAGAAATTAAGTGTAAAATATCCAATGTTTAATAGTTTTGCTGCATTTTAATTTTTAAGACTACATCCTCTGCAAAAAAAAGAAAAAAAAGAAAAAAAAATGAAGCACAACATACAAAATAGAAAATAGTGCCAATTTAAAAATCATAATCTGTAAGAGCTTCTTGGAGATTAAGAAATGTTGTATTCTGAAATAACTCAGGAAAGCTCTAGTAGGAAGAGCTTGGAGTGGCTTAATTTAAGCCCTGGTTTCTTAAATGGCACTCGTGAGGGAAGGAAGTGTGTCACAGAGTCAAAGTACAGAAGGCCAAGGTTCTGGCCCACTTCTACTACTAACTAGCTTTGGAGAGCTGGGAAAGACATGTGCCTTCCCTTGGCTTGATTTTCTAAGGTGCTATCCAGCTCTACAGTTCTGAAAATCTAAGTAAGAATCTTAAGAATGGTGTAGATGTACACACATTTTAGTCATATGCACACTTAGTCACGATATTTTCAGTGTTTTTACAGTTTGAGGCTTGACAATGCCACCAACAGTGTCCCTTTTTGAAAACAGGAGAGAACCATTATCTATGCCCCTCTCCCAGATATTTGCCTGAATCCTGCCTCATCCTCTCTGAAGCTTCAAAAGACGAAAAGAAAAGAAAAAAGAAGAGAAAAGACATGGTTGGCCTAGAAGGGAACAGGAACCACCACAGGGCTAGTAAAACTTTCAGTTATATTAACTCAATCAAAATATAACCTATATCCTTAGCAGAGCAGTAAAAAAATCTTCCCTCTGACAGAGCCTGTGCAGGCACATGGGAATGAAACTATCTTAGAAGCACCCCAATCAAGAAGCAGAGGCAGAGGATCCTGCTAGCAGTACACCAGAGCTATAGAAGCAGAGTGTAAGATGGCCTTCCTTTGAGTCAGGCAAGGCTTTCCTGTGCTCACACGAAGAAGAAAAAGGTGTTGATATAGTAGACAAGGAGTGTATGGTGTGAAGGGTGCTCATTGGGGAAAAGACAGTGGAGGTGCTGCACACTGCACACTGAAATGGGGCAGCATGACAGATCCTACATGAGGAAAAATAGCTGGTTGGGCTAGAACCCAAGATGAGAATGCAGGCCTGGTGAAGGTAAGACAGGAAAGCAACAGGAGCTGTTTTGAAAAGACCTGCTGTTCGTGTAAAAGGGTTCCACATCCTGGATGGGGTGCAAGATGTTAAAAGATTCTAAGTAGGGGAGTGGCATAATCAGACTTGGTCTTTGAAAGGTCACCTTCCAAGCGGAGTGGGAAGTGGATGAGAGTAGAGACAATATTTAAGATACCAGTGCAGTACTCTAGGAAAGAGATCCTAATTTATAGAACTAAAAGGACCAGGACCCCTGATTTAAAATATATTTAAGAGAAGTCACACCCAATGACTTTCATTGAATTGTGCAATATACATCATGCCAAGAACTTTATAATGCATGATCTCACTGAATCCTCATAATAAATTTATGAAATTATTATACCTCTTTTGAGACTCAGAATGGATAAGGGACTTTCCCAGGATCATATATCTGTTAAGTGAAAGAATATGTCTTATTAGCAGGGGTGAAGGAAAAATCCAGAATGTCTCCCATGACTCTAGGTAGGGAGCCAAGGTAGATGGTGGCAACATTTACTGAGATGGAATACACAAATAGAGAAGCAGGTTTGGTAATGGCTGTTGGTTGGAGGTGAGTGGAAGATGGAGTCAGTTTGAATAACCTGCATCACAGTTGCCTATATGGTCTTCCAATGGAGAGTTC
>NW_006777583.1:1132945-1149714 GCF_000442215.2 Lipotes vexillifer | reverse complement strand
CAGCAGGCCATCTGAAATGAGAGCCATTCCTATTATGAATTATGCACCTACAAGACACAGAAAGAGACCAACTACTGTCTAGAGCCTATCTACCTCCATCAAAACAAAAGAGAGTTTTTGACTTCACACCTTCCCCTTAAACACACATCTCCAATACTCTCCATTGTCTAAGCACAAGATTCCAGGGACAGCTTCTACCAGATTCAAAGTTTCTCACCGTCTAGTACATTCCTAATTGCATAATGTATGCTGGCAGTATATTTTAAAAAGAATTTTGGAAAATGACTTAAGATATCCAATCATCTTATATACATGTAAGAATTTATTAGTAATAAAACAGTACCTCACAAATCTTCTCTACAAAACTACAAATAATATGTAGATATTCCTCCCTCCAAGAGGTGGAGCTTAATCACCCTCCCTCCCAAGAGTTGGTTATTTTATTTAGCTTTAGCGACTCAGTTCCAAAGACTAGACAGAGTAGGGGAAGGGATAAGTAGTAACTGTACAGCAGAGAAATCTGGCAAACACCACTTTCACCAAGTGATGAAGGTTAAAATCAACAGAGATGTCAGGTGGCTTCGAGTACCCCGATAGGATGTGACAAGAAGGGCACTTCACCTCTGTGGTATTCTTTCCAAAAACTCACTACCCCAGTTAATCATGTGGAAAAATGACAGGCAAACCCAAATTAGGGGGCACTCTACAGGACACCTGTCCCATACTCCTCAAGACTGTCAAGGTCATGAAAAACAAGGAAAGACTGAGAAACTGTCACATATCAGAGAAGGCAAGGAAACATGCCAAATAAATGCAATGTGGTTGCCTGGATTAGAGCCTGGAAGAGAGGGAGGACATTAATGGAAAAGCTGATGAAATCCAAATAAAGTCTGGAGTTAATAGTAAAAAAAAATTATTATTATTATTAAAATAAAAAGTCTCATGCAGTATGTGCACAGTTTTTTTTTGCTTAATAGTCACATAATTTGTCTTTTTAAAATCTTTGCAATAATCCTGTGAGAAAGGCACTAGTATTTTCATTCTACAGATGAGGAAAATGAAGCTCATTACAGTTTTAAAAATTCATTAACAATAGACAGCTAATAGGTACAAGAGTTGGAATGTATTTTTACACCACAGTTGCCACTGGGGGTTCTATTAATATCTGTTGGAGTCATGGGTTCATTTTATATGGCCTGCAGCCCTGATTTTTATTCTCAGAGTGCCTATAGCCATCTCATATTCACAATCTTGGAATGAGAAGACATTTCAAAAGACAGTGATATCCAATCACTTAGGATTGTGATATCTAATCACCTCCTTCTTTACAGAGAGCCATTCCAGAATTAATACCCCTTACCTGAATGACAGTCAGTAAGACACCTCCTAAGTCATCTGGTCTCTATTTTTTTCCCCTTTTCTCCTAGCCATTTGTATCTCATTAACCTTTCTCAAAGTTTATTCATTTGTTTCTTAAGTGCTTCAAAGAAATCCCTTCACCAGAAAAGAGACTAAGACAATTAACAGCAGCTACTAAAGAAACGTATGATGAAACCAAAAGTCAAACCTTATTTTACTAGTTAGGTATCAAGTTAGAGAAATATATTCTTTATGCATGGCTAATACCGATGTCATTTTAATACAAGAAGTCTTTTTTATGTGATATGTTTTTATCAGTGTACACAGACTACAGCCTGCTTTAAAATATTCCGAATCACATCTGTTTTTTTTTTTTAACATCCTTAAATGATTTCCAGGACTCTCTTATTTATTTCTGAATCACAGTCAAGTTGCAGTGATTCTGGGTCTGATTATTTAACTTTCCAGTGAAGAATGCATTATTCTCAATAAAAAATTAATAAATATATGACCAAGTTAAGGTTGGCACAAATAAGATCTCAAAACTACAAAATGATTAATATTCTCTAATTTTAGTGCTCTTCTTATAAGAAAAGCACACTGTAAAAATTATACAGAAAGACCCATCTACAGCAATTATTTTAAACTTCCCCAAATGTCCTTTTGTCTGAAGGTATGGAAAACCTTAAGGTTATACCACACATTATTTTCAGTATGTGAAATACAAAAGAACAGCAGTCAGATATTTATAAATATTAACATCTCCTTTCTTGGACTGCCTCAAGCTCATGCAAAGTCATGCAGTGTTTACTCCATGCCTCCATGTTGTCTGTTAGCTTTTCATTAACTGAAAAAACATGAACCTGATTCTTGAGAATTAACAATTTAAGATATAAAACGGACACAAACTATCAGAGAAGGCAATCTAGTGCTAAAGAAACACTGAACAAGTTAATAAATTAAAAAAGACCAAGTAAATGTTGGTAAACTGGTGCTCAACAAATCACAAGCATCACAGGTTACTCCAGGTTGGAAACTGCATTTGGAACAAGCAGGTGAAAGCGTGGTCAGAGACCCAGAGGAACACTGGGTTCCTGGTCCTGAGAGAGGTGCATGACTCTATGAGTTGTGCCAGAATGCAGATCCAAGTTCTGATGGAAACATATGATTCTCAAGATGGGCCAAGTTATATTTTTTAATAGCTGAGCTTCTAGTTGGCAACAAAAAAATCCTGTGCCAGCTGCTGAGGAAATAATATGCTGGGAGCTGGCAGGCATGGGCACTTGGAAAGCCAACAGGTATGGATATGGATGCACAGTGGATACCAAGGTGGTAATGCCAGAAGGCAGCTCCTAGATAAAGCCAAGGCCACGCTATACTGCCTGTGAAGTGGGCCTCTTGACTGCATCCCCCAACATCTGGGAGAAGAACAATGGTGGGCATCTGGGAAAGGAAAGGTACATCACTTTCCTCAAGCTCTGCTTGCCACATTAGCCTAGATTAACTCAGGTTAGTTTCTGAGACACTGCAGGCAGATTCTGAGGTTGTGACCAAAGTTAGATAGATATTCAAAGTGGGGGAAGGGGTACATGGGCATCTTGGTCGGCTCAACTGCCATAGCAAAATACATTGGGGGACTTAAAGAACAGACATTTATTTCTCACAGTTCTGGAGGCTGGAAGTTCAAGATCAGGGAGCCAACGTGGTCGGGTTCTGGTGAGAGCTCTCTTCCTGGCTTGCAGACAGCTGACCTCTTGCTGTGTCCTCATATGGCAGAGGGAGAGAGAGTATGCTCTCCCGTCTCTCTTCTTACAAGGGAACAGATCCCATCATTAGGGCCCTACCCTCATGACTTCCTCTAACACTAACCACCTCTCAAAGGCCCCTTCTCCAAATACCATCACATTGGGGGTTAGGGCTTCAACATAAGAATCCACAGTGGGGACACAAACATTCAGACCAAAACAAGGGGAGATACAAAGAAAATGAAATGGACATGTGCTCTTGTAGGACAACAAGGGGAGAAGCCAGGTAGGGACAGAGAGGTGCTTGTGGGTTGAGGTGTAGCTAACTCAGAAAACAAAAAATAGCCCTAGGTGAGGAGTGACCTTCCTTCCATCCCTCAGCTCCATCTCTGCCTCCCTCTCTCCTATACACAATCTTTCTTTCATCATACTTCCCTGGCTTCTGTCATCAAAAATAGAGATGGGGACATACACATTTTCCAGAATAATTATTGGGCTGGCCAAAAAGATAGCTCAGGTTTTTTCCATACCATCTTATGGAAGTAAAAATGAGCAAATATAATAATGAGTACATGTCTCTAAAAAAGAGATTAGGCATTTAAAAAGTACAAAATAAGAAAAAAAAATTATTCAAGGAACCTCCAACACATTTACAAAGCCTCTGGAGCTTAGAACCCTACTTACTCCAAAAGCTGCTCTGTCTCCTGAACAGGCAGTAAAGAACTAAGGTAATCATCCAGAGAATTCAACTGGAAGAAAACAGAGATGCACAGATGGTTGTGGCTAGAGAGTACCTTCAACAAAGATGATCTAATCACAGAAGGTCACACTGTTCCCAGTTCATTCAGACATGGGGGCCTCTTTAAGACAAAGCAGCCTGATAAAAGACCAGAGACCCTAGCATTACAAAGGACTTTCAATTGCAGATGCCCTGCTGGTACAACTGACTCATTTACTCAACAAATATTTAATGAGTGCTCACTACACACCAGGCATTGCAATAGGTCTGGGGACAGAGTAATGAACAAAGAGATAGAGGTCCTGCCCACAGAGGCTTACATTCTAAAGAGAAGGACAAAGACATTGAATAAGTAATCTCACAGTGTGCTGGTTTAGCAGAGGATATGCATAGGAAAAACATCCTAAAGGAAGAGAGATTTAAGAGTGTGCTCATTTTCCTGCAGTTGTTCATCTAATTCTTCTAATATTTATTCATTCACTCGCTATTCCACAAACACTTATTAAGCACTTATGGGGGGCAGCTAGTAAGCTGGAGAATGGGCTTAGTAGTGGGGACAAAAGATGGATAAGATTCGGGGTTCCTCTGTCTGAGGAAGAGATGCTCTGGTGGTGAAGGCCACAAAGCATTTACCTGTAAGACAATAAATGTGTGACATGGTATGAGAGCTGGGAGGCAGGAGAAACCTTCGGCTTAGGGGGCAGGGTGACTCTCCTGGAGGAATTAGAAGGAGAAGGGCATTTCAGGCCAGGAGAGTTTCACGCACAACACCATGGAGATATGAGGACCATGAGGGGTCCCTTGAGGATGGCAGGTAAGAGAGGAGCACCGTAGTCTGACAACCGGGTCTTGAATCCCAGCTCTGCTCCCCTCCCCAGCTGCGTGAGCTTGGACAAGCTGCTTGACCTTTTTGAGCTTCAGGCTCCTCATCTGAAAAATGATGCTCGTGTTGATCACCTTGTTGTATTATTGAAATAATTAGCAATGCACATTAAAAAAAAAAAAAAGGAAAATCTCAACACCAAGTTCCTGGTAAATACTCCATGGTGGTAATTAGAAGTGGTGGGGAACAAGGCTGGCAGGCAAGTTGGAGTCAGAATGCTAAAAGACCCAAGTAAGTTGGACTAAGGTTTTTTACCCTGTAGCTACCGAATTTGGAATCATCATCCCCTACCTCCCACCTTGTATCCTGTCTGGGGCACGATATTAAGCTTCAGTGCCAACCATGGAGCTAAGTGTTTTTACATATGCGATCTAATTTCATCGTCAGAGCAACGTTGTGGTGGATATACTACCACAAATCTTCACTTTAGAAATGAGGCTTAGTGAGGTCTAGTGTTATGCCCAAAGGAACCCAGCCATCAAGCAGCAATTTTATCCTTCTTGTTTTCCTGCCTGCACCCTGCACCTTCTAGCTCAGCTCCTGCCTTAGCACCTGCCTGGCTCAGCAGTCCTCCTTCATCTCCACTCTCAACTGTCCAGAATGCCCTACTTGCTCCCCCAGCCTCAAAGCTTTCCTGAGTAGCTGCCTTGCCCAACTGTCCCCTTGGGCTGCGGCTCCCTGAGCATCACTCCCCTCCACCACCTGCCTGCTCAAGCCGGGACTGGAGCTCTGCTGCCCCCTCCTGGCCTGGGCCAGAACCTCATCTGCTCCCTGGGGCCCTCAGCTCAGTCCTGACATCCCATTTCCTCAGTACCTCAAGATTTGAAAGAACTGTACCATTTGCTGTGAATTATCCTGACAATTTCCTCAGGTCTCCACTCTGCTGATGTGGCATACATACACATGACAAGCTGTGTTTATTATTATGTGTTTAATTCGCTTCTCGATACAGGTTACAATCAGAACTCAAGTTTACTTCACTGAACATTTTTATTACCTTATGTGTTCACACTGAGGGAAAAAGGAGAGGAAGGACTCAGAGTCCCACAGGAGCCACTAAAAATGTTTCCACTCACACAAGAAATCTTCAGAGGCTTATTATGACTGAACACTCTAGGCCAGGCTGATTTACTGAATTACGTAATTTGAATTTGGTTACATTTAATAACATAGTCTTATTTT
This sequence comes from Lipotes vexillifer, assembly GCF_000442215.2. Taxonomy (NCBI): domain Eukaryota; kingdom Metazoa; phylum Chordata; class Mammalia; order Artiodactyla; family Lipotidae; genus Lipotes; species Lipotes vexillifer. The sequence continues at coordinate 1,143,806 of NW_006777583.1, read as the reverse complement.
CTCAGTGCTTGTCCTAACAGGGAGCTTTGAAAAAATAGATAAGATTCACTTGAATGAATAGGTAGCAGTGCATTTATATCCTGTTAAAGATAACACTTGGACTGACTAGTTGTCACAACTAAAGAACAATTTTGTACGTCTGTGAAAGTCCCACATGGACGGTTGTCACTAAGTTAAAGAGCCACTAACTATCCCTTCAAGAGAGTACAAGAAGTAAGGCAGACCAAGCTGAAAAGTACAAGAGGGACTTCCCCGGTGGAGCAGTGGTTAAGAATCCACCTGCCAATGCAGGGGACACAGGTTCGATCCCTGGTCCGGGAAGATCCCACATGCCACAGAGCAACAAAGCCACAACTACTGAAGCCCATGACTAGAGCCCGTGCTCCACAACAAGAGAAGCCACCGCAATGAGGAGCCCACACACCACAACGAAGAGTAGTCCCCCCGCTTGCCACAACTAGAGAAAGCCCACATGCAGCAACAAAGACCCAATGCAGCCAAAAATTAAAAATAAGTAAATTAATTTAAAAAATTAAAAGTACAAGATTCTGTGCAATGCAAGCAAAAGTCCCTACTAAACAGTCCATGAAGACTGAAAGTGGGAAGAAATCATTCAAATATTGCATTATAAGTAACAATAAATGTTTGAACATAACTACAGATTTGCTATCCCCTACTCTTCTTTGTTCTGGTTTGTAATATTAGTCAAATTCTGTCTATAATCATGACAAATCAAAGAAAAGTACACTTTTAACGAAGAATGCTACCACAAACTAGTAAAGAAAACAGTTAAGAGCATGTCATATGTATTACTTTTTTAGCAGACCATTCTAAACAGAGTGTTATCTCTAGTCTAGTTTTTTTAAAAGATATTTTTGCACCAAAATTTTGGTGAATTTTTCAACCATATCACCCTGAAGCATGACTTAAGAAGTAATTAACTGATGATGATGCATTTGTTAACCAAGTTAAACTCAGCATCCTGGCACTAATGCTCACAACTCTCCAACCCCTGCCCACCAAACACTTCAGGCAAATGCAGTCAGCTGCTTAAGCCAGCAGTTGACAAAATTTACCATGAAGTAAGTTAGGTATTTTGAAATTGAGGTTCTTGCCTATGAATTTTGGGTTCAACAACAACGAAAAACAAAATTCATTTAACCCTCTGCTTGATGGGCAAACTGTATTCCTTTTCTCTTTTTCTTTACTCTGCCATATGACTTTTTTGGTTACAATGGCAGTTACGTTCTTATCAAAATCTTTCATCAGGTAGTCTTAAAATGCATAACAAGTGCACATATGTGCCCACTTCCCCTTTCTGCACAAAGTCACACCTTGCAATATGATTGCTTTGTCTGCATTTTGATCTATGTATTTGCTTTAAAATCATTTTCATATAGCAAAATGTTAGTATTTAAATATAAGTAAAAAACTTATTCAGTAACCACTTAGAACTACCATTCTTTGATCCAGTAATCATCAAATAAAATGTTTTGAGCACATGCTCCCAAATTGTGTATACTTATGTACCTATAAATGCAATACATATGCTACTGAACCAATATGTAATGTTCTTTTCAAAACATTTAAAAAGAGCAAAAATTAGAAAAAAAAAAAATGTTCTTCTAGCAACCCATTATATTATGCACCCCCTGGATATGAACATCTCACTTTGGAGACCTCTGCTCTAGTTAAGATATGAGTGAATGCTTTAGTTAGCTCTAAACTCTATTCAAACTAAGAAAGAATAACTTTTCATTAAAAAAAATGCTTATTTAAACAGTCTCAACTTAAAGGACCTTAATTAGTCCACCTGTCATATGTGTATGGCATATAGAAGGATTATTCAACATGCAGATAATATATTAGTAAACAGAAAAATGAAATAAACTTTACTAATTAGAAGTAAATCTTTATTGATTATTTAGCATATTACTTTATAAATGACTGCCACTTCAAATATAATAGAAGAATGAGCAACTTGAAATCTAATTATTATACACAAAACAAATGACCCTCCAATAGTCTTTGAACGTGAATGCTGATCGTGGTATGGAAATTTAACTTAAACACCCTTCAAATAAAGCTACTTCATTTTCAAAAACATGAATGACGATTGGAGCTAGCCAACGTGCTACGTAGGTTAAGAACTGCAACTGATATAGTTTCAACAGATGTAGAAAAAGGATGAGAATGAACTTAAAGCCTGTGCCCACTGGAAAAACTAATATCAGGTTGACATGTTCAAAGTAAAAGGGAGATTAAAGGTAATTCCTTGAATAAATGAAGTTTTGAGGTAATTTTAACCTGAAATTCTCGTATAACTGAGGAGTAGAAGTTTACCTTGACTGATCTAGGTCAGGGGTCAGCAAACCTCCGGCCAAGGACCTAATACAGCAGTCACTTACTTTTGAACAGTCCACAACTTAAAAGTTTTTACATTTTAAAATGGTTTTTAAAAATCAAAAGAATGTGATGTGAAAATTATATGAAATTGAAATTTTACTGTCATAAAGTTTTATTGGAACACAGCCCTGTGCCTTGGTTTCTGCGTTGTCTATGGCTGTTTTCACTCAGTCATCAGAGTTGAGAGTTGCCACAGAGATCTGTGGCCCACAACACCTAAAATAGTTACTGTCTATCCCTTTACAGGCTCTTTACCCAGTGTAGGTAACTGATCTTAATTCTCTCAATCCCACACTTCCCCTTTTTATTCTAGACTAGAGTGCTGCAGGGTTTCTTTTTTCTTTCTTTTTTTTCAACCAACATGGTAAGTTCTCTTTTACCCACGCCCCTCACTTATCTACATTGTGAGTTAGTGGCAAGTTCTGAGTCCCACATCTTTAGCCCAAGACAAAGCTGCTTCTGTAGGCACCTTTTGTTCTCATAATGGTTTCTTTCTCTTTATCTATAATTTTGGTTTTCGGTTGATACAAACTCAGTCATTTTTTCTTCTTTGGTCTGATAATCAACTTACCCTCCCAACCTTATCTGTCATTACAATGTTCATGCTTTGTAAAGTCTGCAAAATAAAATGTACACCCCACATTCTTCTGCCAGGTTTTTTTCTGCCTTTTTCTTTAGAATGTATTTTCCATCTGGAATGCTCTTCACCAAAGCTCTACCTTGTTAAAATCCTGCCAAAATTCAAGATCCACCCCTCCCAATGAAGACACCTCAGTCTTCCCAGTCAAAATTATCACTCTGTTGTAAAGACTGCTGTAATTCTCATTATCTCCATCTGTTATTAGTTTTATTTATTTATCTATCTCATATTAGATTAATTGTTGGTGCCTTACAAGTAAACTATACATGTGGAGGCCAAGTAGTGTTTTATTTATCATATTCATTCATACTCTATCCCCCTCACCCTGCCCCCTACACCATAAATTGCCTAGCTCATAGTTATTCAAAGGATCAGACTTGTAACAGAGAGGACATTAAGTGGCATGAAGACATGGAATTAAATAACAAGGAATCAAAAAATGACAACATCATTCTCTTTTCAATTATTTTCAATTGTCTGATTACATCAAGAAGAAAACCTCAATTTGTGCCACTATGGTTTTAACTTTGCTAATCTTTGATAATCTCCCTTTTTAACAAAGAGAAAACAATTCTCAGGTTTGGAGACTTCTGGAGGCAAATATTTCTAGCTATGATTTAGGAAAAATGCTTTGTTTTTATTGCCTCTATTTATGGGATGAATACTGGTTTTCAGTTTAATGAAAATAAGTATTCTCAGTAAATAAATTTAGGTTAACAAAAGTGAGGTGATTTAAACAAAAATATTAAGCAAATTATAGCACAGATGGTATGCATATACAACAGAAATTAACAGTAATACATAAAAATGTCAGAAACATTTGGTTGTAGCAGATAATCAATAAAGCCAAATGACTTTATTCCATCAAACTCCTTGTTAACCATCTACATAACTAAAAGAAAATCATGTAAAAGACTAGCTTCAAGCTTCTGAGACAGTGGTTCTCAACAGAGGAGGGTGTGGCACTTGATAATGTCTAGAGACATTTTTGGTAGTCACAGTTGGTGGGGGTGGGGTGGCTGGGAGAGGATTGCTTCTGGCAGCTAGTGGGCAGAGGCCAGGGACACTGCTACACATCTTACAATGCACAGGACAGCCCCACATCAAAGAATTATCTGGCCCCAAATGTCTATAGTGCCAAAGTTGAGAAACTGCTCTGAGAGAAAGAGCAAGCTTTATAGGTACTACCCTTTGCCCATCGTTATAAATCATCCTCTATGCAGCACTCTGTCCTGATTTGATCTGCCACTGATAAGATTGCTGAGGAAAATCTCCCACCCAAACCTTTCATTATTTTACATCACCCACACAGCCACTGCCCTCCATTAGCAATTAGAATTTTAAAAATAGACTGCACTGAAGAGTACATGTCCTTTGTATGCTAATACTATGCCATCAATATTTAGATCTAACTTCCTAATTAAACCATTGGAGTTATGAAATTTTCACATTTTCCTGCACTATCAAATAGAATTTTTTTAAGTAATTAAGGTAAAGATTAATACAATTTGAGTAAAACTTTGATTCTAGCTGCTATTGACTTCATGTAAAGTTATTCTTTGGCTTGAACTATATGGTTCATTGACTCAAATAATATATTTTGCAGAATAAACCTGACCTTGAAATTTTTAAAATTCAGTATTTTTTATTAGATGTTAGCTTTCATGAAAGGGAGTCTAAAGAGAACTACTTTTTAAGCTAGCAAAAATAAATCATTAACATAAAACAACATAACAATTACTAGTTGAAACAGTTTGCTGGGCTACCACTCAGTACTTTATTCTCAAAAGTATTATTGCAAACACATAATCCACACAGATGTGTCTGAGGGTAAAGCATTTACAAGAAAGGTCTTTGAAGCTATTTTGTGGTTAGTGTTTTTGTTCTCTTTCTTTCTTTTTTTTTCAAGTAAAGTTCACCAGAACAACTTAGAAGCTGATAGCACCTGTGTCTTTTTATTTTTTTTTCCAAATTAGGAGTTATTTTTACCCTTGCAACAGTATTTAAACATGGAAAAATAGTGCATTCTTAAAGTAATGATCCTATCATAATCTTCACTTGACTTTAAGGTTCTTTACAATGAGAGTATTTTCAAATTTAGCATTTACTATGTATTAACTTTAGTGGTTGGCATAGCTTGGAGGCATTTCATGCTTTTAAATTCAAGTTGATTTAACTCCTAATTCTGACATGCCTGTGGTAAAATAATAGCAAAGGTGAAACTGAATCCCTTTCATTTCAGAGCCACAAAGCACTCTGCCAACAGAAAAGCAGCATTATTTTCAATACCAACAAGCTACAGAGGCGGCAGTTACCAATACTGCCAAGAAAGGAAACCAGTGCTGAGTGAGATTAAGATCATGATCACACACGTCAAACAGGTCACCAGATTTCCCTTTCCTTGGGGTCCTTAGAACTGAGATCATCACATCAGGACCCACAGTGCCTGGCCCACTTTGTTATCATTCATTCATTCTCTTCAAAATCATTTGTTGAGCACCTGCTGAGTACTGAGCACTATGCCAGGCAATGAACACACAAGAGTGAACCAGCCAAATCTACAGACCCTGCCTTCCAGAACTTGTAGTCAGTGTTGGTGCGAAGAGCCTGTGCAGCCCCAGTTTCTGGTCTCCCAATTGCAATCCCACCTTGCTACTGAGTCAACTGCCTGAGAAAAAAATCAGGTGCACAGAGAACAAGAGAGGGACTGAACAAGTATACTTTAAATTCCTAGTGAGATTAAAAAAAACAACAACAACATCATCCCCAAAAGAGCTTAAGATACCAAGTGCAGTGCGTGTGGCAGGAGATCCATAGCCAGCTGTGAGGATACGCTGGATAGGCTGTGGGGCCCTAAAGGACAGTGTGAGGGAAAGACCAAGAGCCCAAGAAGCACTGGCTAAGAATGGCTCAGGAACGGACTTGAACAAACGGAAGGAAGGGAAAAGGGAAAAGAGAGGATCCGATTCCTCCCCAGCAAGGAGCACAGGTTGGAGCCCTCCTTTCAGAAAATGCACACTTTGCTGTTTCCTTACAGGAAGCATTTGCTGACCATTACCTGGGAACAAAGTTACATGTTACCGAGTGGACTACAGCCCTGCTCAGGCCTCTGGATTCCTCCACTCCACAGTGAAGGTGCTCCTGGTCCAGCCTCCTGAACTGCTCAGCCAGTCCAGAATACACTCCACTCAGCAGGCCTCGTGGAGAAACCAGGTTTTCCAATAGTGTTTGAAAAGGGAAACCCAATAATGTTGGAAGGAAAGACAGGGGGATTTTTCTTTACAGAGCTATGCAATCAGACACTACTCAATGTTACCAATTGGTCTGCACGGCATCTTTCAAAAGGAAGATACTCATACTCATACTTTAATCTGGCATACACAGATTTACGGCCTAAAACAGTACTTTTCAAACTGAATCACAACCTATAGTGGGATGTGAAATCACGTAGGTTCAACCAATATTTTTAAGGAACTAGAATAAAATTAAACAGCACAGAACAGGAAATATTAGAGTATATTGCTGGTAATAAAAATAAACATTGTTTTATGAAGCTTTTATTTCCATTTTACATACACATATGACTCACTATCTAAATTTGTTTCCTGAGCAAGAACACACATAACAAGGGATCCTATATAATTATGCTTAAATTGGGTTGCTATATAAGTTTTTTTTTAAATTGTGAATCAAGTTGGGTGGTGGGCAGGTACTGAAAGTCATTAGCCTAAAGAAACTATAGTGAAATGTAATGGAAATTAAAAAAGAAAAGATTCCAAAAACTCAATTTCTACGCTGAAAAAGAAAGCAAACCTAAGTATTTCTCAAAATACTTTAATTCTGTGATTTTCACACTTTTATTCTCTTGTCCTAATTATCTTTCATTTGCTTCCCTGAACTTGTGTGTGTGTGGGAATACATCTGATTTTGTTACAAACATTCTTTCAATCTCATACAACAGACAGAAACAAAAGGTGAGAAATAACTGAAGACAGAACATGGGTTTGGATACACAGGGCCAAATCATCACCACAGAGCAGCCCAGGCCAAATCCTGTCCCTCTGTTTGCCAAACCACCCGGCAGAATCTGGACCAGAGGGAGGGTCCCTTCTCCCTTGGAAAAACCTTTAAAATACCAATTTCTCAAATCACTGGGCAAAGGACCAACCACTCTTTAAGATATGGAGTCCTGAACAGGATCACGGTCAATTTATTTTTTTGAGTAGAACTGAATTTGCTGTAAACTTGATTTTTGTAAACTTTTAAACAAATTTTATAAACATAGCAGTATTTTCAAATGTGGTTTTTGGGAAAATAAATTAGTTTGCCTGAAACTCTTAGATAATTCCTTTCAACACCCTTCGGCCCCTGCTTCAGTCCCTGCTTCAGTTCCTGCCTCACCCTCATCCTGAAAAAAGAAAGCTATCACATCTACCCTGGTCTGAATGGCTATATGTGGATTGGTGCTGTCAGTACCATCCAGGGGATTCAAGTGGTTACAGCCTTGGGAATTTTGTTCCCTGAAATCCCCAAATACATCCTCAACCTATGTTGTCCTAATGGTCATTTGTCCAATTTTCTTGAATTCAGGAGTCACTAGCTTAACAACACGTAATTGTAATAGATTACTCTATAACTTAATCTATACTTGATCTGGAGGGAACTGTCTCCTTACAACATGCAATTGTAACAGATTACTCTATAACTTAATCTATACTTGATCTGGAGGGAACTGTCTACATCATGGAACTAACCACAATGGCACCACACAACACTAGGGGCATTGTTCTCTTACTCTTAATAACAACTGTGTTACTAATGTGCTTTTTTTTTTTTTTTTTTTTTTTTTTGTAGTACCTGGGCCTCTCACTGTTGTGGCCTCTCCCATTGCGGAGCACAGGCTCTGGACGCGCAGGCTCAGTGGCCATGGCTCACGGGCCCAGCCGCTCCACGGCATGTGGGATCTTCCCAGACCGGGGCACGAACCCGTGTCCCCTGCATCGGCAGGCGGACTCTCAACCACTGCGCCACCAGGGAAGCCCTGTGTTACTAATGAATTAAATATTTTGGCTTTAGAGTCACCACTGGCAGGCAGACTTGGCCCAAGACTGGGAGTAAAGAGAGTAAAGACTTGAAACCAATCGACTGAACCTCAACTTTATCACTTGTGAGGAAGAAAACTTGTCACTCAGTCAATATCTACAATTATAATTCTGTTGCATTCTCTGGATTTATAGATTCTTACTAATTGTATTTGTAACAGAGTTGCTTTATGTTTTAGGTTTATTTTGTTGAAAAACACCCAACTTTGACCATGAAGTGATAATATTTCTCAAAGTCTCAACCAAATGGAGTAAGTATGCACCTCACCAATTCTGCCATCTACAGAGAACTTACCTAATATACATGAATACTGAAAAAGAGGACAGAAGTAACAATTTTAAATCTCTTCTCAAAATATTTTAATTCTGTGATTTTCATGGTAATCAAATGATTAGCTAGCAGAGTGAGAGTCTTAGCAATATATAATTGATTTATATTCACGCTCCAAAATTTAGTACAAAATATAACAAGCTGTTTTAAAAAGTATAATAAACTCCAAATTCCTTAGGTTTTCCCTATGAAGTCTACCATCTTGTATATACACACAATTTGTAGTTTATTTATTTTTCTACCCATTTTCCCATTCCTTACATTAAAGGAAATTTCTTGAGCTTTCTGAGGGCAAAGCTTAATCACAAAGATAACGTGTGCTGATGGTAAGTCATAACCAATTAGGAGCATCTAAGGTAAATGTTACTCAGAAAGCAGTTAGATTTGGTGTTGAGACAGTCCCTGGAGTACCATCAGGCACTTCCTCTACTAGGTGGCAGTTTCTAAAACTCACCAATTTTAAGTAGATTATCACTTTAATCAGAAGTTTACACTGTTCCACTGCAGCTCATCATACAATTATGTAGGCTTCAAACCTTACAAAAGGAGATATTTCATTTTCAACCTACTAGGGAATGCATACTACGGCAGATCTTCAGATGAACATTGAAAAACTTGATCAGAACAGGATGTTTATGTATGCATTATTCAATGCTCAAATATTCTGAAACATTTTAAAACAGTGGCAACTCCTAAATTTTCATTCAGAAGTTTTGCTTTTCTTTCACACCTTCTGCACTCAGTGAGCCACTAATAGTAGTGGCAATTCGGAGGGGAAAAGTGGCCCTTACACAGTCCCACTAGGTACCAACATCCAGAATCCCACACTGTAGTCTCCAATGACATAAAAAATAAAATGGCTGTTAGCTAAACTGTTTCCAGCAAAATAAGAATGGAAAATAAAATTGCAAAGAAATAGTTAAGTACAGAAGCTTCAACCTGTTAAACGTTGAAATTACATCTTTAGATTCCCTATAATAAAGGGCCTGGTTCTAAAATGAGTGTTGAAAAGAAGTCCCTTAACTATGGATAGCAGAAAGGAAAAAAGGAAAAAGGAAGGAAGGGAAAAATATGTTTCAATGGATAAAAATATGAGAACATATGGCATCATTCACATGGCAAAACCACTACCTGTTTGGATCTTCACAGAAGGGATGAGGAACATTTCTACAACCCCAGGGAGGTGGTTTTCTGCATACATAATTTAAGCAAATCACTCCAGCACATGAAAGAAGAGCAGCAGAACTCTTCTCACTAATTACCACCCCAAGGGCTGCTTTTTCTTTAAAGCCACACTAGTTCATTATTCTGCCTTCAACTCTCTTAAATGATTCATTTCCCCTTCACTCCTGAGCAGACTCTGCAGGGAAGCTAGTGTTTAAGTTTAATTTCTAGTGCCACTTGCTTTGAAGAGCTTGATGAGGGGAAAGAGAAAGAATCTAATTTAATAATTCTGTCATGATTTGGAGAGGCTCCCTCCGCACCCCAATCCAAAAAATAACTAGACAAACAGGACCCTCTGGCAAGATATAATCGTGAGCAAAGACACCAGTTGGGAAAGCAGGGCCCACGTGCGGTGGGAGCTGTCACGCAAGGGAAGTGGCAGGCGGTGAGGAGGAGGGAGAGTGGGAGAGAGTCGGGCTGCTGCTAGCAGCTGCACCGGCCTGGGCGCTCCCGAGGAGACCCGACTCGCACTTGCATGGTGCTGAGCTCTCTCCCAGAGCGGGTAAAAACCGAAGGGCAGGGAGGCCGGCTCCCGCATCCTCGGGAGCTGTCGCTGAGAGAGGGAGAGCGTCCGCTGCGCGCCGCGGGCTTCTCCAGAAGCCCGAGCCCGCGCACAGGGCGCCACGCTCCACCAGGTCCAGGGCGCCCCCCAACGCCCCAGCTCGCCACCCCGCCCCCTCCGCCTTACCGTCCCAGCTCCGACTCCACCTCGAAGAAATCGCTCAAAGCATCCCTGTTGGAGCCGTCGATCCAGTAATCCGGGATGAGGCTCCCGGCCCCCGGGGCCACACTGGCGGTGACCGAAGAGCAGGACGAGGCGGAGCACGAGGGCACCGTGACTTTGAGCATCTTCGCGGCGGGACTCCGGAAGCCGCCGCCGCGGTCGCCACCGTTGCCGGAGCGAGAAGCCCCGCCGCCAGTCACCGCCTGCGAACGCAGGAGCGAGAGGTGGCGTCCTTCAAACACACGCACACACCCACGGCCGCCTCCCCCGGCGCCGTCAGCCGCGCTCGGGCTGCGGTTCCCTTTCTGCACGCTCTGGCGGGAGAGTGGGCGGACAAGGGGCCGAGGAACTGGGAGACGGTGTGGAGGGAGAACCCCAGTCGCCGCTGGCGAGAGAGAGGAGGCGGAGGCACTGCAAAGGAGAGCGGTTCCCCC